>NC_139534.1:86724938-87056267 GCF_965153285.1 Podarcis tiliguerta
AATCCGAGACCATGGAGCAGAGTCGGTGGAAGAAGATTGGAAAAAATTCAAAGTATATTTACAGAAATATTGCAAAATTAATGAGTGTTAGAAGAATGCTGGAATGAAGTTATATGGTTTTAGCAGAAATGTTATAAAGAATTAAGCAAAAACTGATTGTTAATGGGCCAAAGTGGAAAATTTAAGCTTAGATTGTGTTAAGATAAATTATAGAACAAAAAATTGAGAAAGATGGAAAGGATTTGCTGAAATAGCTAATTGAACTAGAATACAAAAAAGGGAGGTGTGAGGAGGTCGATGAAACAAGTAAATGAAAGGTAAAGATATGGAAATATTGGATGTGTTTTTAAATGTTTTTGTTTTTCTTGTTGTTTTGCTGTATTGTTTTTTGTTTTTCTTTTTCTTTTCAATGTATTGTAAGGTATTGTTTTGTTCTGTTAAATCTTTTATTGTTTTTTTCTTCTTTTTTCTGTAACTATTAAATCTCTATTAAATATTGTTTTTTAAAAAACAACAACTGCGCATCTCAGGTATCAAAGACAAGAGTAAAGAGGTGCATCTAGTACAGCCTTTGCCAAAAACTGTATAGTGAAGAAGCCACACATACCTCTGAGGGGAGGGAATTCTACAATTCAGGAATTGCCAAACAGAATGTTCTGAGTAGACACGTAGAAGACTGTAATTTGGGAGCAGAAACGCATCCAGGGGAGGAACAGAAGGCTCCTAGGAAACAGCACTGGAAATACAACCTGATGTAATGGTAAATACAGCTAATTTTTTTTTAATCGGCGCCATTTAATGATTTCTAATTGTTTTTTGGGGGGGCAAGGGTGTGTATGGAAAGGACATAAAAATGCATGAACTACTCATTGTCATTGGCTGCCCAAATTATGTTTGTAACTAGGCTTAGCAGTTGACTGGCAAAACTAGCCTAGCATGGTCTTGTGACTGCTGACAGCAATTTCATCTGCAAACATAAGCCAGTATTCATCTCCAAAAGAGGGAGATAACCATCCACTGCCAGTAGGGGACTCTAAAGAGGATTCCCCAATTGTTGGGACAACCTGCTGCTTCTCCATTGTCCTACCAGGTATCAGATGCAGTTCCAAGGTGAGTGAATGTGGTAGGACCAGACAGAGCTGGATCAGGGCTCTTTGCCAGATCCTGGCTACTGACGTACTCCTGTTACAAATGCTGTGCCTCAGGGGTGTGCCAGAGGGTTGCCCTTGGGTGTGTCCTCAATGGGGACAGGGCACACGGCAGTTTTAAAATAAAAATCTATCAGATATTCTCTACTATAGCATATTGCGCCAATCAGGATTGGGAACGGAATGATCTATTACAGCTGAAAATCTACAAAATTAATTTTTGGTGACTTCATTGATATGGAAGGAATAGGGTGTGAATGAACTTCTTTCGACATCATTGGATTTGACAGGATCAATTAAAAATTAGTAAAGATTTCACAGATAGCGTTGATGAGAAATAATTTGTGGGGGCTTGTCTTAGCTGCTTATATTAATTAATAGGTTGACTAGCTTTGTCAAATGCATCAAATATGCTTAATTACATTAAGTGAGTGATAAATAGTAGAAGTTAGCCATGACTTAAGCTCATTAATTTCAGTGGGAAGGAACTAAGTGCAGCCTAGCAGTGGGCAGTTCCTGGGTCTGGGATGACCAGTTTTGGATGGCGCTGCAATTCCCCTGGAGGAACAGGTTTGTGGCTTGCGAGTGCCCTAGAGCCATCATTGTCAGCCGATGCCTCAGTAGCCTCAGCAGGAAGCAGTATTTATTATCTGCTCCAATTGCTTTGTCAGTGGCGACACTTCCTCGACCAGGAGAACCTAGTGGCAGTAGTACATTCTCTGGTGGCCTCATGCTTTGCAATGTTCTCTGCTTGGGACTGCCATTGAAGGTGGTCCAGAAGCTGTAGCTGATGCAAAATCCGGCTGCCAGAACTGGGATCACATTACCCCCATCCTCAAGGAGCTGCATTAGCTGCCTGTCTGATACTTGGCCCAACTAAAGGTGTTTACTTTACTGTATAAAGGTGGCCTCCATGTGTGTGGCAGCAGTATCCTCCGCTTGCGGCTGCAGTGGCGGCAATGGGATCCTCAGCTCGCGACTGCAGCGGTGGCGACGCGATCCTCTGCACACAGCTGTGGTGGCTCACACTACCGTGCCTGGGGGTGGCGGGGCGAGCCCCCTGCGAGATGCCTTTTTGTCACCCACCCTCAGAGATGGCACCCAGGGTGGACCGCCCCCCCCTTCCTCCGCCAGAGGACCAAGATAAGATTCTTGTATTTGTAATTGTTTGAAAGGAAGTGCAAATAATGTACATCTGAATTAGGAATGTGGCCCTTCAAATAATAATAATAATAATAATAATAATAATAATAATATAAGCCATCCGCTCTGGGTAGCTCCCAGCAAAATATAGAAAACACAAAACGTCAAATATTACAAATTTCCTGTATAGGCCTGCCTTCAGATGTCTTCTAAAAGTCATATTATTGTTTATCGACATCTGATGGGAAGGCGTTTCACAGGGTGGGTGCCATTACTGAGAAGGCCCTCTGCCCGGTTCCCTGTAACTTCACTTCTTGCAATGAGGGAACTGCCAGAAGGCCCTTGGAGCTGGAGATATTATTAGACTAATGAGATTAGAGATTATGTGAGTTGCAGTCCAACAACATCTGGAGAACTAGAGGTTCCTTCTAGATAGGTGGTTATTCTGTAGGAAGAAGGAAAGGGCCTAGGTGATATTTGCATTATTTGGCTAATGATGCAGGAGGTGTGCTGGTAAATTAATATCTGAGAGCCAGGAAGAAGCCCACAGCATATTATTATTATTATTATTATTATTATTATTATTATTATTTATTATTATTATTATAACTGGGTACTCAACCCCTTTATCCAAAAGCCTTAATTAGGCTCCTTGCTGCCTTGACAAACCACATAATTTATACTTAATTAGGAGACTCACAATGTCGGTTTAAAAGACTAATTACGTGGGCTTAATTTTGTTTGTTTGTTTTATTTTGCCCCAAATGTATTTTCATTGTCTCTTCTCTTTTATTAGAGAGGAACAGAGGTCCAGAGGCACAAATGCCACTGATGACTGTCTGGTAGGTTGAACACTGGGTGTTGAGAGGAATGTTTTTGAGATTTGGCCCAAATCACAAAAGGAAACAAAGAGTGTGTCACGCTTTTCACACTACCCCTCAGGCAACTGACAGTTTCTTTGAAGAAAGAATGAAAGCACTTTGCTTGGAGCGTAGAGGCATTGAAAACAATATGAGGTACAGCTCAGAGAGAGAACATCTAAGCCTTCTTGAGGGGGGCGGGAGAACATTTATCATTGTTAAGCCGGCATCCCTGCTTCTCCCTTTAAAAAACAAACCAAAACTATCTCAGCCTCCACATCTATCTGGGTGTCTCCTGTTCCTCCAGGGCCAACTCTGAAGATGTGTTAAAAGAACTAGTGCTCCCCATTGCACTTTTGCTATGTCCAAGTCATACATCATTGGATGATGGCCGTCAGCTTTCCCAAGTTTTTTTTTTTACTTCCTCAGCCTTTGTGTATTTGTGCCCATTTGCAAGGAGGAAAAATGAATTTTAAAATGACCCCCATGTCCTTAAGTCCAGCTCTCTGCAAGCTTTTAGGAAAACTACCCCCCCTCCTTCCTCCGCCCCCCAGTCAAAAGCATTCAACTGATTCATTCCTCCTCTTAAGGATTTTTGTTTTTGCTTTGTTTGACCACAAATTGCTTTAAAAGTGAGGCTGCCGAAACATGTTCCTACCGCAGTGCAACGGGGTATCTGCTTGCTTTAAATGTGCTTTGTACCACAATGTGCTTTGGAAAGGTACTAAATGGATTGTTCCACAATAATATTGGAGTGTCCAATCTTTTTTGCTTTTGTTTTCCTTCGGAGCTGGCAGAAGTACAATGGCAACCTGTTTTGTGGGAAGGTGGAAGAGCTATTGCCTCCCAGCTAGTATTCCAGCACTTTACAATGCATTATTTGTTTGCTCATTATAACAACGGTTTTGTGTCATCTACAAGACAGTAAATATATGGTGGCATAAAGTTTCATAGGCCGGAAGCCACTTTTTCTTTTACATCTGTGACTAGGTGACACCTAGCCCACAAAAGCTTATGCCACAATATATTTGTCTTTTAAAAGACAGAAAATTATTTGATTTTCTGCTGCTTCAGGCTATTAACATGACTGTTCCCCTAGAATGCATCTATTTACCAGCTACTGAAGATAAATCAGGGATGGAGAAACACCAGTTCTCCAGATGCTGCTGAACTACAACTTCCATAATCCCTGATCACTAGATGGGATTGATGGGAAGTGGAGTCCAACAATGTATGGATGGAGGGCTACAGGTTCCTCATCGCTGGAATAAAGCTATAGCATTGGGAGCTATAAGCACTCCAGGCTACTTCAGTGTACCATTACACCATGCGTTCAGTTGGCTAATCCATCCAGACCTAATTCTGCCAGATCTTTGCCTTTGATCAGGTCCTTCTTGGTTCCCACTTGGACTTGATTCTGTTCAGAAAGGGATAAAGGGCTTGTTCACACTTACTTTTCCTCTGCTCTTTCCAGGCACGGTCCGCACTTAAAAGTTCCATGTCCAAGATATGTAGATATAGATATAGCCCCTGAGCTTTCCCTGTGAAAAGCCATTCTTTAATGCTCAATAGGAACAAATGTCAATCCACGCAAAGCCCAAATCAACATTCATTCTGACTGAACTTCAAAGAGTGGGGTTTTGTGGGGAAAGCTTGAGGCAAAAAAAATACGATGCTGGGACACAAACATGCCCCTGTGCCTGTAAAGAGTGGGGCGAAATGTAATTGGATAAGCCCAAAGTCAGGTTTTTCTGAAGTCATTTCTTATCAGAACACCTCATTAAAGGTTGGGGTTCCACTACAGACAAACTGATGCAATTTGTTGTGCAAACAAGATAAAGATAAACATGGCCCAATGATTGTGTGCTACCTTGTTCTGCTCCTCAGTGTTTCCTTTAAACTTCCTAATGTCACAGTGCTCGGGGCTTCTTGCTGTCATACACCTTGAATGACCAAGTGCTTCCAGGAGTGACCAGGCTTGATGACTACTTACAACCTGGTTGCCTTCCGACAATTCCTTTACCCGCTTGCTCCCTGACTGCAGTCCTAACTCTCTTCCAGGGATAATAATAGATGGCTCTCTTAAAATTATACCCCACCAGTTCTGCATAATTGGCACGTGCAAATAATGTGTCTGTGATGCCCAGTAAGAGAGCTTTTCAAGGCACTAAACTCCTTTCGTGCTGTTTGGCAGACAGAATGCTCTCTGATTCATTTTCCTTTTCTAAACTGGAGGCACAAAAGATAAAGCAGGCAGCAGCATGTATCTTAACCATACAGGTGCAGCTCCTAGAACTACAGATCATAGTGACCCAGTGTTCTATGGTGTCCCTGGTTGCTTCCAGATGACATGTTTACTGAGCATTCATTTGGATTTATTTGTGGGGAGGTGACATTGGGGCACTTGCATACAGTACTTTATTGTGGACCCAGTACTGCTCATGCATACAAGTGTTGTTTTTTTAAGCATCCACACAATGTCCTCATCAAAATGCCATACCTTATCCCTCCCCCTTTATTCTGAGTTTACTCTTTCCATGGATATTTTTACTTACTTGATTTTCCATAGAAATGGATAAAAAGAGGCTGATATCCCCGCTCACTTTGCTCACCGACCTCCTTCAACAAAGCCCCTCCCTTAAGCCATGCCAAACCTCTTCAGCTCTCCTGCCCCACCTCTCTTGCTTGACTTGCCTCTGCAAGCCCTTGCCCGCTCCAGCCCTACCATGCTGCCACGCCAACTCTCTCACTCAACTCGCCCGCCACCACAAGCCCAGCTCAGCCAGACTCTTCAACCCTGAGCCATAAGCCTGGCTCCCTGGCCCAGTGGCGTAGCGTGGGTTGTCAGCACCCGGGGCAAGGCAAGTAATTTGCGCCCCCCCCACTGCACTGTCCCTCCCCCAGATAGTCCCTCGCTCTCTCTCCGCACCACACCGCACGCCTGGCACCCTCCCCTCCACAGTGGGCGGCAACCCGGCGGCTCGGATCGGATTCGCACAGCCAGCACTGCAGTGAGAGAGAGTGAGTGAGCCAGGTAGGGGCAGAGAGCTGCGAGTGCGAGCGCCCCCCCCCAGATGTTGCGCCCGGTGTGGCCGGCCCCCCCTGCACCCCCCACGCTACGCCACTGCCCTGGCCTGCTGCCCCTCTTGTTTGCGCTGCTACTCCACTCCCTCCCTCTGCCACCTGTCTGCCTCTGATGTTTTCCTTCTCCTGGAGCGTATGCAGTCTGTTGCCAGCGTGATGATGGAGTAGTACAAATAGAGCATAGAGGAAAAACGGGGAAATGAAATATAAGACGGCATATTGTTGAAGACTGCACTGTGTGGACACAATGCAAAACTTGTGTACATGAGCAGCGAGTCCACAATAAACTGCCACGTGGAAGCCCCCTTTCCACCTGTCTTATGAACAGTGCTGGATTTACGTATAAGCCAAACAAGCTATAGCTTAGGGCCCCACTCTCTTGGGCCCCCCCAAAAAAATTAAAGGGAAAAATTTCAAAAATATAAGATAAAAAAAAAATAAAACCTACATACAGTAACAGTGACAAATGGCTTTAGATACCTGTAAGGTCCATCAATTGGGTGGTGCTGTGGGTTAAACCACAGAGCCTAGGACTTGCCAATCAGAAGGTCGGCGGTTCGAATCCCCGCAATGGGGTGAGCTCCCGTTGCTCAGTCCCTGCTCCTGCCAACCTACCAGTTCGAAAGCACGTCAAAGTGCAAGTAGATAAATAGGTACCGCCCTGGCGGGAAGGTAAACGGCATTTCCGTGCGCTGCTCTGGTTCGCCAGAAGTGGCTTAGTCATGCTGGCCACGTGACCTGGAAGCTGTACACCGGCTCCCTCAGCCAATAAAGCGAGATGAGCGCCGCAATCCCAGAGTCATCTGCAACTAGACCTTTACCTTTACCTTTAAGGTCCATCAATTACCATATAGCATATATTCAACACAAAAAACAGCGATAATTTGTTGTTGACAAAGGACAGCTGGACATAAAAAGGGCCCCATTACCTTCAGTAGCTTAGGGCCTCATCAAACCTAAATCCGGCCTGCTTATAAATATCAACGTAAGACATGGGTGTCTTTTCTCCTTTATGGCACTAATGTCGTTTTTAAAATACATTTTTTTCTGGAGGATACTGCCATGGAAGCTACTTGCCTTCTAAGCAGTGTGTTGTACTTTGTGACCTGTTAAAGTCGATTGTGTGGGTTGAACTGGATAGAGAGATGGAGATGTCTGCTCCTGACCTGCAATGTGTTAATGGGGTGCATTGCCTTTAGTCTATTTACTTTGAATCTACTAAGTTTTGCTATTCACAATGGGAAATCTCCAATGCTGATAGGAACCCAGCAAGAAATGAGCATCATCAAAACCTGGGACAGCTAAACTGACACTCCATTCTGTGCACTTTCTAAATTAAATCCATTTCCAGCTTTAGAATAATGGCCTCTCTGCCTTTACATATGCTGCTATTGGCCTCTGACAGAAAAATCCCATTAGTGCCAATGGAAAGTTCTCCTCCTGGTGCAAAGAGAAGTTGTGGGAAGGTGGGTTGGGCTGATTCTGATTGGACCCACCAGATAGGCAAAGGACTAAAGTTCTCTACCCCCACCCACAGCTCCTGTCTGGACCCCTGCTCCCTCTCCCTTAAAAAAAAAGTTGCAGAATTGCTAATAGCACCAATAATGTTATGCCCAGTTTTGCCCTTACCAGGGTTCTGTGAGGGTGTGTATCATCCTACTTAGTTCCACATACATTGATACAGGTGGGTCAACTCTCTACAGGTAGCAATTGTGTCTTTCTGTTATTGCATATCTTCTGTTTGCTGCTGTGTTTCTGAAGAGCTAGAGTAATCTGAACCTGTTTGTCATTTAATTATCATTGTCTGCTCTAGCCTGCTTAATTCTACAGATAAACTGTAGCATCAGCCTGGTCTCCATTAGCAAAATGAATGTCCTGGGTACTCTAAATGAAAAGAAAGAGAGAGTCACAGATTTGGTTTCTGTATACTGGCTAATATTTATGAAGAAACCTCTCCCCCATGAATTTGTTTAACCCTTTTTGGTAAGGGTTTTGTGATCTATGCTAGACACTCTGATCACATCTCACTGTAGTGAATTCTTTTAATTCATTTACTCTACATATTACATAAAGAAAATAATAAATTACATAAAGAAAATAATAAATTGAAATTGTAAGTACAGGTAACTCGCAACTTACAAACATCTAACTTGCACATATTCAGCTTTATGTGCTTGGCAATTTTAAAATAAATAAATAAAAGGGGGTGGGCTTCCGAGAAGAATGACTTGGGCAATCCCATCCACCGTTGAACCATCCGCAACCTGTACACAATGTTGGCATTATGCACAATCCCCAGAGTGTAACCCCTGTGTAAGTTGAGAGCTGTCTGTACTGCCACTATACTGGCAGGTATGCATTTACATTGTTGAATATGGTTTTTAAAAATACTGATTATCAGAAAAGACTAACTGTATGCAAAGTGTGTGGTCCTCCAGATACGGTTGAATTCTATTTCCCATCAACCCCAATTAGATCCAGCAACATTGGGTGAGCCACAGGTTCCTCACCCCTGCACTATACAATGGCAACATTTGGACATGATAAACCATGGTTTATTGTGACAGGAATGAGCCAAACTTGCGGCTGGGCTGGTACACTCTTCCTTCCACCTGAAGCATGGCCAAGAGGAGGAGTTTCAAATCTTCTGTATCAATTTATGATTAACTGTGGCTTGCCATGTTGTCTGAACCCAATTAGCTATGGTTAATCTTAACTATGGATTGTTTAAAACAAGCCAACTTCAAGGTGGGTTGCTTTCACTAATCATTGTTTAATCTTAACTATGGTGAATTGAGATCAAAAGTGAAAGCTTCTTAACTCTTCCTCTAGACTGCAGAAAAAGTAAAAACAAGAAGGGAGGGGAAGGCTATGCTATGCTTGTTCTAATCACAATATGCCATAGGTTTTTTTATGTTCAATTATAGCCAATGACTGCCCAGGTGTGCCTTCCTTGATCTAACAGAGGTAACTGAAATCTAACCAATTTGTTTTGATTTCATGCTTTCGCACTTTATAACCTACATTTTTTTTCATGTGTACAGAAAATGAGATACACAGAGATAATGCAATGATTATCTTCACCTCTATTTGATGAAGGTAACTTTGTGACAAACAGCACGGGCCATGGGAGGGCTGTGGCTGTTGCTTAAACTCCAAATTCTCACTGTTCCTGTTCGGAAACTGTTATGCAAACACTCCTACCCGCCCACACTTCTTGGATACTGCATCCAGCATGCCTCTGATGTTTTCCTCCCCACCCCTGCCGCCAGCAGTATTCAAGGGCTAAAAGTGTTGTATTGTTTCAGGTTGCAGATAAATGCATATATGCAAAGCGTACATTGTTGTACCTGTGGGGGGAGAAGGAAAAGGCACACACCTGTAGCTTTTAGGATCATTCACTGATCATTTAGAATACCTAATGAGACTTCCCCATGAAAAAGGAGCTCCATTGCTGGCCTACTCAGAGTTGGGCCTGGGCCTGGGCACCCTGTTGGTTCCAGCCTTAGGAGGGTCCTAACTGTCTCCTCTCTGATGCTGCTTTACTTTCTCCTTCTTCAGGGCTCAACCTGCAGCACCTCTCAGTGTGTGGAGATTACTTTGGTCCTAGGGGGACACAGGTGGCGCTGTGGTCTAAACCACTGAATCTCTTGGGCTTGCCAATCAGAAGGCTGGCAGTTCAAATCCCCGCAATGGAGTGAGCTCCCATTGCTCTGTCCCAGCTCCTGCCAACCTAGCAGTTTGAAAGCACACCAGTGCAAGTAGATAAATAGGTACTGCTGTGGCGAGAAGGTAAACGGTGTTTCTGTGCACTCTGGTTTCCGTCATGGTGTTCCATTGCACCAGAAGCGGTTTAATCATGCTGGCCACATGACCCTGAAAGCTGTCTGTGGACAAACGCCGGCTCCTGAAAAGTGAGATGAACACCCTAACCCCATAGTTGCCTTTGACTGGACTTAACTGTCCAGGAGTTCTTTACCTTCACCTTTACCTGCTTTGCTCATCTCTCACTGCTTGATTGTTTGCCCAGAGAGGAAAGGGAGCCAACACATGGAGGAGAAACATTAGGAGACAGCAGGGACTGGCAGTGGGCCTTGGGCTGAGACACAGCAAATGCCTGATTCAGCCACCCTCTGATGCTGGTGTTGCTTCAGCAACTGGTGACTCACCCAGCAGCTTGCTGACCATATACTGTATCCCACCTTGGGGAGCCACTTACGTATTGCTACAAAATGAGGAAAAGCAAAAATAGAAACACCCCCACCCCACCCCACCCCACCCCACCCCACCCCATGCATGTTCGCCCCCTCCACCTCTTTCTCCCTATTCTTCCTAATGTCTCAACAAATGAAACCATTTGTTACATGGAAAAAAATATGAAAATCTTTAATAAAAATACATTAAAAAAAGGGGGGGGGGGAGAGGAAAAGCAGTACCAAAAAGAGAGAGGGCACATTTGCATAACACTTCATTTTATTTATTTATTATTAAATTTATATTCTGCCCTTCATCTGAGGATCACATGTGGTTTACAATATAAAAAACACAAAATAATGTATAGAAGCAATTTTAGAATTAATTACTATCATTTAAACAGCATTCACAAGGCATAGTGGGGAACAGGGGAACTGCATACCTGCTGAGTTTATTGTCAGGTACTAGCTGAAGATGGGCAACTTCAAAGACCCTGTTCCCCTTTCTTATAATGGCTCATTATCCTTAAACTGGCTATGGACCAGGCAGCCCTCCAGATAGAGGACTGTCCTCTGTAAATTATGACATGCAGGAACCCTAAACTTGAGCAAACCTGAAGTTGAGGCTGCTGAAACAGGGAAACAGGGTTGGAAAGCTCCAAAACAGGCTGCTATATATAGGCAATAACTGGCTGCTTTAGTTTTGTTTGTGTGTGTGTCACAATTTATTTATTTATTAGGCTTATTAGTTGCTTGTCAGCCAAGGGTCTCTCTTTCTCTCTATCTTACAATAAAAAAAATTGGATCATATAGTACATTAATATTCTGTGCAACATATTGGGGAAACAAAATCAAAACTCCAGTTACCTATAACTGTAATAAAAGACATTAGCAGCATGCAAACAAAGAAAGCAAGACTCCCACCCATTGACTAGCCGATAAACAGAACAACTCAGCACTGATACTCCCACTGCCCAAAAGCCATTTACATCAACTGTGATTTTTCTCTCTCCCCACCCAACCCAGAATTCTGGCAACAAAGCCAGCTGCTATAAATCAGTGGTGAGTAGGTTGAGGGGGTCCCCATTTATGGTCCAGCACCTCTCTTCTCTGTTCAGAGAGAGTAGAAGCAAAAGCAGAACAGGAAGATGGAGAAAGTTTTACCTGCTGTGCAGTTGTCCTGGCTTGTCCTCCTCTCCTGCTGCTGGTGGGGGTGCCAAATTGTGCATATTTGGCAGCAAAAATGCTACTACAGGTCTTACTCAGAGAGACCTCTGAGAGGAGATGATATTCTATGCAAGCGAGGAAACTGGCCAGACAAGGTAATATTAAATAATATATTAAATATCTTGTTACTTTGAATACCCGGGTACCTGTTTGTTTTGCAATATGAATGATGACAGCAACATCTGTGTTTGGCACTCGTTTTGACACTTGGAAGGAACAGGTTATGAATGACTGAATCAGAAGAGGACCAAGTGCCAAAACAAGAACAGTACCAGCACGTGAACTTCTGCTGTTGTTGTAAAACACAATGTAGCTGCAGAAGGTGGAAAAAAATAGAGAGAATGAGATCCGGTTGTGTTAACAGAGCACCAGTATGCGCATCTGCCCACCCACTGCTCCCACCTGTGCCTTGGCTGAGTGGGATTTGGCACAAGTGTTAACACAACGGCTAATGCGATACCTTGGGAAAAAATCCATCATTTGTTAGCTGGCCTTCTCTCTTTTGGTGTGTGTGTACTGGGCAGTACCTGAAAGCACTCAGAAATACAATAAGCATTTTACCTGTTGAAAGCCTTTGGCTCACTGCGCCACTGTAGAACTACAGACGTTTTGTCTACTCTTCATTATTTACTGTGGGGGGGAAAGGGAGAGGCGGGGAGAGAGACGCTTGAAACAATGGATAGGATTGTGTTTGCAACAACATGCCCCATGTAAGCAGGACTGGAACTGCTAACAGATGCAAGAATCAGATTATTATGGTGCATCCAGACTATTTCCCCACCCCCAACATCTTTCCTTTGGTGAGGTGGAGGAAGTTCCATTCTCCATTTCAAACCTACGGCACACAACTTACTTCCAACCGAAATCGGTTTCAGGGCTTGCAGAGGGGCTCCGATCACATATCCTCCAATATTTCTCTGATGAAAATAGGGATGTCCCATTCCATAATGATAATTTTACTATTTATACCCCACACATCTTATTGGGTTGCCACAGCCACTCTGGGCAGTTTCCAACATATATAAAAACACAATAAAACTTTAAACATTAAAAAAACCCCTTCCCTACACAGGATTGCCTACAGGCAGCACGGGGAACCCAACTCAGGGCAAAGATAAGAAACAGCCTCCAGCTCCTCCCAATGTCCTGATGTCATGCGCATGACATCAAGGCATCACATGCACAATGCCCCCCCCCCATTGCCTTCACAAAATGGCGACTCTGGAAACATCTTTTCCTTTAAAAGTATTATGGATTGGTTTCAGGGTTTAAAACGTATCAGAAACACTTAAATGCCATCCGTTCTGCTTTCAGTGGAGTTAATGCAAGTGCATTTATTTTGGAAAGACAGGAAAACAATAAACCTGTACAAACAACTGTTTCTCTATGCCTTGTAGCACATATTTTGCCACTCAGCAGCAGCAGCAGTCATTCTCCTCACCTCTTGCTAGGAAGATCCAGGTTTCTGAATAACACTGGGTAAGAGTTTACTGCAAAGTAGTTTGGTTTACTTTACAGGTTGAATTGTTCCCAGACAGATACAATGGCTATCCTTGTGTTAAGATATGTGCGTTTCCATTGTTTCCAGATATTTATTTGTCAGTTCCCACCCCCCTCAAAAAAGTGAAACTCCAAGCAACTTTCCAAAAGGAACATTAAAAACAAGGATAAAACAACCTAAAGTACACAAGCAATATGCACTAAAACAGACCCACAACTCCATCACACCCCATTAAAAAACAAGCAGAAAAAGCTAAGATCTAAAGCCCTGAATGAACAATGTTTCTTAATTCATCCCAGAACATGCAGTGCAATAATAGTTTCCTCAGGATATTTTGAATATCTGCAAATAACTTGAAACAGAAGCCAGGCACAGGTGTGCTGCAATATGTTATGGTTGTAGTGCAGTGGTGACTGGTGCCCACTTAGATTGGTAGGGGAGAAGGCAGGGAGACCAATAGTAGGTGGGGCCATAACCAGTGACAGCAAGATCTAGCTACCATATTTTTTGCTCTATAGGATGCACCCAACCATAGGACACACCTAGTTTTAGAGGGCGAGAACAAGAAAAAAACAACTCTCCCTCTCTGTGCAGCGCCCCTTCAGCGAAGCGGCAGGAGAAATGGAGGCTGTGCTTCAGAGGCTTCGCATTGCTTTCGCTGAAGCCATGGAACCTGCATTCGCTCCATAAGCCACACACACATTTCCCCTTAATTTTTGGAGGGGGAAAAGTGTGTCTTATATCTTATAGAGCAAAAAATACGCTAATTCTATTTTGGTCCCCATCCTTCTCCTCTGCCCTGAGTCCTACACGGACAACACTGAGACTACGGAAGGGGAAGCGGCTACAGCCAGGGCCATCTCCCTAATAGATGAGGCTCCACTGGTGCAGTGCAAAACAAATATTGCTGCACACCTTGTAACTGCCACCTGCCTTGTAGTGAACAGCTCACTGCAAGGGGGATAAGGGCAGATGAGGGGTTTGCAATCAAAGCAGTGCTAAGGGAAATGTTTTCACAAGGCGAGGATTTCTCCTTGCACAATGGAATGTTCTCTCTGTCTCCTTCTCATGCAATACTTCTAAAACTGTTATAGGGATTCCCTCAATCCTCCAGGACAGATTTGGGGATGGCTGAGGAAGAAGGGGGGGGGGAGTTCCCTCGCACAGGTGGAAGTTGTTCCACCTGCACCATTGTTCAGTTGAATCTACCCCATGGTCTCATTCTGCTGCCTTCTGCCAGCATAACAGTGATTGCTTCCAGGCAACCTGTTAAACGAGCATTTAGCCTCATTTATTTGCATAGAGATTAGGCAATGGTGGCTATTTAAGGAGGATTCACCCTGATTTGTCAGTCGGGCAATTAGGCGGCGTTGTGTCAAGCAAATATTACCCCAATGCATTTTCCCATCGCTTGCCTGCTCACAAAAATATATTTTCAGTTTGTTTCAAAAGAGCTCCAAATCAGCTTTAATTGCACAGCTTGAACTTGCTGGGCTGTGACTGAATCTCACCTCCAAACAGTGGCATTTTGGAAGCGCCTCTGGTTGTGATCTCATGCAGAGTTGGAACCACAACAATTGTGTAGAAATGCATCAGAGTAGCAACAACAATTGCAATATTGTGACATCAGGACCTCTGGAGGAGCATTGGCTTTGGGTGCAAGCCTATTCCTCCTCTATCCTACTCAAAATTTCACCCGTTTGTGCATCAGTGGGGTCTCACCCCTAGAAGAGGTCACACAGACATAATGTCCTGCTGGCACAACAGAATTGCTACAGCAGCATAAATCTAGTTGCAAAGCTGTGCTGCATACTGTATCAGGAAATCTAGCATGCTTCCTACTTGAATTAATAACAGTGACCACATAACTGTCTACTTGGAAAGGTCAAGTGTCTAATTAAGAAAGAGAGAACATTAGTCTTGACAAAATTGCCAGTATCAATCCTAGGCTAGTTTGTTCTCTGGTAAGAGTGTTTGTGTCTCTCTTCTGACATATATTGTGTGCTTGAATTTGGGCTATGGGCTTCACCAGTCATAGCTCCCCCCCCCCCAGCAAGTATATTCTGCAACATGTCATTGATGCAATAATGGTGTGTTACTGGTGGATTAATACTGGAACTCGTTCCAACTTTGTAGTTGGTTTCCCCAATGTTATTGCTATTAGAGGACTATAGCGCAATGATAACAAGATTAAAAAAAAAAAGCTGGAACATTTGTGACATAAAATATTACAGGATTTCAGGAGGATGTTATGGCACAAGCACAAATTTGAAAAGAAACAGTATGTCTACCCTAAAAGATCTGAAGGCATAATGAGTATTGAAAGCAGGCTCGCATAGAATCACCTCAATGTCTTTGTGAGCACAACTATCATGAACTTGCAAAATAAAGGACTTACGGAGGGTCTCATGGGGCTTTTACCACAGGCAGGGCTGAGAAACCTTTTCAGCCTGACACATTCCCTCATGTCTAATGTTTCAGCGGTGGATGGGGCCAATGGTTGCAGCCAGGGCAAAAGCCCTAAGACTCACTTTGTATCTTAATTCTCTTCCCACAGCGCTTCCCAGAAGGAAAATCTAGTTAGCCTAACCCAGTAAGGCTGCACTTGCCATTGAGAGTAAGCCACATTTCAATCAGTTGGACTTTCTTCTGAGTTAGCAGGCATAGGATTGAGAGTGCAGTATTTTTTTACAAAAATAAAATATTTTGAATTGCATCTGAAAGCAACCAGGAATATAGAGACAGAGTTCTTGGTGGATATTCATCACAAATGAGCTAAACATTCTCAGTTCATAAAGAAGCCTGGGTTTTCCCATGCTTGGTTCGTCCCAGGTTTCAGAAGGTGTGGGGTGCAGGCTAGAAAGTATCTGCTGTCATGAACACATGTCAAAACCAGTTAGAGTGGAACACTTGGAAGTCCCATTGATTTAATATACTTAAGCATATCCTATTGAACCAAAAACTTGAAAGTACTTCAGTGCTATTCTATACCTGTCTCCTCAAAAGGAAGCCCCACTGAGTTGAATGGTGCTTGCTCCCAGTTAAGTGGAGATAGGATTGCACTCTTAGCCAAGGAACCTGATCTCGTATTGTTTTTGTTCTTGCTTGTTTATAGCTTTCTTAACAGAGAAGGCATACGTTTTAGTTATTAGAAGTTAATTTGTACATGCATATGTTCCTAGACAGTAAAAGCATCACTTCAGTAAATATACAACTTGGGTGGGGGGGTGGGGCGGGGGGTGGAATTAAAAAAAAAGCTAAAGGACCCCTGGATGGTTAAATTCAGTCAAAGGAGACTATGGGGTATGGAGCTCATCTTGCTTCAGGCTGAAGGAGCCAGCATTTGTCCACAGACAGGTTTTCAGGTCACGTGGCCAGAATGACTAAACAGCTTCTGGCGCAATGGAACACCATGACGAGTGTTGGAGCACACAGAAATGCCCTTTACCTTCCTGCCACAGTGGTACCCATTTATCTACTTGCACTGGTGTGTTTTTGAACTGCTAGGTTGGCAGAAGCTGGAACAGAACAACAGGAATTCACTCCGTTGCGGGGATTCAAACCGCCAACCTTCCGATCGGCAGGCCCAACAGGTTCAATGGTTTAGACCACAGCGCCATCTGTGCCTGTGGGGGTGGAATACAGAACAGAGAACCACAGACAGCTATTGCATGTGTATGAGGAGCAGTGCCCATTGTGGATAATTGCAAACAGAAGTCAGGCAAGTCAATTGGTACACACAAGCACTTCTGCATACATACTTGTCCAGTTTTGCACCTGTGGAGGGGCCCACAAAGAAAGAGGCAAGGCAGGTTACTTGTCACAGCACCACAGAGAGCTCCAAGTGAGACATCCACTCTCACAAGGGCTAGAAGCAAACTGTGGTCTTCTGAACCTCTGCCTCCAGTCCACCTCACGAAAACCCTGCCCACCTGTTGAAAACTAGAATCTCTTAAAGGGCCAATGCTCTGAAGTAAAGATGAACATTTTTCTCACCTGAGGTGAGCCCTGTGCTTTTGGAAAAGCAGTTTGGGAGGCACTTGGTTCCTTGGGTCCTGGAAAAGGTACTCATGAGAATTGTGTCTCTGGTTCTGTGGGCTCCTGTCTGCCAGCTTCAGTGGTCCTGTGATCAGCAGCATCGGCTTCAGAGTCAAGAGTCCTCAACAGAGCCACCGACTTTATATCCTAGTCACTGCTGTATTCTGGGGTCTTGATAACATTAAGGCATGGGTAGGCAAACTAAGGCCCGTGGGCCAGATCAGGCCCAATTGCCTTCTGGATCCGGCCTGTGGACGGTCCAGGAATCACCATGTTCTTTCCCTCTCCCTCACATGGCGGGGTGCCTCCTCCTCCTCCCTCCCTCCTCCTGGCTTCTCCCTACCCTGCCTAGAGGAGAAAGGGGGCTGGGCTTTGTTGGTGCCAGCAGCAGCAGTGCTTGAGCGGCCGCCATTTTAAGCAGCCCCTCTCTGGAGCCCTTTCGCGCGCCACTCATCACCCCTCCGCCGCCACCACCAGCCCCTGCCGCTTGCAATACACAGGTAAGCAGCCATTGGGGCTTGTGGTGCTCTTGCATCATTTTTTCCCTTCCAAATATAGTCTGGCCCCCCAGAAGGTCTGAGGGACAGTGGACCGGCCCCCTTGCTGACCCCTGCATTAAGGAGTCTGATGTTGTCATTACTAATTTTTAAAATATAGCCCCCCCCCATGATTTTAGTTCCTCAAAATTTTGTGTAATTTGAGGAAACTGTTATTTTTTGCAAGTCTTAATTACTGAAATTAAGATTTTCATTTGACCTATTTGCTGTAAAGAACAAGTCAGCCTGTTTCTCACTTACTCATCAGTTCAAAAGGTGTCAGAGGAATAAATCAACTTGCCATTGCAATTATGGAGACTAGAACTAATTATCAACTTTTTCTTGTATTTGTCATTTAAGAGCCCTGGCTAGGACCACGGTGACCCCTTCTCTTATCTTAACTACACATCAAGTTCAAACCTCTGTCATATGCATAAGACATGTTATTAAAAATTTGCTTTTAGAGCTGTAATCTTGCTATACCTCTGATGTTGCAAAAGATTAGTTTAAACCTTCTATCTTGGAAATTTAACTCACTAGATCAGATGTACTCCAGATGGTTTGGACTACAACTAATTCCCATTATCCCTGACCACTGGCTATACTGGTTTTCATGGGTGCAGCAGTACAAATTGTATTCCAGCCATAGTGTCATCCATGTACATGGTGCTTTGCAAAAAAGAAAAAATAGTGGCCTTGTTATCTAGATAATGACTCAGGGAGACCACGGAGGTTGGGAAATGAAAGGAGAGGTAAACAGGAGAACATGTGACTGTTGCTTTTCCCAGTATTTATGCTTAGTTGCAACATGTTTTCCAAATCCTAAGAAAAAGAGAAGTCGCTGGTGTCACACAGTTTATGTGCTCCATAGTACAGTATTTAAGAGTGGATTGAGGAGTTACAGTGTTAAAAACTTTAATCCATGCTTTATTTTTGTAAAACAGTGTTTAGGGGTACTCTCATTCCGTCTGAGACTCAGGAAACACTGTGACAGGAATTGAGGCCGCCATCGGGGGTAGCAATGGAACTGACGATTCACCATGCTAGAGAAGAAACTACTTTTTTATTTTTAAAAAATTAGTTTCTTCTCCCGTTAGATTCACAAAATGTGTAGGGGTATGCGTACCCCTGCCTCCCCCAGGAATAAAAGCAATGGTCGTAAGTGCACGGCTTATAATTTTGGTTGTGCTTTCCTTTCAACTGTTTTAAAATAGGGGTATTGATGGCAGCTGAAAATTTCCAGGACTTGGGCTAATCCCAATTTGACCATTTCCCCCTCCTTTTTTGGATGGTAAGTAACACATAAACCAGGGGCAGGGGCTTTTTCAGCCCCAGGGCCACATAACCTCATAGGCAACCTTCTGGGGGCCACATTCCAGTGGTGAGGGGGCACAGAGGGAAACGTCAATGGAGCAATGGAAGAAATTCTTAGCTTTCCACAGTAGGCTACATTTCAAATGCACCAAAAACAGAGGTTTCTATACAAGCCCAGCTTTCTTCATCTTCCATCCATGCAATCAAAGGGTATTGTCACAGTGAAAGGACACATTCCACCCAGCAGAATGTGAGGGGGTGGTCTGGGGAGGGACGTGGCCTAGGCTGAGTCTGGAGGGCCAAGCAGAGAGTTCTTGAGAGCTACATTTGACCCCTGGGCCTGAGGTTCCCCACCGCTGCCACATAGGAATAAGAGAGGGACCTCCAGAAATCATTTCTTCTCCCACTGACCTGCCTCCCAAGGTAGACACTGAGTGATTTTGTGCAGAGCTCTATTTCTGGTCCTTTGGCTCTCAGCCTATGGTGTTTGCACATGTTATGGCAGAGATTTTTGCTCACAACTTGGAAACTTGGTATCAGGGAGGTGTTAAGGAAATCAGGTAAGTACAATAAATAACCACAGCTTGGAAAAAAAAAAGACTCTCGAGAGGTAGTGGTAGAAAATTGCTGCTGCCTTCCATTCCCTTTTCCTCTCTGCTATGGCACCGTGCTAAAGAGCCTTCAACATACAATCACGTCTGTTTACTTACGAACTAACGTAAGTCATCTGGAAAATGGAAGAAAGCATCCCCGGCAATTGCAGGTAGAAGACATTTCTCATTTAGATGTATCCATAATGTTCTTTCCCCACAAATTGCTTGTCAAGCTGCCTTCAACATAATTAAGCTAAGCTAGTCAGACAGAGTTACTGTTATTTTTCAAAGAGTCTGTGCTGGTTGCCAGCTCCTTGACTCTATTTTTTCAGGACAGTTAAGCACAGTCGCCTGTGGCATTTCCCACAAGGAGTTTAACCCTGCTTGTCAAAACCTCTGAATTGCTTGGAGGTGGCTTTATTTTTATTTCGCTTTTCTGAAGGCGTGTTGCTGTTTACCTTTCCTAATAGATTTTCATTTCTTACCCACCTTTTCTTTCTTTTCTTTTATTTTTTTTTTGATCGGCAAAGCTGATAGAACACCAATAGTTTAAAGGAATCTGTTGTGAAGGTCTGCTATAGAATCTTTTCATTTGTGCTGCTCTTTAGATTTTTTCTTTTTAAATGGCCACGTGATCAGTGGAATCTTTCACTTCACATAGATCAGGCATGTCCAACAGGTAGATCGTGATCTACCGGTAGATCACTGGACTTCTGTGGTAGATCACTGGTAGATCACTGGCTCCCCCCAAAGAAGCTCAACAACTTTGGCTCCCCTAAAAAAAGGCTCAACGTTTTTGCCCTGAACCCCAAAACACAGGGCTTTCCTTCCTAAGAAAAACTCAACAACCTTGACCTGAACCCCCGAAAAGGGGGTAGATCACTGCCAGTTTTAAACCCTGTGAATAGATCGCAGTCTCTTGGGAGTTGGCCACCCCTCTCATAGATGAAGCTTAAAACAAGAGCCTTTGTAGGAGCAGTGATTTAATCTGCCGGAGGTTCGTTTTGCTTCCAACTGTTGCAGCGACACAATGCATTTCTCTGCCCCTGCCAATCCATGTAGGTGGGTTGAGTATAATTACCCATACTGGAATCTGGCCAGGATGTTGGTTTGAACATTCCTGTTTTCCACAGACTGTGCGGAGAGAGCTTGAATATATCAGGGCTGCCGAGGACCCATTTTCACAGCTTATTCAAAGCAGTCCCACCAACGTCAAACTTTCCACCATCGCCATGCGACTGTATTGACTGGGACGAAAACTTCCCAAATTGCCACTGTGATTTTCTGCTTTAAAGTTTAAGGCTCTCTGTGTACCACCACCCACTGCATTTCTACTTATAAGGGCTGATGTGATTACATCTCAGAGCTGGATTGCAGGAAAATAAGGTAATTTTCTGAAGAGCAATTCATTGCAATAGGCTAACCATGGTTGGTTAGAGACACCATTTGCTGCTGTTCTTGAGATAAGTAGCAGAAGATGAGCTGATGAACCTTAAACCTCGGTCCTAAACAACTTCACTTTAAAATAAGCCTCTTTGGCTTTGATGAAATTTATTTCTATGTAAGCAGACTTTAGTAGTAAAGACAAGTAATGGGGAAAATCTAGCATGCCTTCGTTCTTATCACAGGCCAATTGACTAAAAGTTGGTTCTCTAAGGCAGGTCTTTTGAAGCATATACCATTAAGATCACTTTATATGAATTAGTTACACCTTAACATCCATTTTACTCATCCTGTCATAGTAAAAAAAAAAAGGTTGTGGAAGAGTACCCTTTTAGATCGACTTCTATGATTGTATGGAAACATGTAGTGGTAGCACTTCCTCCAGCAGCTATGCAGTGATAATCCTTTTATCAGTTAAAGGACTCAGGTAGGAGGTGATATGAAAGACCTATGCCTGAGACCAGGCATAGGCGAACTCGGCCCTCCAGATGTTTTGGGACTACAACTCCCATCATCCCTAGCTAACAGGACCAGTGGTCAGGGATGATGGGAATTGTAGTCTCAAAACATCTGGAGGGCCGAGTTTGCCTATGCCTGCCTAAGGCGCTGGAGAGCTGTTGATAGTCAGAGTGGACAAAACTGGGCTAGATCTGACCTAGTACAAGGCAGATATAGCTGGGATAAAGTATTATAATGCACAACAGCTGGCTGCATGTCTGCAGCTGCATTGGTGGAAACACCTCAGTCCCCCTTACTGGAAGGAGAGAGCACATTCCAGGCACCCACCAATCTCTCTTGTCAGTTATCTGTTTGGTGGTACTTGGGACAAGTTGGACAATGACAACGTGGACCTAGAGTACAAGGATGTGATATTGGGTATTGTCACACCTTGGTTACGTCTTCTGCACTCCGACAGCCACCTCCGATGAGCAGCAAAATTGGGTTTTAATCTCCTTGCTTGTGCTATAATAGTCAAGAGGTGTTCTCAGGCTTCTGGTAAGAATAGATGCTGTTGGGTCCCATACATTTAAAGCACTCTTGGACCACTTGTCAAGAATGCAGAGAACTGTAACTCTGTAGGTTCGGGATTCTTAACAAACTACTCATTCTAGGCTTCTCCATGACTGTTAAAGTGGTACAAGAGTGCTTTAAATATATGGCATGGATGTGTCATTGAATTTAATGGTTTGTTTTAAGACAAAACACAGCTGAGGCCTGGAGGGCTTCTCTTAAGGTTGGTCCAGCAGCTGGGGCAGAAGCTAGGCTGCTGTTAGGAGCAACAGTGAGGTTGCTGTTCAGGGATCTGCACTGTCTCCCAGTTAACTACTGGGCAACTGTAAGGTTTTACAGTGGTACCTCGGGTTAAATACTTAATTTGTTCCGGAGGTCCGTTCTTAACCTGAGGCACCACTTTAGCTAATGGGGCTTCCTGCTGCTGCTGCTGCTGCTGCTGCGCCGCCGGAGCACGATTTCTGTTCTCATCCTGAAGCAAAGTTCTTAACCCGAGGTAATATTTCTGGGTTAGCGGAGTCTGTAACCTGAAGCGTATGTAACCTGAGGTACCATTGTACTGCGGTTGTATAAAGGCCTAATTAGTCCAGGACTGTTTACCTAAGATAGCGCCTTTTCTTTGCTCATCCTACTTGAACCCTTAGATCATCAAGTAGACCGTCATGTGAGGGCCATACACGTGAGTGTTCATTTAACAAATATCTGGGGCACAGCTTTTTAGTGCAATGTCACCCACGATTTGGAAAACACGCCCCTGGAAATTAGGACGACACCAACCATTTGTTCTTTCAGGTGTCAGCTTCAGAGTTCTTTGGTTCAGCCCAGCTTTTTCAGTGTAGCTGCTGCTGCTGAGTATTATTCTTGTCAGGTTATACTTCTCAGTATATTATACTTGTCAGTTATACAAATGGATTTGTTGTATTTTTGCGGTTTCAACTTGGTAGTTTGCTTCCATTTCCTTTTTTTGTACACCACCACAATATTTTCAAGCAACGGGTGGTTTAAACATTATTTAGATAAAGAATTAAATGCAGGGGTGGCCCACCCTGTTTTGCTGTCTGAGGCAAAACAGGAAGGTGCCGCTCTTCTGTCCCCCAGCCATAGCCTCGCTCACTGGGCTAAAATGGCAGCAGCAGCTTCTGGTGAGATCTCCCTGGAAATTGCCACCACTGTGCATCAACATTGCCCATGGGGCGGTGTGCTGCCCCATGAGGAGATATGCCCCATGACATTCTGCCCCCCAAGGCAGCTGCTTCAGCCCACCTCATGGGCAGGCCAGCCCTGAATAAATGGAACCATCTTATCAAACAAGGCAACCATCTCATCAGTGGCAGAAACAACATGGAGGTCTCTCTCTCCCACCTGGAAAGTCTATGGCTCAGTCTGAAAGGCAAGTCGAGTTTTGGCAGGGCTGCATGTCATCTGAGCTTAAGCAATAGCTCCCAGCTGCACACACGGACCTCTGGGTTGCAATGTGTTTGTGGAATTTAGGCCAAATGAAACAAACTGGACTTCTTTCCCTGTAATGTGTTCAGGATCAGGATGCCAGACTTTAAATATACGTCCTCCGCATCTGTTAGAAGAAACTGACCCAGTAATTTTAAACCATTTTGTGATTTCTATGCTAGGCTTGTGGTTTTTATATAGACATTCATCTGAGTCTTCCGCCCCCCCCCGCCCCCCATTGTGTCAGCTGTAGTCATCTTCCTGCAGTTAACCACACAGTGTGTCTTAGAAACCGAGCATGCCAATAACCTCAGGATGCAGTTCTTTCTCATTGTGGCTAATGTAAGAGCTGGATGAAGGACAGGAAAGCAAAATCAGTGCAGGCTTGGCTGAAATAGTGGTTAAGCAAGAAGAGATGGGCTGGGGCACACATCTATTCTTGCGGTGTTCATATGAAATATTCACAATCCCATGGTTGAATGGAAGTCAGAGGACTGAGTTTAGCTTAGCTTGTCTCATTTTCTGTTCTCAAGAAAAGCTCTGTTAGCATTATTATTTTTAAAAACAACAGAAAAATGCTGGCCAATTACCGTATTTTTTGCTCTATAAGATTCACTTTTTCCCTCCTAAAAAGTAAGGGGAAATGTGTGTGCGTCTTATGGAGTGAATGCAGGCTGCGCAGCTATCGCTGAAGCCAGAACAGCAAGAGGGATTGCTGCTTTCACTGTGCAACGATCCCTCTTGCTGTTCTGGCTTCTGAGATTCAGAATATTTGTTTTCTTGTTTTCCTCCTCCAAAAACTAGGTGTGTCTTATGGTCTGGTGCGTCTTATGGAGTGAAAATTACAGTACTTTTTATCATCTGTATGGAACAAACTAAATAAGTAGGTGCCTATAGCCCATTCCTATGTTCTACTGGATGGTAGCCAAAAAAGACAGGATTAAGTGCTGGACTCCCAACTGGAGCAAGACTATAGCTATAGCTATATCTTGTGCTGATCATGATATCTAGGTGCTGCCTGTCTAGAAGGACCCCATGTATGCTACGGGAAGTGGACAATCCCACACTATATTTGGGTAAGGATCCCAGGTTCAATCCCTGGCATCTCCAGCTGAGCTAGGAATGTCCCCTACTTCAATAAGCCTGGACAGCTGCTGCCCATCAGTGTAGACAACACTGAACTAGATGGACCAATGGTCAGACAGCATTCTGTGTTCCCGTGTACAAAAATACACACACATGACACCTGCAAGGATCAGCATATTACAACAGAATCTTTTTCAAGGGAAAATATTCACGGTGACCCTTCATTAAACAACTAATTACCTGAAACAGACAAAATGAAATGTGTGTGCGCCTGTTGTGCACTTGTGTGCCAAAGGCCCGTGACCCACAGTTCCCCTATGGACAATAAATTACATGGACACAATTATTTTGGTTTATGTGTTCAGGTAGGCTACAACTTTATTGTTTACAGATGTGAGCAGTTTGGCTTAGGCATTGGATGAAGCCAGGCTATATCTTGACTCCCACCTGTCTGCAGGGAGTATAATAATAATAATAATAATAATAATAATAATAATAATAATAGTGATTTATACCCAGCCCATTTGGCTGGGTTTCCCCAGCCACTCGGGGCAGCTCCCAACACAATATTAAAAACACGATAGGGTAAACCACCAATAGCAGGAACTCTATGACTTACATCAAATAGGGACCCCCTCAAGGGGTCTCCGTTGGGGTTGTGACATGGCCCGAGGCCCCGGATCCCTTTAACAGGATACCCTTACTGAGGAGGGGCAGGTGAAGGCTACAACCTCCCCTCCATCCAAACAAAAGCTTACCCAATGCCTAACTGCCACTCGAGACCAAATGGCTCACCACCAATACCCTCACACCTGCAACCAATCCCTGACGCATTCTGAAATGTCATTCAACCACATATCATTGCCAACGTCGGAAAGGTGCACCCCATCACCGCGAAACAAGGCCTCCTGCTCAAAGGTGATGGCAGGGTGACGTATTACACAGCCGCTCAACTGTTGCACTTTTTGCGCAACTGCATGGTTTGCCTTCTTTCTGGCTCTATTAATGGCAACCGGGTCACCTGGGACCAAATTATGGTTAAGTTTAGTACAGGGTCACAAGCTTAGTACAGGGTCACAAGCTTATCAAAGTCCTTCTTGAAGTTCCAGGTTAGGTTGATGCCCTTTTCTGATCCTCTTTTCGATCACCTGGAAACCAACAATACCCATGTTTACACTGCAGTGAAGGACCCTGATTTGACCTGTAGTGTATATCCCTAATCATTTCTCCCTTGGCTTCAGTTCCATCAACTCCTTCCTCTCCTTTATTGATTGTTATATTTATATAGCCATTCAAATGCTTCCATATCATCCTTAACTACTGCGTTAAAGCCCTACCATTGACTTTCAGCTTCCTTCCTCTGAAATCTGCCTAGCTCTCCTGCTACTATATTACTTCTCATTGCCAGTGAAGCAGTTAGGCCATTTTAAACACTGGACTTCACGGTCTTATTATGCTCCCTTCTTATTATATAGCAATGTGCATTACTTCACTTACTTCCAGAGTGGCAAGCCAGCCCTGCTGCGCTGGAGGGAGCTCTTGCATATTTTGCAAAATGGGACCCTGGACATCTGCCCCAATCACACCTCTGTCCATTACCAACGTGTAGATCCCTGCGTATTGCTGACTACTCTGAGTTCCATCCTCTTCACTCTGCTCCATAACTGTTACTCTCTCCTGCCATTTCTGGTTTGCTCCCATCAATTTTCTCCCCCCTTGACATTATCCTCACTTCCACACTTGAATCAGCGGATGTTCTGTTTGAATGATTGCAGACTCCACACGAGGACTCTTCCGTTCCCTTTATAGAAAGTTAGGCTATAATGTGGTCATGAAATTGGATCATTATAACCACAATAAAAACACAGCTGTCTTCTTCTCTGCTTCATGTTGGTAAATCTTCATTTGAGATCCCTTGTGTGAAAGCATTTTACTGTATTTGATTAGGCAATACTGTGGATACCAAAGAAGACTTGATACAACTGGAATGCATTTCTGAACCATAGAATGTGGATTTTGAGCAAACCTTGGGCTCTGATCTGCTGGAAATATAGTTTTCATTATATTACTTTATCTGCAATGAATGGTTATTCATTTCCCTAATATTTGGTTTTTTTAATGACCAGCAGATTTTTACAGAGTTGTTATTCACACATCATACACACATAACAGATCATCTAAAATTAATGAAAAATACAATAAAAAGAGAAATTGATTTATTCCCATCTCTTGAGGATGATTAATGATGAATTTAAACTGATTATCTGGGGAAATAACCATATCTAACATAACACACACACACACACACACACACACACACACACACACGTGGTTAAAACAATATGTTACATTTCAGAATGAAAAGATACATGGGTGGAAACCTTTTGCTACTGAGTAATTGATCATGGGAAGAAGTGTTGAAAAAAACTCTTCCTAATCCTTCTCCACATAGAATTTGATTCAATAGAGTGAGCAAAGATCAATTAATCACATCAACTTAAGGACTTCAGTCACATGCATACTTCCATGGGAGAAAGCCCCATTGAGCACAGTGACTCCGTTCACGCCTAACAACATGCCAAACCATGGTTTCGTACAAATGTATGAGCATGTGGGCTTCCAGACAGATCATGCCCACTTTCCTCCTCCTCTGGTCAGCTCTTGCTGCGCTTCTGTGATCTAAGCCGGGGTAGGCAATCTAAGGCCCAGGGGCCAGATGCGGCCCAATCACCTTGTCAATCTGGCCTGTGGCCGGTCCAGGAATCACATGAGTAGAATGTGTCCTTTTATTTAAAATGCATCTCTGGGTTATTTGTGGGGCATAGGAATTTGTTCATATTTTTTTTCTTCAAAATATAGTCCGGCCCCCCACATGGTCTGAGGGACGGTGGACCGGCCCATGGCTGAAAAGGTTGCTGATCCCTGATCTAAGCCATGGTTTGTCTTAGCATGCTGTCCATACTCAGACTCATGGTTTATTTCTTCCAGACAAACCATAAACTATAAACCAAGACAAACCTCGATTACAGCTTGTGGTTTGTTTGGAGCTCACAGTAGTGTGGCACATTTGGTGGATTGTGAGGTCCTTGGGGTGAGGATGTTAACCACCTGGTGGCACCTGGCCCAGGGGTTGCAATCTCTGCAGGTCCTAACTCTCAACAGCATGACCTGGATGCTCAAATGCCTTTGCAGTTTGTGCTACTGGCTTCTCTCTATCTGACTGCAGGTCAAGTGATGATTTTCATGTGTCACAGATATATCTGGGCATCACAGATATAAGACCAGGTTGCTTTCATATCTATTCACATGCAAACAAGTCATCACATAACACTTTTCGGTGGAGTCAGATCACACGTGTATTAATTTGATTATTCATTTCCAGTGTGATTCTTTGCACGTCTACTCAGAAGTTCAACAACATTCCCTTCCAGGTAAGTGTGCACGTAATATTGTAGCCTTTAAATATTTTTGCCCCCACCTTCCAATGGTGTGGTCCACAAGGCAACACACAATTTGTTCTTTGAAACAACATTGTCATAAAAATAAAACAGCCTAAAAATAGAAGCCTATAAACACAGTATGATTAAAAATAACATAAAACACAGCACAACGGGAGGTAGTGCAAAGTTAATCAAATGCTGTTAAATGCTTGGACAATTTTTTTTTTTAACCTGGCCAGGTGCTTGGTGAATTAAACATGTGGGATCCATGTCATTTTCTTGGCTCTTTCCAGCTGCGATTGATAAACCAGCTTTGGAGGGTGGTTTTGAGCTAGAAAAATGACAGGAGGGTAGAGGTTTAAGCAACTTGTACCCAGGCTCACTCCTCATGTTCATTCACAGCCTGACTTTTTTGAGTTCAAATAAACGAAAAGGGAGAAACCATGGAATGCTGTTTAATGTATGGTTTCATGAGCTTCACTTGTCCATCATCATTAAGTTTATAGTACCCAAGTGTAGAGAAATCAACCCATTTACATTCAAGAAAGCAATTAGAAGTTAGAACATTTGAACAGTTTCAGTGAAGAGGAATTATCCTCACAGGAGTCAATTTTCTTCATCTTTGCTGGAAGCCAAGCATTCCCTTCTGTCTGTTTAGGTCCAAGTGGACAGAGAGTGGAAGAAACTTGCTAGCATTTATGAGCTACCTTTTAAGTTCATGGAGGGGAAGGATACAAATGAAGACAAGCAAAAATATCAACTTGATTTTTTTTCGGATCCTTAGCATTTTAGTAATCAGAAGAGGGATCAAGAAAGATCCCCGGCCAGGCTATTTGGATTCCTGGGGTCAGCCATGTTTTTCTGGGAGTGATGGCATGCCATCAAGCGCTGTTGCTCCCAAGGTAACCTGCTCTATGTTCAGTCAAGCTGTGCTCATTCAAGCAAAAGTCCTTGTATCCTAGGTACTCGGGTTGGCAGTGGTTGGATACATCATTTCAGAAGGTTTAAAAGGAAATTATTTTTATTGGGGGGGCAGGGCCTTTGGATCACCTTGTAAGTTGTTTAAAATTTACCTTTATAATTAGTGTTTGTGGATGGATTTTTATGAATTTGCCCTTTAAAATCTGCCTGGAAACAGGATGGGATAGATCTACGAGAATTGAGATGCAATGGACTTCAGTGGTTATGTCCATGCCTACATGAGGAGGGAGAAAATAAGAAGAAGCTATTTGCTTCATAATTTATAGGTCAGCCCATAGTTTCTACAGCAGTCATCCAGTGGAACTTGCCCATAGCTGTCAACCTTTCCTTTTTTTTTGCGGGAAATTCCCTTATTCCAGCGCCATTTCCCGCTGCTTCCTGCTGCTATGCTGGATTGTTAGATATCCCGTAGACTGTCCCCGGGACAGGTGAGGCTTTCGAGGATGCTGATCCCTTATTTTCAAATCTGAAAGTTGACAGCTATGATTACTTGCCATGAACATTAAATGGATATTCATGTCCCAAGAATTTGGGCACATGCACCAAGCTGGGGAGTAATGATTTGCTATGACTCCATGCTGTGTTACTATACACATAAGAACATAAGAGCTTGCTGGATCAGGCCAATGGCCCATTTATTCCAGCATCCTATTCTCATAGTGGCCAGCCAATGCCTATGGGAAGCCTGCAAGCAGGAACTGAGCACAAGAGCACTCTTTTCTCCTGCATCTTATAGCCACTGGTATTCAGAAGCATACTGCCTCCAGATTTGGGGTCTCTTCCTCACATTCTACCTGAATGCTACTATAAACCTGGGTGGAAACACCTGGGGTTGTACATAGTTTGAAATGGCCCTTACAAGCTGCACATATATATCAACAATTTTGTGACTCATCCATTTCCAAGTGGGTTTGGGGCCTGCCAGGAATCTCTTCTTCCAAATGCAAATAAAATAGCTGGTAATGTAGGCACACTCTGTACTTCAGAAGAGAAACATGAAACTCCACAATGTGATAATCCCCACTATAGCTTTGGCGTTGGGGCGGGGGGGGGGGGGAGATGCTGGAAAATATCCAGAGATCCTTGTGGATGTCATTATTAAGTGGTACTCTCTGCTCTTGCTCTCTGGGCCTTGTCTTTTCCTCAGGCAGCCTGCCCAGCCATCACTAATCTGCTTGGACAGCGTGGTCCTACCACACACTCCAAATATTGGTAAAATATTGTTTCCTGGCAATGATGTAACTGGTATCTGGAGTTGCTGGGAAGCAAGAATGACCATGTGCCAAATGGCCCGTGACACTGAACACATCCTTTCCAAGTTTCATTATTCTTTCCCCCCTACCCCAACTCTAAATGGCAGGTGCCGGTGCAATAATAATAATAATAATAATAATAATAATAATAATAATAATAATATTTATTGTTACTACCCTGCCCGTCTGGCTGTGTTTCCCCAGCCACTCTGGGCGGCTTCCAACAAAAGATTAAAAATACATTAAAACATCTGTTATTACAAACTTCCCTAAACATGGCTGCCTTCAGATGTCTTCTAAATGTCATATAGTTGTTTATTTCCTTGACATCTAACAGGAGGGCATTCCACAGGGCGGGCGCCACTACCGAGAAGGCCCTCTGCCTGGTTCCCTGTAGCTTTGCTTCTCACAGTGAGGGAACTGCCAGAAGGCCCTCGGCGCTGGACCTCAGTGTCCGGGCAGAACAATGGGGTGGAGATGCTCCTTCAGGTATACTGGGAAGAGGCCATTTAGGGCTTTAAAGGTCAGCACCAACACTTTGAATTGTGCTCAGAAACGTACTGGGAGCCATCGTAGGTCAATCAGGATTGGGACAGCGGCATGCAAGAAAGGGGTGGGGTTAACTCTTTTTTGTGCCCAGTACGGCCCTTATGAAAATCCTGCTTCCTGAGATGCCTTTTGGCCCCAGGAAGAAAGAGTTCATTGCTAGCTTCCCTTCTAGGGCTAATAGCTGCTTAGTGGGGGATGGGCAGGAGGGATAACTTCCTCTAGACCGTGACAGGGGATGAAAGGGCTTCCCCATATGTGTCATGGTCCCCATCCTGATTGTGTCTTCCTGGGACCTGCTATTTAGAGTGTGGGAGGGAAATAGCACTTGAAGTGACATATTTCGTCTCACGCATCGTGTGATCTCCAGGCATTTTTATTCAGACAGGACTGGGTGGCATGTCTAATTTGTTCAATGGGATGTTATTTATTTCAGTTTTATTAGGAGATCTGTACAAATATTTTTCAATTTTGTTTAAAACATTAATGTACTGCCCTTCGTTGAAAAATCCCACAGCATCCTTTTCCAATAACATTTAACATAACCTGGTGCTTTTTAACTGCTTCTTTGTCTCCTCCCCTCTTCATTCTCTTCACGCCATTCCAACATATGCCTCCTACAGGAAAAACAAAATGGGAATGGCCTGTATCAATTGTTCGAACATTTCTGTGAGGTAGGTTGGGTCGGGAGTCAGTTTCAAAAGCTGCTTAAGTTGTAAATAGAAATATGCCGTACAAGTTAAACCTACATTTAAAAAAGCTGTATCCAGAGAGAAGCTTTGAGTTGTCAGGGAAAAGCCCCCCTTCCCAGCATCCTCTTTTAACTTCAGTCCCATTAACCATGCTCAGTGGGAAATGCAAAAGGCTATCTGTTCGAAGTTCATGGCTGAGCAAAAACTCAAACCTTGATTTCCACAGCCCTCCTTCTATTCAAGTATACCAGAAGTGGTCTTCCAGATATGACCTTTTAATTTCATCTGTAATGTCTATTGATTCCTATAATTTCCTACATTTTCCCTGTAGCTAGGCAAAGCATTCAATAAATTATCAGAACAAACAGAGTTGAAAATGAGATCATTTAGATGGGCAATTTCCTTTCAATTCTGCAATGTGAGGTAGGAAAACAATGCTGCAGCCTGCTTTTATCTCATTAGAATGTTTCCACTTACGTTTAATGGCCACAATTAATTAACCTTAAGCAAGAGCCTTTTATCTTAGATCCATACCAGGATTCTGCAAAAAGAAGAAGTTTGTGTTTTAGTGTTCTCTTGTTGACTGTTGGTTGAAAAAGACAAGAGAAAAAATACAAATGGCAAAAATTAAAATAATGCAAAAAAACAAGTTTCAGATGGAAATTGCACTCCATTACCATTTTGCGAAAGCCTGTATTTCAGATCTGAACTGATTTCAAAATAGCAAGGCAAGCAATGAACTGAAAACTCATTTGTGCACAAAGCACTGCAAAGTGTAGGGTGTAGTTTAGCTTTTTAAAAATATTCTGAACAAAGTGGGTAAACAACCAGAGACCTGTTACAAATAGTTTTTCCACTCTTTGTTTTTTTCTACACAGCTTTTATCTCTCTCTCTCTCTCTTTTTAAAAAAGCTCTACAATCTCCAGTTGCTTACACGATCATAGATTTAATCAACGGTTAAAAGGGTTTGTTGTAAACAAACACAATCCTGACAATTACGGGATCTCAGCTTACTTGTGTCATATTGATAGAAACGAGCACATCCTCAATGGTGTCTTCATTATACCAAGAAGGACAGAATTCACTATTATATGACAGAATCACCTGAGAAAATAAGAAGATTTTGTCATTACTCCCATGCCCTGCTCCAGAATTCTTTTAACTGCCATATATTGTTGACTCAGCATGAAAATAATGAGCAACTTTAGTCTGGTCAGACAAAAAGCAAAAGAAAAAAGCAAACATTTTCAAAAAAATAACCATTTTAATTCCTTCATTATAAAAGCATTTTATTTGAACGCTAGCCCACAGAAACATGTCAGGCACACTTGCATTCACAAAAATGGTATATATCAAAACCAGCTAAAGATCGGAACTGTGGGCTCACATTTACTGTTATTGCTTGAAGAATTAATCTGTTCATTTATTTTATTTATTACATTCGGATACTGACTTGTCCACACCCTCAAGCCTTACTAACTGAAACTCATCCAGCACAACAGGACTAGACAGTGCTCTGGACACCCCTTGAGATTCGTCTGCCATCATAGCAGAGTCACGATCCCGGTGGAGGCAAGTGATTATTTCCTCAAAATGCTTTGCAAAGAAGTGTACAGTGAGCTACCATAAGTTCTACCACCTCCTTTGGGCCGGACTGTAAGAGGCCCACACTGCCCAGAAGAGCTCCGACTGGATGGCAAAGTGAGGATGCAATGGAGGCAACAAGTACCGTATTGGCCTGAATATAAGCCACACTTTTTTTTCCAAAATTCTGACCGTGAGAAGTTAAAGTGCGGCTTAAATTTGTGACCTTACAAAAATTGGCTTTTATGATATTGCTGCTGAAACAGACACACGGTAAAACGGAACCAAAAAAATTGTTTTATTCTCAATTTGCGAGCTTGAGACTGTTGTGCAATTAAGTCTAATGTCGTTCATTGCTTTCCCCATATTGTACAGTGCAGTAGTGATTTTTTATTTGCATTTACGGTGCGAAAAACAAGTGTTTAACCCACTTGCAGGTCATCTCTAGTACCCATAGGATTTTCTTCTATGTTTGCCATTTACAGGTGTGAATGCCTGTGGAATTTTAAGGTAGCGGCTTACATTCGGGTATCGCCTGCTGAGGGCTGCCTGCTGGTGCCTGAAGGGCCCTGCCCTTTCCTCTTTCCACCTGGCTTGGGGCAGGGCCTGACAGGCTTCACAAGGACTGCTGCTGCTGCTCAGCAGAAAGGGCTCCTCTTTTAAACTGTTTTTTATTTTTATCTGTGTTGTTTTAAATGAGACCATCTTGGCTGTGAGCCTTGGAAGACCTGCACCCTGCCTTGCTGGCCCTTTCTCATCTGTCCTGGGAGAGTGGAGTGCTGACTGACTCCAGCTACAAAAACTGAGGCTGTTGAACAGATTCTTGGACTGGAGTATTTTTTATGGCGGGTTGAGAGAGCTTGTTGCTGTTATTGATATTATTGTTGTATCTCTAGTTTTAGATCTTACGATTTACATGGAAATTGTTTCCATTTGGTTGTGTACTTTTTGAAGTGTTTTATTTATTGCTTATGACTTCTGTTATGTTTGTAATTATGTCAATCTTGTCATGTTGTAAGCCGCCTTGAGCATAGTTTCAACTATGGAAAGTCGGTGTACAAATAAAATGATGTTGATGATGATTGTCTCTCCCCCCCCCCCTGAATTCTAAAGGTGCGGCTTATTTGCGGGTGCGTATTATATTCAGACCAATATGGTATTACTCAGAGCAGACCTGGCATTCAACAACAGCAGCTGCAAACCCGAAGGCTGACTGATATGACAACCACAGTTCCCCAGGTTGGAGGAGGGTCTGGCACATAGAACAGTCACTCACTGCCTGCTCTGTGTGCCCCTTACCCAGCCTGTCCCACTGTCCCCTACCCTGAACCATTGCGACTGGGCCCTCCTGCTCTCCCCAGCCCCTCTCTTCCCAGGCATATCCCACAAAAACCCTGTAAAAACCGTTTAAAATAATTTAAAGCATTTTAGACAATGGGGTCAATCATAACGAAACCGAAACCAGCTAAACAATACTGCAATTCAAATGTGTGTTCCGCTGCAGCAACTTTCATAGCTGCAGTTACTCAGGGCCCCGCCCTACTAGACCAGGTGGAAGAGGCCTGTCAGGCAGGGAGCCCCTCCCCTGCCACAAGACTCACATCTGAGATAGTATCTGGCCTCCTCAGCAGCCTCAACTCCCCCCCCCCCTTCTCCTGCCTCCAAGGGGGGGTTAATGTTCTTAACCGGTGGAAATTTATTCTTTTACAAAGGGCTTTCCAAGACTTCAGCTTGCAGCCTCATTGCTTCAGTCTATTTACAAAAGGGGAAGGCGGACTTCCTGTGTTGAACCTCCCCATTTCGATGCCAAATTAAACTTTTAGAAATCCAATTCTCCCGCTTCAGCTGTACTCACAGGTAATTATTTTGAAGTCAAATTGTCCACAAGAAACAGTCAGTGCTCTCCGGCAACAGCTGTGCGGCTTTGATCCATGGAAGAAGCAGACGATTCGAAGCACCGCGCCACTTACCCCATGTCGCTCCGGATCCCCGAAACCGGGTTTCCCTGTGAGTAGGGGAGGCGCAAAAGGTGCCCGCCGAATCCCACGTTCACACGCTTCTCCTGCCTGTGATTTTTTGCGGGTCTCTGCCTTCGCCGTGGCGGCCAGACCCAGATTTCCCTCCATGGCTCGCTTTGAAACAGCAAAGCGGGAGAAGAGCCGCTGAGTGGGGAGGAGAGAGGGACAGAGAGCCTGCTTCTTTAAAGGAGCAAAGCAGTGTAAGCGGCTCCTGTCCAGTTGGTTCCTTTAAAGCAAGCAGGCTCTCTGTCCCTCTCTCCTCCCCACTCATCTCACTAAATAGCAGCAAAGTTTTTCAGCTCGCTAAGCCTGCTTGCTTTAAAGTAGCAAAGTGGGAGAGGAGAGGAATCTTCTCCCCTTATACCCCTCTTCTTCATTATTAGCAGCATCCTTCTCCACCCACCCCACGTGTGCTTCTTCTCCCCTTAAACCCCTCTCCTGCATTATTAGCACCATCCTTCTCCACACACCCCATGCATGCTCCTTGTCCCTTGAGTGCTTTTCCTTCCCTCCCCACTTAAAACGTGGTTACAAAGCACAGATCCACATGGATCCTCAGGATTTTTGCACTGGGTCACCCCAAATTCACCATCAGATCACATAGCATGTCCATGGCTACAGCCTGCACCAAAGAAATCACGCACCCACTGTTGCCTCGGGACACAGTGGTGCAAAAACGTGGTTACAAAGCATGGATCTACATGGATCCTCAGGATTTTTGCATTGGGCTACTCCAAACTCACTGTCAGATCATATGTCTGTGGCCACAGCATGAACCACAAAAATCAGACATTCACTGTTTTGTTTAGAATATTTTTTTCTTGTTTTCCTCCTCTAAAAACTATGTGCGTGTTATGGTCGGGTGCGTGTTATAGAGTGAAAAATACAGTAATTTAACAAGTCCAGCCAGAAAACCAGACAAACATGGAAAGTGGCTCCCCTCCTGTTGTCAGCTACATTGACTTTAGTTAGTATTACATGCTAACAAGGGCAATGTGGGAAAAGTGCCACTATAGTGCTGCAACGATTCCAGATTCACCCAACAAGTCTATGTATTAAGTTGGTTTGCTTGATTGTACTACACCCTTATTGCCTGGAAATGTCACTCCCAGAACCAAGAAACTGATTAGCTTCATATTCATCAGCTCTAATCAAGGCTTATGACTCAGCCAGGGTAATAATACATACGGAAACCTTGTTCTCAAACTGAAGAAAATAAGAGATATAAATAGAAAGGTGATAGTTTGTAGTTGCTTAACATGTGGAGATTATTAAAACTCTTCTCTTGGCAGAAATACAACTCTCTCTCTCTCTCTCTCTCTCTCTCTCATAAACACACACAATGGGGAACTTCAGCTGATGATGCTTTCAGTATGAATTTGCAAAATATGCACATGCCTGTTGGGTTAGGTCAGATAGTACTGAAACGACAGAGGCTGACAGTGTTGGGGTGAGACATTCATTCCCAGAAACAACACTGGAAGTTACCAGAAGTGGGAATGCAACATGTAGTCAATATATGTGGACTTCTGACAACATATATGATCATGAAACAAGAGGTACATGTATTTATTTATTTCATAAAATTTCTATACTACTTTAAGGCTGCTTGGTAATGTAGCCATGTAGAATGGCTTTTCCAAAGCCTGGTCTAACGTTTGAATAAGATACAGTGGTACCTCAGGTTACATACGCTTCAGGTTACATACGCTTCAGGTTACAGACTCCGCTAACCCAGAAATAGTGCTTCAGGTTAAGAACTTTGCTTCAGGATGGGAACAAAAATCGTGCTCCGGCGGCGCGGCGGCAGCAGGAGGCCCCATTAGCTAAAGTGGTACTTCAGGTTAAGAACAGTTTCAGGTTAAGTACGGACCTCCGGAACGAATTAAGTACTTAACCTGAGGTACCACTGTACTATAATATTCAATGATTGCTATTCACTGAATAGTGACAGGGATTAATGCAATGTAACCCTTCTAAAATACAAGGGCTATGATGTCAGACTTTGGGTGTCAATTCCAGAAACTATTGCATTGCTCAGAAGTGGATCTGATATCTAATTCGAACTACAGATGGAACACTTCTCGCCATCCTCTTCCTTCTGTTGCAAGAGGCAGTAGGTAAGGTCTCTATCTAGCCAGATGGCTGGAAACAGGGCTGGAATTAAATTTATGTAATGCGTTTATTTATTACTTCTCTTTAAAAAAAAATACTATAAAGATTGCATGCAACATTTGATGGATGGGCACCGATGTTGTAAAGTTTCCTATGGATTTTTTTATCACTTATAAAGAGAAAATGAACTTTTTGTGCATGTGTAGAAATGTGTATCAAAGAGTACCAAAGTTTCTAAAAGTATATAAAAGTACAGAAAAAATAAAAGTATTACAATTCAAAAAACCTATTATTATGATTCTTCTTCAAACAAACGCTTAATAAATATATTGCTCATACAAACAAGTTGGTTCAATTTGAACATTTCTGGTTTAATCATTTTCCAAATTATCATATCAGAATCTAAAAGGAACATGAAATTAATCCCTGTCCCAGAAATTCCTGTCTGTTTAATATATTTCACAACAGAGACCCTGTCAGATCCATGGCTGAACTGTGCCTAGGGTGCTGTACTGGGGTTGGGGGAACCCTGCCATGTACTCCCATATCCAGTCAACAGCTGAAACAAAAAGTTCATTTTCTCTTTACAGGTGATACTGACCTACATTAATATGTGTTTTCTTCTAATCCATAGGAAACTTTACAACATCAGTGCCCATCCATCGAATGGTGTATGTAAGTACTGATGTTAGATCTGTGCATGCAAATTTATTGTCTTACAGGACAGGAATAAACCATGCATGCAAATTGTGCATCAGAGTCATGAAACAGGCTGTGAGATAACCAGTCTCATATAACCAACATGCTTAAGTCTCATCAGCCACTCTTCAGTTCCTATACCAATAATATAGGAACTTTTGCCACTTTGTAATTAAGCTAAGTTCTACTGCTTGTGCAACTTTCTGACTGAAGCATGGAAAAGAACATGAACCAGACCTTTGAGAAGTTTGTAAGTAAACAGTTTTAAACTTACCTAATGTGTGGTCTTTTCCTATGTTGTGGGGAGAGATAAGTTTTGAAACTCATTGGGAAGAGCATACTTTAAAGGTCTAGTAGCTTTACTTTGCTGCATATCTCTGCTGTGGTTCTCTCACCAAAGAGTACAGTGGTGCCCCGCAAGACGGATGCCTCGCAAGACGGAAAATCCGCAAGACGAAAGGGTTTTCCGTCTGCAGAGGCGCTTCGCAAGACGAATTTCCCTATGTGCTTGCTTCGCAAGACGAAAAATGACGAAAAAATTTGAATTTTTTCCCCGCTCCAAAACCCCTTTTCCTGAAGCGCTAAGCTGCTAAAAGCATTTTAAGCCCTTAAATTGTCAATAGCGCTAATCCGTCAATGGGCTTGCTTCGCAAGACAAAAAAACCGCAAGACGAAAAGACCCGCGGAACGGATTCTTTTCGTCTTGCTAGGCACCTCTGTACTTGCCTCAACCTTGGATCTTGGAATCCAGGAATTCTCCTTTCTATATTTATTTTTGCACCCACACAGGCTTCAAGTACAATTAAAAATATGGATTTTTTACAAATGAGGCGAACAAGTGAAGAATTGCCAGAGATGTTCCTTTCCTGGAGTGCCATTTGGTTTAGGGCTGGTTCTGGGTAGCTGCCGTCATATCACGATCTAGAGGGAGTCCCAGCTGGCAAAGCACCTCAGCACTGGCTAACAAAGCATCAAGGCAGGTTAAGCAGATGTGTGAGTTCAGCACAGGGTGAGGCGGCCAGGGCATCCCATTCTGCCCCTTTTTCCCTTGACCTAACCTCCTAGGATTGGACAAATTCATGGAGGATAAGGCTATCAGTTGCTACTAGTCTGATGGTTATTCTCTGCCTCCATGTGCAGTGGTAATAATGTTTCTGAATTCCAGTTGCTGGAAACCACAGAAAGCAAGAGTGTTGTTGCACTCAGGTCCTGCTTACAGGCTTCCCATAAGCCACTGTGAGAACAGGATGCTGGACGAAATGGGTCATTGGCCTGATCCAGTGGACTCTTAAGTTCTTACATTATCAAGATCTGGACCTTGTGTACAGTGGTACCTCGGGTTAAGTACTTAATTCGTTCTGGAGGTCCGTTCTTAACCTGAAACTGTTCTTAACCGGAAGCACCACTTTAGCTAATGGGACCTCCTGCTGCTGCCGTGCCGCCGGAGCACAATTTCTGTTCTCATCCTGAAGCAAAGTTCTTAACCTGAGGTAATATTTCTGGGTTAGCGGAGTCTGTAACCTGAAGCGTATGTAACCCGAGGTACCACTGTATTGTATTGAAGGCAACTGAGCCTCAAAAGTTTGTAGTTCCCATGATTCCACCAGCCTCCTGCTGTGAACTGACTCCTCCTTACAACCTGCTGTTTTGTGCTACTTATGAGGAGAACAGAATTAACAGGCAGGGCCAAACTGGCAGGTTAGAGGACACTGAGAACCTGGACACACATGTACACTCATGGTGAATTCCAGAAAGATGGGCATCATAGGGCAACAACAATTCAATTAATACTTCTTGACTAAAAGCAACACCTGCTTCCTGCTTCTGTTTTGTGTAGGATGGCATTTCAACACTTCCTCTGCTGGCTTTCTTCCCCAGAGTGATTATCACACAGTTTCTACTTGCTTTGAAATCATGAGTCCAATTTCCAGTGAAGGCACATCCTTTGGCTATGACGCAGAATCGTACAGATATATAAGTTCATGCTAATTGCAGAGAGGCAAGAGCCCCATAAGGCACAGGGCTGCATATGTAGCATAGTGTAGGCTAGAGTTCTCATTGGGTGTTATCACTTGAAGAGGAAACCCAGGTGTAGAGGCCCTGTCCCACAACTGCACAACTCCTCAGACCCCTTTGCAGTGAAATTTTGTAGTGGGGAGGCTTCTCACACAGGTGGGAACCTTGATCCTCCAGTGCTTCTACTTATGTGAGGAGCCTTATGGATCACCACTACAAAAAGTAAACATGTGAAGGGGTTGGAGGGAGTCAGGCTAAAGGTTTATCCCTGTTCTATCCATGTTCCCTGTTCATGTGATGGCACCAGAAGAATGCTTAGGGTCGCCATGTATCATACATCATGTATCATATCATACATCAGACCTTCAGTTGTGACTTACTTGCCAAAAAGGTTGAATGTACTGTACTGATTTGACCCCAAACACAGTAAAATTGACTTAAGAAAACAAAGAACGGGGAGGAACACTCAGGACAACTGTTCCTCCAGTTAAAGAGATGTCTACAAAGACTAGCTCTGTCCTGAATGCGCAGGCTTTCACAAAAGGTATAAACAAGACTCAGATATCATAGATAAAATTGATTCCTCTTGGCATCCATCCTAGGTTTGAGGTCTTGACTATTTCCTTCTTCTGTAGGCACAACATTTAATGTGGGTTTTGCAGGACGATCTGAAATAGGAGAGAGTGTTGTTAAACAGAAACAGGTTCTTTCTTGCATGGTAACAAGAGTTAAAGCATGCAGGAGCTGCTGCTTTGTAAGTTTGTCTAAACTGAAGACTTAAACCCCCCTAAGCATTTAATTTAACACGTAAATGCTGCTTTGGGGAAACTGGCTAGGCCTGATTTTCACATGCTTAAAACCATACGGTATAAAGATTTGTGATGCTTAGTCCCTCGGATATACCTGTGCTCATATGTATCCTGTGAAAAACTCCAGCAAAAAGCTTAGGACTGATTATTGAGACCCCTGCCCCCGTAGCAGGATTGGAACCAAGAACCCAAGTGTGGGCTTGTCCACACTTCTGTTTGGCCTGCTGGGGAAAACTCGCTCTTTACTTCTGAATCAGAGCAAATGCCAATTACCGGTAGGTTTTCCACGGACTGACATTTGCTCTGATCAGGCAATAGAGAGTGGGTTTTCCTGGGGGAAACAGCAGGGCAAATGGGAAACTGCTCTGACCCACATCTAGAAAGCACGGGACAAGCGGAAACCTCTTTCCGCTTTCTGCTTTCTAGGCACAGGACAAGTGGAAGTATGGCCGAGCACTTAGCTCCCATGCTGCTTGACTCCTATAAGGGATTTATACTGAACACCTGCTTTGCTCTACCCATCTTGGGACTGATCCCAAGACTCACTCTGCTACCACTTAAGAGCTTATAATGGGATGCGCCAGGCAGCATGCCAAGTGTCACAAAACATGTAATGGCACATGGCAGAAATAGACAGTATATGTATGCCAGAAACACAGGCAAATATGTTGTCACAGATGTAGGAGGCAAGATTCTAAGCTTTAAATCTAGCATATGTTGCTGCTTAAATAACTTACTTGCTTCCCCCTCCCAAATTCCCACTTTCTCTCACAATATATACAGCAGCTACATTGTGTGATTGTTTGTTTAAAAGATGGACTCGGCCTTTCATATATGACATTTTAACTGGATTTTAATTTTTAAATGGTGCATTATATACCATAAGGTAAAGGTACCCCTGCCCGTACGGGCCAGTCGTGTCCGACTCTAGGGTTGTGCGCTCATCTCACTTAAGAGGCCGGGGGCCAGCGCTGTCCGGAGACACTTCTGAAGACACTTATATACCATAGAGCATAGTAAAAAGAAAAACAGCATTATCCATATGCAGTCTCAAATAGATATTCTTACACATTCAAATTTTCTCCTTTCAATTTTTTTTAAACAATAATATCAAAATAACAATGAAACCATATTTTAACCAATGTTATAAATGACAAAGCCAAAGCATATAAAACAGCCGCAGGCAGTAAAACACCATGCATTTCAGACTAAACGGTCCTAAACGGAAGACCTAGGGAAGTTTTTAATATTTGATGTTGTTGCGATGTTGTTGCTTTTTTATTATTGTTATTGGTGTTCTGTTGGGAGCCACCCAGAGTGGCTGTGGAAACCCAGCCAGATGGGCGGGGTATAAATAATAATGATAATAAGAATAAGTTGTTGTTGTTGTTAGAGTTTGCTTGCCCCTGCCTTTTGCTGAAGGTTGGGCTAAATTTGCATCTATATACAAAAATTAGCATACACAAATTTTACGCCAAGTTGTGCTACAGTCCTTCTGTTGCTAGGTATTGAGCAAAGCCCTGTGTGCAGAGCTGACCATTGATACCTTCTGGGCAGGAAGAAATATGAGGACTTCCTGTTTAGGTGGTGCTTTGGTCAACAAGGACTCCCTGAGCTCTAAGGTGCCTTGTATTCCTTGTTCTCTGGTCCTGTCTTTTGGTCTGCATTCCAGTCAAAGTTGCTACCTAGTCATGACTTTTGCCTTGTTCCCCAGTCCGGCTGCCTCATTCCTCTCCCATCTCTTGGGGTGAGTGAAGGAGCAAATTTGTTTGTGTATATATAAACACTACCCTTCAACAGGTTCTCAGGGTGCTTTACATAGTTAATTACAGTAAAAGAAGTTGACTTACAGGAGATATTACTGCACTGCTGTTAGGTCCATATGTTTTATATCAGGGGCAAAGGTAAAGGTAAAGGGACCCCTGACTGTTAAGTCCAGTCACGGATAACTTTAGGGTTGCGGCACTCATCTCACTTTACTGGCCAAGGGAGCCGGCGTTTGTCCACAGACAGCTTCCGGGTCATGTGGCCAGCATGACTAAGCCACTTCTGGCGAACCAGAACAGAGCACGGAAATGCCATTTACCTTCCCGCTGGAGCGGTACCTATTTATCTACTTGCACTTTGATGTGCTTTTGAACTGCTAGGTTGGCAGGAGCAAGGACCGAGCAACGGGAGCTCACCCCATTGCAGGGATTCGAACCGCCGACCTTCTGATCAGCAAGTCCTAGGCTCTGTGCTTTAGACCTTTTTCACCCCAAGGGCCACATGCCAGTGGTAGGAGGGGCCAGGGGCAAAAAGTGGGTGGGTGAATGGATATGACTCCTCCTTTTGTAAATAGGCTACAGTATAACCAGGCAAAAAAAAGAGGTTTACACACACACCCCAACATCCAGGTAAGGAAGAGGATTCAAGGACACTTTCCAACCAGGCAAAAGGACCTAAGAAGGGCATAGAGCAGCAGAGGTCAGAGGTGTCCCCCTCCTGTTTTATATTGCCTCACCTGTAGGTAAAAAACCTGCAACTAAAAAAACCTGTTTAAGAAATTGTTTATAATGCTTTACCTGTAGTTTCAGTGTTTCCGTGCTCTCTGGTTTCCGTCACAGTTTTCCGTTGTGCCAGAAGCGGTTTAGTCATGCTGGCCACATGACCTGGAAACCTGTCTGTGGACAGACGGCAGTTCCTTTGGCCTGAAAGCGAGATGAGTATCGCAACCCCATAGTCGCCTTTGACTGGACGTCAAAGCGTCCAGGGGTCCTTTACCTTTTACCTTTACCTTAGTTTCATCTAAAAACTGGCTGAAGAAAAGCTGCCATGTGCTGTGTCATTCAATGGAACTGAACATATACACAACCCTTAGCATTACTCGTCTGAAAAGTTTTTCTCAACAAGAAACAGATGTAGGGTGACTGCTAAATATTTGTGATATGGATGAACAACCCCTTGAGTATGTCCATTTTTGTTGCTTCCTTCCACTCTCCCCCCACCCAAAGGCAGTGCTTAGGAAATTGTAATAAATTTGCTGCATCTCCCAGAAAGGGAACTCCAGCATTTTCTGTTTTCTTATCAATGAGTACAGATCTGGATTTATCTACCTATCAATATATATACATGAAAATGTGCCAGATAAGTAGATTTTACAGGCAATGATACCATGAACCAAATAAATATATGGGTACAAAGCTAATAGGCTTTTACATAATTAAGCTACAAATGCTACAATATTTGTTTAATAGTCTCTGAGTTACATTTATATGTATGGTAGAATACACTGATTTCAGTAAAGACAAAATATTTGTGTAACACCAGCTGTAAGGATAGAGAATACATGAGTGCACTGTGTGAAATTATATGCAACTTATAACCACCCTGTGTCTGTGTCATTCTTTTGATGATCAGGCTGCCACCTAGTTTGTGGTACAATTGAAATTAAAGGAGGTGAAAGAATCATAGAACCATAGTACTGTAGAATCATAGAGTTGGAGGGGACCACAAGGATCATCTAGTTCAGTGTTTCCAAAACTTGGGTCTCCAGCTGTTTTTGGTCTACGATTCCCATCCCTGACCACTGATCTTGCTAGCTAAGGATGGTAGGGGTTGTAGTCCAAAAACAGCTGGAAACCCAAGTTTCGGAAACACTGATTTAATCTTTTTGCCCAGTGTAGGGTTTGAACTCGTGACCCTGAAATTAAGAGTCTCATCTGTGGAGACTAGTTTACAATGATCCAGTTTGCATTACCAAAATCTGCAATAGTGGAAATGAACCCCGATGGCGGCAGCTGAAATGTTCTTGCATTGCACTAATGGATAGGAAAAGGTTTTAGCTTACAAACTAATTCAAATATGCAGTCCCATAAAATACCATCATAAGCTACCACAAAAAATAGATAATCATAAATCAGTTTTATAATGGATCTTTTACGTAGTGGAGTTGGGAGTTTTTATCTATATATATTCCACTCAGAATATGAGGCATGAAAATATGTACTTTCATATAATAACTTCCAAAGAACTTTATTTCTCATTATAAAACCATCACAGGCTCCCTGGCATGGGCTTAGTAGCTTGATCTTGCAACAGGAACTTAAGTAGTAACTAAGGAAAGAACTTCCCCTCAGGCCACAACATTTCACCACAGAGCCTTTACTATAATTTTAGGCAGAACACTTAGTGGTGCCTGTAGCTGAGATTATATGCCTTCATTTCCAGCTCTGACAGATTTGCCAAACTGTTTGGTTTCAGTTCTGCGGATGGAGCATTAGACATAAGCAGCATTTTTGCACTTTGGCTCTCCAGATACTGTTGGACTGCAACTCACATCATTCCTGACCTCTGGCCTTGTTGGCTGGGGCTGATGGGAGTTGGAGTCTAAGAACATCTGGCAGGTCACAAGTTTCCCATCCCCATGCTCTTCCTGGTCAGGCCTGTCCTCTTCTTCCCCTCCCCTCACTCCTCTTCCTGGACTTTTCCTTCACAGCACAAGGCTGAAGTTGGTTACTCGTTCCCAGTTCCTGATTAGCTGAAAAGTTAGCAACATGAAAAGGAAGGAAAATACACATGTCCCGCATCTCCAATGTGATGTTTATCTGTCACTGATGCCCAAAATAAATGTTACGATACCCATATCATATATCCCCTTGATTAGGGGACTCCTCAATTCAAGCACAAGAATAAAGCTACTCAACTAAAATTATAATGCTTGGAGATGTTCATGAATGCATGATGAAAACATAAAAATTGAGTAACTGAAGGTGCCTACCTCAAAATCCTGTTTAGCCCAGTGTAAACAGGAGAATGTCTCATTCCAGATGCCAGTGGATCCTGCCTGGCCTAGAGTTTCCTGTGGGCACATGACATAGAATCACAGAATCGTAGAATTGGAAGGGACCTGAGGATCATCTAGTCCAACCTACTGCAGGGATATGCAGCTGTCCCATATGGGGATCAAACTTGCCACCTTGGCATTATCAGCACCATGCTCCTACCAACTATCCAGCTATCTAGGCTGTGCTGCATGGATATAGGCATCTATGCACAACAAAGATAACCAAAGTATGCAGAAAAAAATATGTATTGAGGAGAAGGGTCCCATTGCATAATCTGTTTCAGGCCAGGGCAAAATTTGCAGCCAAGAAAATGGGAAGGTATTCTCCATGAGATGCCAATGCAACCAGCCCGGCCCAGAGCTTCCTGTGAACACATAGCACAGTCGAGCGCACCTATGCACATTGAATATAGACAAACTGCAGAAAAAAGTTACTGGGGGTGTCCACCTGAACACCTGCTTTGGGGCAAGATAATTCATACACACAAACAAACAAACAAACAAACAAACAAACAAACAAACAAACAAACAGGAGAGTCTCCCTCTACAATATGCTCAATAGGCTCCCTCCCAATGCCTGGGACTAGTGCTCAAATACCAGTGACCAGAGGGGGTCCACCCCCTTACCTATTGTAATGCCCGCCTCAGCTACTGCTTTTATATTACTGGCAGCATGATTTGTCTAACATTAGCAAGTGTCATTGGGTGAGGCTTGTGGATTTCATTACAGACCTCTCCTGTAATGCAAATTACTTCCTCATAATTTAAACACTGCCTGGAGCCCCAGCTGAGGCATAGCTTTCCTGGGGATTGGCATTGGACTTGTGAAGTTTAATGTGTGTGATACAAACACACTCTTCAGGTTCCAACAGCACCATTTATTGAGTACAGTCGTACCTTAGAAGTCAAATGGAACCCGTTCCGGAAGTTCGTTCGACTTACAAAATGTTCAGAAACCAAAGTGCAGCTTCTGATTGGATGCAGGAAGCTCCTGCAGCCAATCGGAAGCTGCAGAAGCACCGTCGGATGTTCGTCTTCCAAAAATAGTTTGGAAACCAGAACAGTCACTTTCGGATTTGCAGTGTTTGGGAGCCAAAATGTTTGAGAACTAAGCTGTTTGAAAACCAAGGCACGACTGTATTCTAAGTGTATCTTAGCTTTATATTGTTTTAATACAATAAGTCTACTGTACAGCCATTCTGCAACAGTTTGGGATGCATTTAATTTTACGCACTCGCAAGCATAATTGGACAAATCACAAGCACTCTCTGTTTATTTTAGCCCACACATTTCTGTAGGCTGAGACTACTTGTCTGACAAATGCCTGTGCAGAAGCTATTCAGATACCTACTCATGTAACTGAGTAGCCTGACGTCTCTTCCCTGCTCCCACCCCCCGCCTGGGTGACATTTAAGCTTTCCCAACCATTGTTCTTCTGAATTTATTCAGAAGAGCCATATGGGGAAATGAAAGCAGCCACTTAGGATGAAAAGATGGATTCCACTAAATATAATGGGAATTTATTACAGTAAGTCCGGTGAAAATACAGTTTCACTCCAGATGCCTGAGAAAGGATTCTTCATCTTTTGGAAATTGACCTTCAAATTATTTAACCCCCAACTAAAGCTACCTGCAGGGACGCGGGTGGCGCTGTGGGTTAAACCACAGAGCCTAGGACTTGCCGATCAGAAGATCGGCGGTTCGAATCCCTGCGACGGGGTGAGCTCCCGTTGCTCGGTCCCTGCTCCTGCCAACCTAGCAGTTTGAAAGCACGTCAAAGTGGAAGTAGATAAATAGGTACCGCTCCGGCGGGAAGGTAAATGGCGTTTCCATGCGCTGCTCTGGTTTGCCAGAAGCGGCTTAGTCATGCTGGCCACATGACCCAGAAGCTGTATGCCGGCTCCCTCGGCCAATAAAGCGAGATGAACGCCGCAAGCTCTACACACCTCAGAGAAGGAACATGATGTACCTTACCTCTTTGGTTTCCTGCCCCTACACCCCAACCCTCCAACCCCTATGCATGAAGCTGTGGTCTGTGTCTAAACTGTCATCTGTGTAATGGCTGTCTCAAACATACACCTCAGCTGAAGTACAAAGGGAGTGTGGCTTAAGTTTTGGTTTTGGAAGCTGTTCTGTGTAAAAATGCATCAAACAGCAGTACAGTATATCTTAAGAAATTACAGGCTAGCTCTGCACTGTGGGTAATTTTTGCTTTTGACCCATTTTCTGCAGTGCAATGGTATTTCATGACCTGCAGTGCTCTTCCTCCCAAACTCCATGATTTCCCATGTTTACTGATGTCAAAGGAAAACCAAATTCAGGCATCCTCAGAAAGTAATGCTGCCAGCTTTACCTCTTTCTACAGTGGTTAGCTAGTGGAATTCACTACAACAAGGTTTGCTGATGGCCATTAGTGTAGATGGCTTTCAATAATGCTCTTCATTGGCAATGTATTAGTCATGCTAGCTAAATGGAACTTCAGCTTTCAGAAGCAACATCCTTAGAAGCACCAAGTGCTTCTAGAACAGCAGAGGAAGGTATATATTGATTTTCACTGGAGTTTCTAGCATTCAGGTGCTCCATTCATACTGAATGAAAGCGCATAGAGCGTTATACTCTCATTTTATCATATACCAGTATTGTAAGAACTATATTTTTCTTTTTGATGCTTACTGCTGGAAAATCCCAAACCTTTTTGATGTTTTATAAATATTGCTTCACTTAACATTCCAAATAATTGCACCAAGGACTCTTTACTGTAAAACAGTTTTACTATAAAAGTGGTATTTTAACATTCTCAGTTTAAAATTTGAAGTATGAAATCTATTATTTTATGCAATTGGACCTCAGAAGGCAACCAGCCACTAGTATTCAGAAGCATTGCTTCCTCCAATTGTGGAGGTAGAGCAGAGGTATACACCCAGACACAGATGTCTACATCTGTCATTAACAAAATAATGTTTTCCAAGATCTTGGGCTTATAGCAGCCTTCCCCAACCTTGGATCCCCAAATGTTGCTGGGGTACAATTAACACAGCTACCACTCTGGAAACTAATCAATATAATCATTTCCAAGAAGCGGCCTCCGGAACAAATGGGAGCCAGAAGTAAAATGATGGAGAGGCAGAGTAACAATTCAGTGGGCAAATTAATATGCAGCAGCATGGATACCTGAAATGAGATTGTGACATCACCTGTTCAAACATCTGTGGTATTAATTGTTTAGTAAGTGTGTAGAGAGGGAGAACAGTCTGCCAGAGCATGCTCCAATAGACTATGATACAGGACTTGAGAGTAGATTGATACCCAGTGATTAAAATGGTATTTAATGCAGTTTTGCAGTCCTGCTCCTTAATGTGTGGGAAATACGATGTGTCCTATATGTTGCGGGCGCTTGAAAAGAAAGAAAACTGTTTGGTGCATTGTGAGGGTTCTGGGTCAACTTTGATCCAAGTTATGGTGCAACCAATGCTGGTGTCTGGCTATTTTGTGTCCTAGGCAAGGCTAAGTACTTGCACTCCCCCCAGTTGCTAACTTCAATTTTCAAAAACAGATGTGTTGTAGAAAAAAGTGAACAGCATAAATATTGAAACTGCTAAATTTATTTTAAATTGCCAAAGTAAGTAATACAACAATCTTTTATTATCATAAGAAATTATTTTAGCACACAAAGCATTTTGAATGATCTTGTTATGTTGAAATTTAACTTCTCTTAAAAGTTTCAGTTTTAGGCACATCAAAATCTCACTTTATGTGCTATTTCTGTTGCAATTTCCCCCCACGAATTCCTTCAGGTCAAGTGCTGATGCTTGGACATGTTCAATTGATATAGCTGCCAAGCTAATTAGTCTCTTTCGCAACATTGTTGAGCATATGTTTTATAAGTTTGAGCTTTGAGAACCTGCATTCATCACTTGCTACTGACAATGGAAGTGTGAGAAGGATCCTTAGGGCAACAGAAACATTGGACACATTATCTAGGAGTTTTTGCTGTAGTATGAAGAGATGTGGGGGCATAGACTTTGGAAGCCTTCAAGCTATAAGTTTACAGCATAGATATTCAGCATCAACATATTTGCTTCTATTGTGCATCAATGATTTTTCCAAATTCTTGCAGGCCTTATGTACATCTTCAGCAGATATTTTGTTCATACTGCATACATATCATACAGGAAGCCAAATAGGGATATATGTTGCTGTAGCTGTTGGAAGCTCTCTCCAACATATTGAATGGTCATATTGAGTGGCTGGGGCAACCCAGCCAGGTGGGCAGGGTATAAATAACACAATTATTAGATTATTATTAGCAGTAGAAATCTGCTTTGAATTTCTGCTTTGGATCTTGTGGTGCCTCTTCTTGGGCTTCATACTCAAACTGCCATTATAGAAGCATTGCAAAAACTACATGTTAAATGTAAGAAGGGGAGCTGATATATCTGTGAGAGAAGACAGAGGTGGTTTGGGGAAGATGGTGAGCAGCTGCTCATTGCTGTGGTCACGGACTTTCAGACAGGAAGTGGCAAAACCATTCATGAACCATCCCATAAATACAAAGTCCTGCAGTCATGTAACCAACATATTTACCAGATTTCTACAACACCCTATAACAAATGTATTCCCAAGACAGTTAATACACCATAAAGCAATCAGAGAAGCATGTGTATATATAAAAATTATAAAGCATGTTAATGAAATAATATAGAAACAAAACAGCCATAAAAACACATTCCCAAATAAATCTCAAATGTTTCTGAACATTTGAGGCAGAACACAAATAAGACTCCTGAGAATCTATATGCCACAGGTCTGAAGCTGCAGCTGAAAGGACTCTTCTCCTAATACATACTAATCTCAACTCCCGGGACGGCGGCACTTAGATTGGCAGTTCCGAAAGCCCCACTGGGCTCATAAGGGAGAAGGAATCTCTTCAGAATTTTGAATTACCTTTGGAAACTGGTAACCAATGCAGATGGTTTGATATCTGTTTGCACTAGAGCTGAACTAAAAAGTTCTCATGTGAGAAATGGGGAGGGATGATTCCCTACCCCCCCCCCACCTCATGAAGTCTATTCAATTTTTACGGACTGCAGATTCTGGTGGACGAAGTAACCCTTTCCCCCCCTTTAAAAAAGTTTTAAAACTGGGAGAAGCCGGAAATGCAATCTTCCTGGCTGCCTCCTGGAAGCTGCCACTCCCACCCCCACCCACAATGCCGCAGGCAGTCCACAACCATATAGTGGTCTTATGTCTCGGGACATTTTGGGCGACCCTCCACTAGTGGCTGCCCCCCGCTCAGACTGGTTCCAAATGCCCTGCATGACAGTAGGGTTATAAATTGGGTGTCATTTTGACGCAGCTCTAGTTCTTGCCACCTGATACTTCAGGGTGTTACATATGGTTACTAGATTTCTTTCTTTCTTTCTTTTTTAAATAATTTTTATTAACCGACCAATCAAATCAAATCAAATCAAACCAAACCACATCACATCACATAAATTCCGAATTACAAAGCCGAATTTTAAATTTTTGTTGGGGGTACCCATATTTCAAGTTCCGAAGGGGATTCCAATCATCTTCTTGCTGCTGCATTAATGTCCACAAATCTGTCCACAATTCTATCCAGTCCTATCTTGCTGTTCCCACATCTCATCTTGTTATTTTCATATATTTTTCTTTTTTCTTTGTGATCTCTTCTGATGATCTCCTTAAGCAGGTAAACACAAGTTGTAATCCTGTGTGAATTTTTCCGTTCGTCCAATAACCATATCGAGATGGTTTCCATATATCATCACTTCCATAAATAAAAGCACTCTTTCCATCATTAATCTTCACAAATCTGTTGCCTTCTTTAGTCCTCCGAGGAGGTTCGCCCGCAGTATGAAAATAGATCCATTCCTCCTCCCAGACATAAGTCTTTCAACAGAACTTGCCAAAATGGCGACACTGTTTTTTACTGCGTCATCCCAAAGCTCTTGTACTTTCCACGATCTCCTTAAAACATGCTTTTGGTTAGAAATTATCTCCACACAGTCTTAATCACCCAGCTTAGGTCATTTAAGCGGCATTTCTGACTTGTGGTGGGGGGATTATTGGTTAATCACATAGAAGAAAGGAAGGAAAGTCCCTCCCATCCAGTCCCGTTGCCGACATACCGAGCCCTGATGTGTCTTATCATGATATATTCCTGTTTATCCGACCCGTCTTCTTTCTCAGAGATCTCTTCAATTAGCAGTCTCTACTCCTCATTCTTCCTTGAAATATGTGCATTTGCTTCTTCCTAATTGTTTCTTTTGAAGTTGCTGCAGCTAGTGGCGCGAATCAGAGACAGCGTCCAGGAGCTCTGAGATCCGCACAAGGGCTTTCTGCCTAGTGACCCCACCCCCTCAAATTCGGGGGTGGTATAGGGCACAGCAGGCAAGGGCAGTCCCCCCCATTCCCTTGGGGGGGCAGGGAGGCTGCATACTCCCATCACAGCCTCTTAATTACCTCGTGTGGTTCGGAGAGATGTTATTGTCGGCCATCTTCCAATGCGCCTCTAGTGGCCCCCCCCCCGTTACTAGATTTTTTTCAATGAATCCGGGGACACTTTTTTTTTAAAAGCCAAGTAGCAACAGGGAGTCAGTAGTGGGGATGGTGAGGCAAAAGATCCTGGGCCCAAGCTCACATACATATTGTATAAAGGTGCAAAGTCCTTCTTTTGCACCTTGTGAAACATAAACGCACAGTTTTTAAAAAACGGCAACGGCGCCCTGCCCACCCATGACTCCTGAGCCTCCCCCAATCTCCTCCCCCCCTTCCCCCTTATAGTTTTGACTGATCGGGGGAAGCCTGGGAATTGTGGGCGGGTGGCCGTTGCCCAGTTTTTTTAAAAAAACTCTGTGCATTTATGTTTCACAGGGTGCAAAAGAAGGGCTTTGCACCTTGCCTGGCAGAGAAACTGCGCGCCTTGCGCCCCTCCTGAGCAACGGCCACCCACTCGTGACTCCCGAGCCTCCCCTGATCTGTCAAAACAAAGGGGGCAGGAGATCTGTACAGCCGGTGGCAGCAAGCAGTGAGCAGCTCCTGAAGCCAGCCAGAGCCAACTGCGTTACCAGGCTGGCTCCAGGCTGCTGAGTCTGCCGCTGCCACATTTCCTGGGGATAGATTTGCAAATCTGGGGACATTCCAGGGATGGAATTTGTCCGGGAACAGATTTTCAAATCCGGGGACTGTCCCTGGGAACCGGGGATGTCTGGTAACCCTATTATAGATGTGGGTAAAATTGATAAATGCTAGGCTTTTGTTTATTTGTGGTATGAAGGGAGAACGCAAGCTGCAAGTGAATTCCTGGGCTGGCTTATGCAAACCAGCCTGGCTGGCTGGGGGAAGAGCAGACCTGTTAGCATTACAGAAAGGTGTTGATTCTTTGGCCTGGGGAGTCACATGTCACAAAGGTTGCCTTTGTGTTTGTGTTAACTGTGTGTTTGAGGGGACAGGAAAAGGGAGGTCTGGGTAGAAAGAGGACAAAGAGAGGTCGGGATCCATCTTGGGGAGAAGAGGGAAGATTGCCTGCAATACTTTGGGCAATGCCTTAACATCTGGACTTCTTTCATGCAGTCTCCACCGTGTCTTCTATTCTCCAAAGACCATGTGTGTTTGTGCGCCTGTGGCCTCATGCACTCTTGCTGCTGCTTGGCAGAGAGAGGAGCAGGCACCAGGCTTTTGTAACAATACGTTAAAGAGGCAGCAGTAGCATTTTAAGCTATTGGCCCATTTTCCAAGGCAGCCCCACTTGAAATAAAGTAGGCCAATCTGGAGGTCAGTCACCAAGGTATGGATTACAGTAATTAGTTTCTGTGTTCCAGCAACTGGTGCAATTGGAGACGTTGACAAAAGGCTTCTCAGGCTAGATACCATCTAAGATTCTGTAAGTCATCATGGTTCCAGAAAGGCTTAAGCCTTGGAGTGTTTGGGGGGAAGTAATAAAGCCATTCACCCTACTTACATGGCTCCTTTGTGGCAAGATGTCTTCAGAGTTACGTTATCATGGTCTGTGTAAGTGGCTCTGGGCATTCTAGAAGCAAGCATTGATGCTTGTCTTTTGCCGATCCTTCAAGGGAAGGGGCCTTGGGACACTTGGGAGGCACTACAGAAGGCATGTGATGCCGTAGTGGAAGCCAAGGGCCGAGCGGGGACCGAACTGAGACCAAAGTGGGCTGGAAGGAGCCTTGATAGCCCTGTGAGTCCAGTGAGGGCACACATAAGAATTAAGAATTGGGCCTCATTCTTTCACCTCCTACTTGGTAGATGCAGGGGCAAGATTTAGATCACTGATGGGGGGAATCTGTGGTGCTCCAGATGTTGTTGGACTCAAGTTGTAGCCCACAAACATCTGACGAGCCACTGGTTCCCCACCTCTACTCTAGAGAGCCTATGGTGCTGTACACATACAGAAGCAGCCTCCTCAGGAAACACTATACGGGCACACCTTCATATTGAAGGCAGGAACCAGTTCAGCAGCTGCTTCACAAGCAACTCCAGGAAGTTAAGGTAAAAATATGAATGAAAGTAGTGTAAACTAATACTAGTGCGATTTTTTTGTTTTGTTTTCAATATGATTGACACTGTTTAATAATAAAAAGTATGCATGGTGAAATCCTCATCTTCATTTCTTTATTCAAGAGTCGTCTTCTTCACCTTGCTCCCCTGTATTTCAGTGTTGTCGCTGCAGCTCTCCTCTTGCGACCGGGGCGGACCTACATTTTGGGGAGCCCTGAAGTTTGAACTGCTATGGGGGCTCCTTCACAACCAGCATTGAGGTCTGGGTAGCCAATGTGATCTTCAGTGTTCCATGACAGATTGCCACATTTTCTTTCTTTTTTTTTAAGTTAGCTACTACATCTCTGTTTTTGATTAAAATTGCTGTACTGGATTGTCTCACATGTCAAAGTCACTGGTGTGAATAATTATTTCCTATACTTTATAGTTTTCAAGTTATTGGGTGTGTGTGTGTGAAAATTAGGGAAATGTCATATACATCCATGAATAAAGTCGTTTCTTGGGCCTCAGTGGGATTAGGGTCCCTAAAGCTAAAACTTCATTAATTTCATAGTAGATCTGTCCCTGCTCGCGACTCTGGGCTGCTTGAGAAGCCTTTCAAAAATACGAAGACGCCGAAGAGCGGCTGTTCCGCCGGGCTGAGGAATGAAAGGCTCCACTTCGCGTTCAGGATATAACAGGGCCGAGTCCGACGGACTGGCAGGTCCGTCCCCGGCTCCCGGCAGTGATAATCGCATTCGGCGGAGATCTCTCAGCGTCTGGCAATCCAGAACGCCGCTCCTACCCGATCCGGCCAATGCGCGTTCCGCGCGCTCTCCGCCGGGCGCGGCAAGACCCGCTTTGCCTTCAAGCGCAAACGCTAAGCAAGCCGGAATGCAAAAGCAGAGCAGCGGAGACCGCCCTACCACGCATGCGTGCTACCAGCCCTTTCGCCGCCGCCACCGCCTCCTACTTCTCCCCGGCTGTGAAGCTAACGTTCCGCCCGCATGGAGATTTCACAGGAGCACCTCTCCCATTGGCTGCCTCCCTCCCAGCACGCGCGTCTACGCCACACCCACTTGGCTCCCTAGTTTCCCTTTGAGGCGTCGAGGGCCAATGCCTCGCGCTCCTCCTCCCCAGTCCGCGCGCGCCCTCGTTGCTCGTAGTTCCTCAGCTCGGATTACTTCTTCCCTTCCCTCCCTCCCTCCTTGCCTGCCTTCGGTGCGCGCGTGAGGGGAGCGCGTTTGCGCGCGCCGTATCTCCCCCTCGGCCCCCCCCCTGCGCTCTGTCAGTGTCTCGCGCTCCTCCAGTCTGTTGGAGGCTCCGTTAAACGGCGGTGGGTTCCTGTTTCCGTCTTTTCATCACTCCCTTCCCCCGCCGCTGCCGCCGCCGCTCCGTTTCCACCGCCGTCTCCCTCCGCCTCTTCTTCACAGCCGGCAACCTCAGGAGCGCCGGCGTTGAGGAGCAGAGGTGACCAGGAACCCAGCCTGCGGGCGGGCGGCCGGGCAACACGGGCACCGAGGCGGGTAAGGCGAGGCCGTGGGGGCGCTCGGGGAACTTGAGGGATGCTGCTTCTCCCGCTCCAGCCCATCCTCCCTCGCGGGCCTGGCGCAGCAGCAGCAGCTGCGGTTACTGATGAGGAGGGAGGTGGCGGGCGGGCGAGGGGTGGCTGACTGGGAAGGGGAAGGAGTGATGGTGGGGGGAACGGGGACCTTCCGCCGAGGCCGCCTGGCTCTTGGGGTTCCTTCGCCTCGCCCGGGACAAAATCCTCAGGGAAGGAGGGAGGAGGAGGTGTCGTCCTGGCCGGGGCCTGCCTGCGTGCTCCGGGAAGGCGGCCGGGGGTGTCTCAGGCCGGGGGTGTAGGTAGGAGATGGTTCTCTTCTTGGGGCAGCAGCGTTGCTATGTGGGTGCTAGGAAAGAGGCGGCGGCGGCAGCAGCAGCAGCAAAAGCAATGCTGATGCACACACACAAAAACACCCAGGAAAAAAAAAAGGACGTGCACAAGCCAAAGCCCCGAACATCGTGCGCGGAGGCGCCCGCGAGAGACGCGGCAAGCTGTACAAAATGCAGCACGAGCAGCCAGTGTGCAAGGAGCTGGGGGTGGGGTTGCCATCTGGGGAATAGGCGGGGGTGGAAAACGAGGGGTAGGATGTGCTGAAAGCGGGCGCTGAAGAAGAAGAACTGCGGGAGTGGTCTCGCTTTTCTTGCACCCCCGCCCCTTGTGTAGAAGTGGTGGCTTTCAACTTTACTTCAGAGTCAGGAAGTGCACCCGGTAGCTAGCGGGGGTGCATACTCCTTTTATTTCCTTATATCTAGCTTTTTCATGGGCCTCATTAACAAGCATGGGCGCTTGGCCGTCCGCCGTTCAGTGGCCTTGCCATTATCGTTTTTCATGTATCTGTTTTAGTCAAATTTCTTACTAAAACAGGATGTTTTTGTGTTTTATGTAATTGGTGCTGTTTGTGCTTGGATACCTTTCGCATTTAGTTCTTTGGACTTTTTAAAACTTGTGCTGTGTTGTGTGAGTGACTCAACATGTCAACTAGAGACTATTTCAATAAAAGTCGCTGTTACATCCTTTCCAAATGTTCATGGATGATCCCCATTGCAAAAAAATTCAGAAGACTTGAGAAACTATAGACAGGGAGATCATAAAGACCTCTAGCATAAACTGCTACTCTTTCTTTCCTCTTTATATCCTCAAAACCTGTGGACACATCACCACTTACTTCAGAAGTGCATATAGTATTGTACAGCTTCCGTAACCTGTTCTTGACCTTAACTCTGCAAATATTTACACACATTCTAAATTTGATTATTGATAGTTTAACTTTTGGGAGTAGTCCTTTCAGTGCGGCTGTTGACACCAATAAAAATAGTGGTATGTGTTTGACGATCAGAACATAGCATTTTAAAGTACTTTAAAGTACTTCCATATGGCTTGAGCTTGCAATGTTGTTTTAAATTTTTGCTCAGCAAGGAGTGCCAATGTTGTTTCCAGTACTAATGTCTCAAATTTCCAATTATGTTAATACGTATTTGGACAGTCCTCATCTTTTAAAAAATCCCAAAAGCTGAAAGAACTATAACAAATTATTCATCAGACTTATGCCTTCGAGTCTTTCCTTCATATTTTCCCAAAATTGCCCTGTTTCAAAGGATTAGAAAGTAAGGAACTTACACTTTAAAGTCTATGAAGTAGATATTTAAAATCAGTTGCTGGTAAGGGGTTTTGTAGAAAGATACCTGGTACAGTATGCCATTTCTTTATTAATGCAATTTTGCTTTGAGTAATGGCCTTGTTGATCATGCATCCTTTAGATATGGTACTCACTTGCATCCTGCAGATGTTCATTCTTTTGTAATAAAAAACAGGAGGAAAGCCTACTTGCAGCACAATCGTAGGCCTGTCTACTTAGAAGTAATCCAGTGGGGTTTATTCCTAGGTATAGGATTGCAACCTTAGATTGTATCTTCTGATAACTTTGTTATAGTTAACTGTACTGACTTGTTTCATACTTCATATCATGCAGCTACTTAGAATGTCCAAAGAGTTGAGCTGGGTGCTTAAGTTGTCTTAAAACAGTGTTTATTTCAGAAATGTAAGTTGCTAGATATAATAAGTACTAATAGTTGATAAAAGCAGAGGCTTAATTTTGGGTAAGAATTCTCGTAGAGTTTTTGTTTTAATTTGCTTAGACTATTTCTTCAGAGGAGTGAAGGGAAATACTGTACAGAAAGGTTATATGGTAGGCTACTTCACGCTACTCAGCAACCAAGTAGGCTATTTAATAACAGCTGTTCAATAATAATAAATTGTGTGGAGAATTCCTTGATTATAAAATTTCATTCTAAATAGGTTATGTTTGCATGTAAGTCTACCAACAAAGGTTAGTATAGGTACAATAAAACTGAGTGTTTCTTCCATCTGAAAGCGGAGTGTTTACTGTTAAACTGTAATGAGTGTCAGTACTGTTCCAAATAGTACTATCTTGGCAATATGGACAATACAGACACCTCCCTTTAAAAAGTAGTTCTCGTCATTTTAGAGACTCACTGCATATTATTCGAAATTTTGAGAGACAGTTTCAATCTCTGGCTTTTGTAGCTGTGTATTCCATAATGAAAAAAGTAATTACAGTGTTAAGTTGGTCTGGAGGGGGAGCTAGTGCTAAAGCAAAACAACATTTAAATTTGTTAGAATCCTACAGACCTTACAGGACTGTTTCCCGTTTGATTGTGGTATGTTCTTATTACGGTTATAATTGCTTAAAATGCTTCAAGGGAAAAGAAAACTATTTTTATTATGCTGTACTCTAATGCCTATTAATACAAATATGTTCAAGAAGTTCATATAATAGTGTTTCTCACAAACAGTGCATAAAATGTTGGCTTGGAACATGTGTCTGCAGACATAGCTTAAATCAATTATTTTGTTCTGAAAGTAATGACTCTGTTTCAGTGTAAAAATAGTTTTTAGTGTAGATATACTCTTCTTGTATTTCTTTTGCAACCTGGTTCATAACCAACTAAGTTATAGTACTTGGGTTTAACCTGAGTTGGACTACAATCCTAAACATACTTTCTAAGAAATAAGCCCATTTGAACCCAGTGAAACCATGCTTTTTAGTGTCATTGAACTCTTAAACTGCTTAAATCAAAGTACAGTACTTGCTGACTGGTCTTACAGTATATATAAACCTACTCAACTGTTTATATATTTTTTGAAATATTAAGTGCTTTATAAATGCTTTTAAATAAATAAACCCAAGATTAGTCCTTTATGCACTTACTTGGGAGTAAGCCCCAGTGAATATAGTGGGACTTACTTTTGAGTAAATATACATAGACTTGGAAGAGGTTCTGTTGGTATCTTGAAGGTAACATTTAGGCCTGAGCCAAAATTCCTCTTGGTTCTTTTGCGTCCTTTTCTCATAGATAGGCTTCTTGTTTTGTTGGGGGCAAACATTGAAAAAAATGTGATATCATAATTATTTCTTTGTATTGATCAGTATTGGTGATTTGCGTGATTTGCTGTCTTGACATTGTTGCAGTGCTCAGTAACATCAGCACCTCTTGTCAAGTATAGCACCTCTTGTCAAGTAGTGGTATAATTGCTACACTGGTGGCAGCTCTGGCTTTCGTGTGTTTCAGTTCACTTCTATGTCACTTGTTCATGCCTAAGTTCAAAAATCATATCTGTATCTCAGATAAGGTCCTGTAATTAAGATAACTGTTCTGCACTTTGCTCTTTGTAGAAATCTTGGAACAGGGTTAAATAGTGTAAAGTGTGGGTTGTAGCTGCCTTGTCAAGGCATTTTCTCATGGTGCTGTGTACAAATTTGTCCATTGTCAGCTTCTTCTGTGGAAAAAGCCTTAGTAGGTTGAGTGGTGGTATTGCATATTTTTGCTTTAAAAGAATGACTCTTCACTTATGATGTAATTCTTGTGATTAACTTGTAGGGACTTGTTTGTATTTTGTCAACCTGTATGCATGACAGTGAGCTACATACCAAGCGGAAGTGTTATAGAAGTGTAGTAGAAATTACTGAAATACAACTTGTTGTTAAGGAAAGCAAATGACACAGTATATGGATCCTTGTTCCTGGGTGGATTAGATTGACTTTCAGCCACTTTTCTAGCCACCTTCTCTCCAAGCTTCCCTCCCTCACTGCCTGTAATAGAAATCTGGGAGCTCGAAACAATAGTTTTTGTAACACATTCCCTCATGGCTTTAAAACCGTGTTTCCAGGTGGAAGATGCTGCCTGCACAGTAGTCTTAAAAGGTTAGGTTCTGTACTCCTCTTTGCCCTGGGATGCCTGCTCAACAAATAGAGCGCATTCCTCTCGTGTGTGCATATATTGATTGATATATCTGATATGGTAGCACTCCATGTGTGTATGAAATGAAGGTGTGTAAAAAGGGGCAGTGGATGCATGCCACTGAAGTTGCATATCTCTTTGGGCCTGCTGCAATGCATGGATGTCTGCACAGGTGGAGCCTATGTATGAATTCTTCCACATGAGTGGAGTGCTGTGCAATTAGATACAACTTCTGGGGAAGCCTATGCACACGAGTTTCACCTAAGAAGAGTCTTCACTTATTGAATATCCATGCAATATGTTGCCCCTTTGAATATCTAGAGCCCCTTCACACAGTTGATAATAGTTAGGAGCAGCATTTAGGAATAATTCTTTACGAAAAAAAAGTTTGACTGTACTAACAACACTTCTAGGGGTTTCAAATGTCTATGCAGAAAACAGTAATATAATTACTGTTGTTGTTGTTGTTTTAAAAAACAACCAGGAGAAGTCCTTTAGGTCCGGAGGGTGTGTGTGTCAAAATCCAGTTTCAGGAAATGCCTTTATTTGTATTTTCATTGTTGGATTATTATTTTTATATTTTTATTTGTAAGCTGCTGTAAAAAAAAAAAGGCTTAGTAAATACATTTTTATACTACTTTTCCAGAATAAATTTTCCCCCAAGATGGTTCAGATAATGTATCAAAGTACTGTACAACAGTAAAATACAATAAACATAATTTAAAAGTGTCTTGTCATTTTAATACAGTATAACGTAATCCTATATTGTTAAAAGTATTGACTAACATCTGTTCAGTGCTAAAAATGCAACATAGTTCAGTCACCAATATCAGATTCCAAACCATAATTTGTTACCTTAAGCGAAGGTAAAATATCCAGTGACAGGGCCTTCCTAATATCATTCAGGTGGACTTCTATTTGAGAGTTGTGAGACCACTGCTGAAAACCCCCTCGCCTGCATGTCTGCCAGCTTAAGTTCTTTTGCTGACAGGCATTTCAGCAGGGTTTCAGATGCAGATCTGCTTTGCTTTGAGCAGTGCCTTTGGAGGGGAAAATTAGGGTATAAGTTTTAAAAATAAATAAGAACGTACCAAAATTGTAAGCAGTCTTCCAAGTTCTATTGTAACTTAGTTTTCAAAATTTTGGCTGGCTTAGAGTTATGTGGAACCAGTCAGGGATTATGAACATGTGGCACTTAACTCCCATTAGTTTCAACTGATGTGGTCTGGGATGATGTAATTGGTGATTCAGCAAAGGCTGCAAGTTTCCCATTCTTGTTTTAAATTGTGGCCCCCAGCTGTTGTTGGACACAACTCCTATCTTCCCTAGCAAGTTAATTTATTCCCAGTAATAAAGGAAGGCATTTCTGATAGGACAGTGAAGATGAGTTTAAACTTCAAAGCAAGGGTTTATCTCTTTCTTTGCCACTGGATTTGCTGAAAGCACCAAAGGGTGAGTAGTACGTAAGTATCTTATTCTGGTATTACTTCATCTTATCTTGCAGTGGTATGTATCCTGAGCCCTTGGGATGGGGATGGTTAAAATGTAATAAAATAAGTTTATTCTATTCCTCTTCTTCATGTTCTTGTTTCTTCTTCTGACCAGCCGTAGTTGGCTGAAAGGTAATCTGAATCAATTTCCTTTACCATCAGAAGGGGAAATGCTACTTTCTTCACCACTTGACAATATATTTGAGAGAGAATAGTATTTTTTTGATGCTATGATGTTTATTAGTTCTCTCTTGCATCATGATGTGGAAATGATCATGATTATCTCTTCTATCAGCTTACACAGACCAGTGATGTGAGGGCCCTTGCATTATCTCCTTGTTACTGGTTACCTTTTCCTCCCTTTCCTTGAAGACTAGAAGCTGATAAGAGAACCAAGTTCAGCACACCCCTATAAATAAACTGGAAAACAATATTTTCTTCTCCAGCTATTAAGTAAATTTTGTCCCATCTGAGTATTTTTAAGACTCCTGTTCTGTATGCTTGCTCTCTTCCGTGTTTCTGCAAAGTTATAAGGGAATTAGCAGTTTATTTCGCATTGTTGGCTCTCCAGGTTTTGCAGTTAAGCATTTGCTCATGTAGAGGTAGTATAGTGAAATGTGCTGCAGAGCTTCACTTTGATTTCTACTTGTTAAAGTTTGTATTGAACAAAATCTTTGCATGTGTGGAATGACTTCTGCACATGCAGTGCAACTTTCCCTTCTTTCCCTTTTATTCTGCATGTCCCCTAAATCTGCTTTGAAGGGTTGGGGAAATGCACAGAGCAGTTGAAGGGGAGGAGAAGTTCCATTATGCTTATAGAAGTATTTCTGCATGTGCAGTTATTTAGTTGAACATGACCCTAAGACTACAGTCCTGTACACATTTCCCTGGGTATATGTTCTATTGGTCTTCTGAGTAAACAGGCCTAGGATCAGGTTGCACATAACTACCGGTATAAGTTGGAATGGACAAATTTGACAACAGTTGGAGATTTTTGTGGTGGCAGTGCATATAAGGTCAGAGGTTTTCCAACATCACTGTCTGCCTTAATGAAGGATTCTTGTTTCAAGTTTTCTTAGAAGAAGAAAAACTTCAGTGGAAGGCCTTTGTCTCTTCCTTTGAACCTGGTATTTTGATCAGGTGCAGTTTGCTTTTGTGGGGAAAACTTTTTCTTAAAGGCAGTTCACTTTTCTTGAAGTAAACAACATCTAAGGTTTAGAAATGGGCACTATTCAATTTGATGCTCTGTTTCTGACTAGTTGTGGCTTGATTTCCAAAATATTGAGAGACAGGAAACTACCCTGGGGTGGTGGTGCTGTTGTTAAATTTCTGTCCTTCCTATTGATGTAGAAAAAACCTGCTCCTTTTTCCTTATGCAAGAGCCCGGTTCCCTATCTGTAGGAGAAAATAACAGAGGCCAACCAGAGAATATTGAGAAGCAAAGCAGCTAGTAAGCCTGATCTTTATTAAACTGCTGCAATAGAGTCCTCACTCACCACATGCAGGAGGGAGGAGGAATCCAGAACAATGGTGTGCAAGCCCTTATATAGACTTTTGAAATTGCCCCCCCCCCCCACACACTGTAGCTCAAGACCACCCCCAAAAACACCATACATACACCACAGAAGGAGGCGGTCTACAACAAAAATCCTTTCTGCCAGGATACCTGACAATGGCCAGTGATTGTTTTACTTGGGCAGCCTGCCCATTCTTTTGTGATGGTAAATACTTTAATTCCTGAATCCAGGTCATAGGTTCTCACCCTGTACATACACAAAGATGCCCTAAAGACAGGTAAGCAAACGACAATGGAGAGGCTTTCCCATTTCCTTCCTCCTTGCAGAGAAATATTTGAAGTCAATTTGGGAGAGTCAAAATGGTTTCAGGATTGCTCTCTTGTACTATTTCAGATATGTGGTTTATATACTTATGTATGTGTTTGCTTTGTAAATTTATGAACATTTAATTTATATATTTGAGACCTTAAGTTCTTATAACACCTCCCAAATTTCCATCCTGCCCTGTCCTCCTCAAGACAACAAACAACAAAATAGCAAAAAAAAGCAAACTTTTTTTTTAAAAAAGAAACCAATCAAATATTCTCACAGCTAAGGTTCAAGGTTGCTAGGAACAACATATTTCAGCCATCAAAGACCTGAGAGTTAATATTAGGTCTTTGGAATTGGAAATATGTATTGGGCAATTTCCCATAAAAGACTTTGAAGACTTCAGATGTGTTGTGTATCATCTAAATATTCAATGCAAGTATGTTAAGAGGATTATTATCTTTGACCTTAGTAATAGGTATGAAATGCATTGTAGTGTGTAAACCTCAGAGCAAAATGAAAATAAAACATAAGATGCATTAAAAGATAATTGTTTTGCAAAATGCAGCTACTTAGAAGCAAAGAGATCCTCATGCATCACTTCACATTATTTCATGTGCTCAGTTATCCATTCAATGCATAAATGAAACCAGAAGCTATGATCTACTTCACTTAAATTCAATAACCAATATCAGGAGTTAAAATAAAGTCATGTGTTTCTAAATAGGAACCCCTTTTATAATCACGTGGTAAATAAACCTTAAATAATACTAACCTAGTAAAGGGCTGCATGATATGTGATGCAGACACTTTATGATGTCCGACACTCCTGACATAAAAATTTCAACCTTTGGATACTCTTGGATTTACTACTGTTCATCTGCAACTGTAGCTAGGAGCCAAACTCTACAGAGAAATCCTTTAGTTCAGGAACCCTTGGCCCTCCAGATGTTGCTGAACTACTGTTCCCATCAGCCCCTAAGAGCATGGCCAATGGTCAGTAATGATGGGAGCTGTAGTTCAGAATATCTAGAGACAGAAAGCTTCTTCACACTAATTCTAGAGAATGATTTATTCTACTCACTTTTAGTAAGAAAAGCTAAAAACTGCTAAGGTTACCAATTTTCTGTGGGAAATAAAGTACTGGAAAATCTTCCCCACATCACTGATGATTAGCATGGCTCTTTGGCACTAGATTATCAGATTAGCAATATGTGCCTTAGGACAGGAGGAAGAAGCATAGATGTTGCCCTTGCTACCAACTTCATTCTCTTTTAGGAACTTGAATGAAATTCTGCAGGTTGGCTCTTTGCTTTCCCATTCTTGACATACTCTATTGTATCTTCCCAATAAGAAAAGGTTAAAATGCTTAGTTGTTTTTTTTTTAAGTTTAGGAAAGAGGCAGCTATGGGGAGGGCTTGGCTGAGATTTATAAAATCCTGTTATGGTGTGGAGAAAGGTGGATTTTTCTTTCTTTCACACAGTAGTAGAGCTTGACCTCCCAGTGAACTTTATTGAAAACAAAATGAAGTCCTACTTTACATAATAAGTTCTTAAGGAATTAGCTGCCCATGGATGGGGTGATGACCACTGACATACTTAAAATGGGTTTACACAAATTCATAAAATATGGGTATCAACACTCTGCATCTGTATTGGATATGTTATATCACTTGTGTGTTTGCTCCCCATGGCTCCTATGCGATGAAGAGTGAGATGCAAGTTTAATTAATAATGATGATGATGGTAATGATAGTAGTAGTAGCTATTAGTTATCATGGCCAAATGAAGCTTTGTCTATGTGCTTAGGAATGCTATCTGCTGGGTGTGGAATCTATATGGGGAGGGTTCCTTTGTTCCTTGCTTGTAACTTCTTAAAAGCATCTGATTGATCTGTTGGAATCAGGATGATTGACTAAATGGATTTCTGGTCCAATCTAGCAGGTAACATCTGCAAACATATAATAAAATACATTAATCTTTTGTTATGAACATGCAGCTCACAAATGATCCTTAAGTGATTAATACCTGAGTGAAAATATATTCTTGATGATGCTCTGGTTTAGTTGGATGATAAGTCTTTAGAGTACAGTGGTACCTCGGGTTACATATGCTTCAGGTTACAGATGCTTCAGGTTACAGACTCCGCTAACCCAGAAATACTACCTCGGGTTAAGAACTTTGCTTCAGGATGAGAACAGAAATTGTGCTCTGGCGGCGCGGCAGCAGCAGGAGGCCCCATTAGCTAAAGTGGTGCTTCAGGTTAAGAACCATTTCAGGTTAAGAACGGACCTCCAGAACGAATTAAGTTCTTAACCCAAGGTATCACTGTAATCAGGTTTCATTTGTTGATATTCTTTGACTGTTACAGTGTTAATAAGTACGACTGTTACAGTGTTAATAAGTAATTTAATACAGTGTTACTAAATAATCTAAAATTTTAAGCAAGTTGATATGTGTTAAATAACCTAGCTGTCCACACAGATATACATGCTTGCTGAATTGATCTTCTTGACCTTATTTTGTTAGCCCCTTTCTCAGTTTTGAAATTCACCATAGCTGAATTGAACTCTAGCCTTCTGGAGTTTACTTAGAGTGTCAACAAGCATGTGAATAGGAACAAAGTGGTAGGGAATTGTATACTTGGCCTTTCAAAAAGCTTTTGATAGTATCATATAATGCTTCAGAGTAAACTTCACAGTCATGGCTCATCTTATTGATTGGTAACTGGTTAAAGAAAAAGAAGTAGAGTAGGAAGAAATGTACTGTTATCGGATGGAAGGAGTAAGAAGTGGGGTATTTCCAGACTAGCTGAATGGGTATTAAAGTGGGCAGTGTGTTCATTGTTTGCAAGATTATAACACTTTAAAAAAGAAAAGAAAAAGCCTAACTGCACATATACAGTAATGAGAAACTGAACAGGAAAGGAATCTTAGGGTTGTGATGTATAGTTGAATGAAAACACCAACTCGACGTCAGATTCAACTAAACAGTTATGCCAGTGGGACCAGGTCAATGAGTGTCACAAGCGCAACAAAGATTTCCCTCCCCAACCTAACCCACTACACATGCCCCCTCTACATTGGCTGTGCACTGACAGAATGATCATCTGAACACAACTTTGAGTTCCACCCTTGGTGTGTGCCAGCTGTGATGAGGGCAAATCCAATGCTAGTAATCATTAAGCAATGCACTGAAAACAAAACTTCCAGTATTGTGATATCCTTATATAAATGTACGGCACAGTCACACTTGGAATACTGTGTATAGTTCTGTGTATAGTACCCATTTCTCCAGCAGTAAAAAAAAGTTTTAAAATACAGTGGTACCTCGGATTAAGTACCAGTGTAATAAATTTCAATAGGACTGGTCTAGGGAGACTAGGGGATCCTTTTGAACCTCCGTTTTGATTTTATTTCCCTTTGAATAAACTCAAACCAATCAGGAGTATCTTAGAAATGTATTGAAAATTTTATAACACTAGGACAGGACTATGAAGATACTTACTTGCTATGTGTGTTTAAACAAGATTGAGAGAGAATTACTGAATGAGCAAAGATCTAGGTTCCTGTTCACTGCTGAGGAAGCGTGACTTAACTGTGTGCACACTCATGAAAGCAAGCATACAACTAAAGCTCTGTTGGGTGCTAAGTATTAATAAAACAGCAAGGTTTGAATGTTCACTGTTTCTTTGCTGAAAAAGGAGGATAGGGAAAGAGCCAGAACTGGTGGAGGCCATGCAACTTTTCTCATATCAGAAAACTGAGACAGCTGTAAAATACTTTTCAGTTAGATGCTATTTGCAAGGGAGCAAGTTGTGAAGAAAATTGGAAGTTGGCCACATGCCCTGTGACATCTTCCCAGGTTTAGTGGACACCAACTGCCACTGTTCCAGACTCTTACCTTGCTTTCTTTACTGGAGCAGGTAGGGGAAGAAAAAAGTTCCACAACCAGTAGTGCTAATGGACAACCCCTTACTTTAGCCTGCAAGGAGTGGGAAGGAAGATGGCCATATTTTCATCCTCCAAGGATGAAGAAGGATGAACCCTTCAAGGGTTAAAAACACTGGCCTAGAGGTAGAAGGCATGTGAAACCTGGTCACTAATGCTTTATGTCTGTGATCTATTGCCCCAACTACTTTCCTGAAAGAGAATTGGCTAGCTTCAGGTCAGGAACACATTGTGGGTTTTTTTTTTTTAAATGTTTCATTAAGATTTTCTTGCATAACAATAGAACATACAAAGCTTCTGTTTTAAGTCATAGAATCATTCAAACAAATCAGTCATATTCAGGGTGAGACATTACTGTTCCAGGCAGTACGGGGTTGTGGGAAATAAGTTTCAGAGAGATCTCTTCTTTTGGCTGAGATAGTTTTAAAGGGTAGCTTGGTTGATGACCTCCATTCAGTGTGGTAGCTTGCAGTGTGGGAGAGTCTACATGGTTTCCCTTCCCACTTAAAACAGGATTCTTATTACTTCCAATCATTCACCATTGTGTGAACCAAATGCTGTCTCCTCTAGTCAGTATATTATAAAGATGATAATGTAAAAAGTGCTCTCCATATCTGTAAACCAAACAAAGATATAAAGCAATCAAGGGAGCAACTGCTTTTAGGTCACCATAGGTTTGAATTTGGGAGGTGGGTGGCACTGTGGGTTAAAACACAGAGCCTAGGGCTTGCCGATCAGAAGGTTGGCGGTTTGAATCCCCACAATGGGGTGAGCTCCTATTGCTCGGTCCCTGCTCCTGCCAACCTAACAGTACGAAAGCACCTCAAAGTGCAATTAGATAAATAGGTACCACTCGGGGGGAAGGTAAACGGTGTTTCCGTGCGCTGCTCTGGTTTGCCAGAAGTGGCTTAGTCATGCTGGCCACATGACCCGGAAGCTGTACGCCGGCTCCCTTGGCCAATAAAGCGAGATGAGCACCACAACCCCAGAGTCGTCCGCAACTGGACCTAATGGTCAGGGGTCCCTTTACCTTTAGGTTTGAATTTATCTTTAGTAGTGATACTGTTTTTCAAGCTCTGCTCTTCTGGATTAGCATTTTAACATGGCACCTCTTGCAGGATATCAGACTGATGCTGTCATATATTACTATTGGTGAAGGAAGCATGATTTTAGTCTGAACTGTACCCGCAGGAAGGTTTGCAACATAAAACACAAAAATCATCTTCAGAGGGAGCCCTATGTATAATGTGTTGCAGTAATCTACCCTAGAGGTTACCAGAGCATAGACAACAGTAGTTAGGCTATCCCTGTCCAGGTAGGGGTGCAGCTGGGCCACCAGCCAAAGCTGATGGAAGTCACTTCTCTCTTCCAACACAGGTCATTGTGCAGGGTGACCAAAGCAGCTCTTGTGCCAAAACTAGGCCTAAACTCTGATGGAAGTAGATCTAGAAAATTCTGCTTCTCTCATCTGAGAGTAAGGAATTTATTTTGCAATAGGGATGTCTTTCTTGCCTAATCTCTGATACAGTGGTACCTTGGTTCTCAAACTTATTCCGTTCTGGAAGTCTGTTCCAAAACCAAAGCATTCCAAAACCAAGGCGCACTTTCCCATAGAAAGTAATGCGAAACAGATTAATCCGTTCCAGACTTTTAAAAACAACCCCTAAAACAGCAATTTTACATGAATTTTTCTATCTTAACAAGACCACTGATCCATAAAATGAAAGCAATAATCAATGTTCTGTACTATAAAATAAATAAGACAGTGTTGTAGATGATAAAAATTAAAATTATTTCCCCCCCTTACCTGCACTGATGATAGTCATTGTTTGGATGGGGGGCTTTTATCCATTTCCGCAGTCACAAAATCAATCAATCATAAAATGAAAAACAAGCTAGAGTCACAAAAATGAAAAAACCACAAAAATGCAAAAAATAGCAAGAACAAAAGCGCCAAAACAAAAGCAGAAGTGGGAAGAAAATAGGCTTAATTATGATCGGGGAGACTGAAATTTGCTGCGCAACAGTAAAAACAGAAGCTCAGGAGCACGTTCGGCTTCCGGGACAAAGTTCGAAAACCGGAACACCTACCGTATTTTTCGCCCTATAGGACACACTTTTCCCCCTCCAAAAATGAAGGGGAAATGTGTGTGCGTCCTATGGGGTGAATGCAGGCTTTCGCTGAAGCCTGGAGAGCGAGAGGGGTCGGTGCGCACCGTTCGAGTTCTGAGTTGTTCGGGAACTAAGCTGTCTGAAAACCTAGGTACATGAATTTGTATCCTCCTATCACTCATATATGCCATTTCTCTATACAGTGGTACCTCTAGATGCGAACGTATCCATTCCGGAGCCCCATTCGCATCTAGAAGCAAACGTAACCAGTGATAGCACGTCTGCGCACATGCATGTCGCTTTTCGCTGCTTCTGCACATGCACGTGATGTCATTTTGAGCGTCTGCGCAAGCAGCAAAACCCGGAAGTAACGCGCTCTGTTACTTCCGGGTTGCCGCGGAGTGCAACTCAAACATGCTCATCCCGAAGCACATTCAACCCGAGTTATGACTGTACAGAACTTTTAAAATGCCCCTGCCACAGGGGATGTGGTGGCAGTAACAGCGGCAGCCTGCATGGCCTTGCGGACGCAATGGTAGGTGATGGCAGTAGCGGCATCCTGCGAGGTCTTGCGGTGGCAATAGTAGTGGCAGCCTGTGAGGCCTTGTGGTGGCAAGAAGTGGCAGTGGCCTGCAAGTCATCCTGGCGGCAGTGGGAGCTAGTGGTAGATGCTGTAGCACCTACCTTGCAGTCCACTTCTGCTTCTGTCACTGTGTCCTGTTGTCACTTGCAGGCCGTCGCTGCTGCTGCCACCACAACAAGGCCTTGCAGGCTGCCACCACTGCCACCACTGCCCACTACCATGGCAAGGCTTTGCAAGATGCTGATTATTGTGCTACTGCTGCCAGGCTGCTTCTGCCCCCCTCCCCCACCATTGTTGATTCTGCCACCACCAGGCTGCTGCCGCTTCTGTCACCTAAGAGGCTTGCTGGCAGTCCCAGATTATTTGTATTCGCTATGACCCGTCACCGTACTTTGGATTGTCCTGAATACCACAATATGGTACAACTATAAGTCTAATTTGGATGCATTTTGGCTTGCTGAAACTGACCATGAGGTGATTGGTAATATCATCATTTATCAGTTTTAGACCCTTAAGTGCTAGCATTGTCTTGTTTGCCTCTGTGCATTTCCTTCCTTATTTAAGATGTTGTGATATATCAATATATCACTATATTTAGCTGGTGATATACCGCAATATTGAAAACCTGTTATCTCCTAGCCCTACTGCCTATCTGCAACCCTTCTTTCAAAACTTAATTTCAGCAGGTAGCGTGGTAAGGGGAGGCAACCATGCGGATTCCAGGGAAGGCGGCTTCTTCAGATGCATATATGTGCTTTAGAAAATGACTTTGGGCTGATAACTGGGTGAAGTGTTAGTAGATGAAAACATATTTCCTAAATGGTAATGGTTGGTTATGGAAAGAGCTTTGAAAGTAGAGCTTTTTAAAGTTTCGACTTCCTGAATATTGGCTGTACTAATTTCTATTCCAGCGATGCAAGCTCTGTTGAAAGCATAATGTAGACTTGGGAGTAAGACTGCATCTTGCTGCCCTTCACTCAGGACTCAACTTAAAAAACAAAAACAGATTAGCAAAATTTGCTGGTGTTTATGGGTTACAGGGAAAGCTATACTGAAGTTCTAGTTTGAGGATCCTCCTATTATATTGGTCTCTGTAGACCAATATAATAGACTGTTGTATCTCCTTCAATGCTTTTCAGAAGATTCTTCTCCATTTCTTGCTTTGATGTGTGTGACTGCAGAAAGAAACGCTGGAAGAACACTAAGAAGTAAACAACTCTGTTTTTCTTCTACATGCCTCCATAGGGAATTCTGAATAGATGGTACCTTTGAAAAGCTTATAACTTAGCAGGTAGCTACAAGTTCCTTTCCCAGGGGATGGGAGAGGACTTGGAGAGCTAGTATCAAGCTAATTCTTGGCCCCTTTGCAGTTTGTCCCACCACCAGCCAGGGAATACTTCCTTCACAGACTGAAATTGGATTCTCTCTTTCTTTTTGACACTTCCTGCCATTCTCAGTTTCTTATTAAGATGTGAAACCATGAACCGCCTGCCATACCTGGTATTTCTGCTCCCCCTCCGACCATATATATGACCATTAACTCCTGGCTGTTTTACATTTCTCCAGGACTCTGGTGGTGCTTCCTCCATACTAAACCTTTGTGGTAAGCAGCCTTCCTTGTCTCTTGTTTAAAATATCATTCACTTATACTGAAAGAAGTGGTCATTGTTTATACATAAGATCTGATAAAATATTTTAATTGTCTCTCAATCAGTCTCAGTTTTCTTAAGATATTTGAATTTCATAACTTGAGAAATCAAACTTCAACGTTTTTTATTTAATTCATCCTTTCATTAGACTTTGTATGTGTGCCCCTCAGGAATAAGTATTATACAAAATTATTTCCTAAGGGCAAAATTAGAATGATCAAGTGCTAGTGTAGTAATCAGTACAGAAAATATCAAATTCTGCCATTTAGAATCCATCATATAAGTATGTACAGTGATGGGGAGCAAAAAGTCAGCTATTGAGTTCTTGGTAGTTTTCCACTCCAATGTTAAAGAATTGTGAAGTTAGAGATGGTATGACCTTCTTCAGCAGTATTTGAGCACAAGTGCAGGGAATATTCAGCATGAACACATGATTATAATTCACTATTGTGTTTATCAGTCTCTGTTTTCTGGCATTTAAAAAAGTGATCATTGTTTTTGACCACTTCCCCTCCTTAAGAAGATTGTTCTTCATAAGCACATCAAAATTTCATTTTCAACATGAGTAGAACTGGAAGAACTCTTTTGACTCCGTTCATGGGTAAACTTTAAGTCTTCATATTGATGGAAATAAGTAGTCAGCAGATGTGGAACAACTTGAGGGCATCCACTTTCAATTGTGCGTGTCTTGAATTGCACATCATTTGCACATCATAACCATTAGATTATGGCTGCAATATTGTGAAAGGTGGAGTTAACGATTTCCTTTATCTAAATCTCTCCCAGAGATTGCTATTTACCCCATAGCAAGCCTACAGGGACTTGTGTTTCTTGTGCCTTAATCAGTTTTGCCTCTGTTTTGCAAAGGGAATTATAAACTGACCCTCTAAAAGAGAACATTATGTTGAGAGCAAAGTAACTGTTCCTGATAACAGTTCAGTGTGTCAAATCCAGTGGAACCTGGAGTTATGGGCGGGATCTGTTCTGGAGGCCCGACCGTAACACGGAAGCGACGCAAGCCAAAGTGCTGCGTCTGTGCATGTGTGTGGCGCGATTTAGAGCTTCTGTGCATGTGTGAGCGGCAAAACCTGGAAGTAACCCATTCTGGTACTTCTGGGTTGCCGCAGGACGCAACACGAAAACACGTAACCTGAAGTGGACGCAACATGAGGTATGACTGTATCTGAAATGATTATACTAATATGAAGCATTATCATAAACACAATACAATACTATAAACAGGGTGAAATTTCAAACTGAATACCTGCAGAATCATCCAATCATACAAGTAAGGGGAAAGTACTTGCATGTGAGAATGCAAAACAACAACAACAACAAAACACCTGTAGAGAGAGAGAGGACATAACTAGGGTGGTTGTTTTGCTTGTTAGATAAAATGAGGGCCATTCTTAAAATTATATTGAGTATAGTTGCACTGGCTGCCTGGTGGAAATCTAAGGCAGTATTAGGAGGCCCCTCTACCCAACTGGTGATATTGTATATAAAAAGCCTTTTGGGTGTTGAACTGCTGGAATGCATTGTTGTTATTGTTTATTAGATTTGTTAGTCACTTGGTTCCCAGAGGTAACCTTTACAATTTAGATTTTCACATTGTCCTTATATTCAGCAGAAGAGAGAATGTTCCAACTGTGGACAGCAGCTGCTCTAAGGACTTAACTCTGCAGTGTGCCAGTCAGGCTTCACATATGTTGTTTCAACACTCTTGGACTCCACCACTATGTGAGTGTCCTTGCATTAAGATCCTTCTATTCCAGGGTCCTTTGAGCATTAAAGTAGAAAGCTTGGCAGTCTTGTTGGGAGCTGCAACATAGACTTTGAATCAATACAGAGTTCCTTTAAGTAATGGTGGTTACCGCTTGCCTTGACTGAGTTTCTATTTTGGTGCATATTGTCCCTGGGAAAGCTGCTACCTATCCTTCACTTGTTGACTAATTTGTACAGAATTGTCAAAGGTTAAGTAGAAGAAAACAAGAAAAACACTATTAGATCAGCCCAAAGGCCCATCCAGTCCAACATTCAGTCCCCACAGCAGCCAACCAGATGCCACTGGGAAGCTCACAAGAGCACATTAACCCAGCAAGTAGTATATCCCCATAACAACTGGTAATCAGTGTTATACTGATGCTGATATTGAAGAAAATATATATTCTATCATGACTCATAGCCACTGATAGCATGGATTATTAAAATTCTATTTTTCCGTAAGAAAATGAATTTGTTTTCTTTTCATTAGGATTTTCCAATGCTATTTGAATATTGGGCAAGAACTACAAAAGAAGAAGAAAAAGTTGTATTATAGGTTTGATATGTTGTGCTTACGTTGAAGCCTGTGTTTAATTCAGTAGAGCTTATATGTATGTTCATATATCACATTTTCCTATGGATATGCACACTAAATTCTATACAGTAGAATACTGAAGCTAGAAGTGTTTGCTGAATATTTCTCACACAGTAGTGTTGGCCTGGACATTTTTTAAATACCTGATATTGTAGACTTGATTCAGAGCTATTCTGAGCTAGCGCTGCAGCTTGGGTGATGGAAAACTGGTCACAGTGTGCCCACATAATGGCCCCAGTTGCAAATCATGGTACCATCAGTATTAGTTAGTCACTTTTCTTAAAAAGTAATCCAAAGCGACTTAAAACCTTTTGAGAACAAAAGTAAAATACAACTATACAAATTAAGAAGCTAAAAATACAGCTAAATAAAAGGCAGGGCAAAAAGTCCAGCCCCACTAAAAGAGGCCACAATACCACTTTCATAAGGGCCAGAAGCCCAGGTAAAGAGAAAGTTATTTGCCTGCTGCCTAAAACTTGATAGAGATATCACCAGATGGCACCTGGGTAGAACATTCCACATTAAACAATAACTTAAGACAATTTGGTACACATTGTTTTGACGTTCCTGTGGCACTCCTATTTTATTCCTCCTGCTGCTGTGCTGCAAATGAATCAGGCCAGAGTCTGACTTGTCATGTTTAAATCTGAGTTCATGGCTTGTTTCTCCCAAACAAATTATGAGTGGTAAGCCAAGAACAAACTAGGGAGTAAGTTCTAGACTTTATTGACAAATTGAAAATGACAAATCACCAAGTCCAGATGGTACCCATCTTACAATTCTTAAAGAAATCTAATGTGAAATTGCTGATCTTCTAACAAAAATGCATAACATGCCACTGAGTATGGTCTCTTTCCGAGAGAACTGCAGCTAATAAGCCACCATTTTTTTAAAGGTCCCAGATCCCCATGTTGGGCAAAAAGATTATTGCAGTGCAGGGGTTTGGACTTGATGACCCTTGTGGTCCCTTCCTACTGTACAATTCTTTCTCTCCTCCCCCCTTTAAAATCCAATTATGTGAGTGTCTATTCCTGGTAACTTGGTGGGACACATTATAAAAAGATAAAATTGTTGACTATATAGAAGAACAAGTCTTGCTGGAAAAGAATTAACAGGGCAAAGTTAAATTCTCTCTCACTAAGCTTGTTTTTTTGAGTGTGTGAACAAGCACATGTATAGGTATAATCTGGTATTTATCTGGAGTTTCAAAAAAGTTATTACAACTTTTCAGCAAAGGTTGCTGAGCAAACTTAGCAGTCATGGAATAAGATGAGACTTCCTTTTATGATGAGTTGGTAAAGAACAAGAAGGTGCAAGGAGGAATAAACAGACAATTTTTTAAATGGAGAAATGTAACCTGTGTCAGAAACTCAGATATATAAACTAGGCATCAAATGGCTTCTTAAACCTAGGTTATGGTCGCCACAACAGAATGTCTACTTGCCCGGGATTTGGGCTAAATGATCCTCAGGATTCCTTCCAATGTTACAATCCTATGATTCTGTTAGCTCATCTACATTACTTGACTGTACTGTATCTTGCTCTAACAGCAGTTCATTTGTATCAGTATTCAAGAAGGAGAAGCACACAAAGTAGAAATGGAAATGATATTAATTATGGACTAAGGCAGAGGTTTTTTAACTGTGCTTTGTGAGTTCCATTTGGGTGGCGTGTGGAAAGGCTGCAGCACAGACAACTATATGTATACTCATCCCTGTGCTTAATTTCCTTGATGTGATGATGGAGGATTGCATGCCAGTCAGCTGACTTGATGGAGAAGTCAGTAACCAATCTGGCACCCAGAAATCGTATAGTCGCAATTGGACCCACACCAATGAGCAAAATGTGCTTGGCGCATGGGGAATTTTGAACACTGCATAACATGTGGGATCTCCCTAGGAGGACTTGTATTAGAGCCAATGCTTTTTAACTGGCATAAATGGCCTAGAGTAAGGGGTAAGCAATGAGTAAGGGATTTGCTGATGTCAGAGTGATTTTGAGTGGTTAAAACAAAAAATGTTAGTGAATAACTCTGAAACAATCTCTCTAAACTGGATGACGGGACATAAGAATAAAGATGCTGAATCAAATTATTCCCTAGGACATTGTATTGGACATTAGTTAAATTTTGTGATGCAAACTTAAATTGTCCAAAGCAGGTTACTCTTATTTGCATAGAAGATGGACATGAAATAAATGCTTAAGTAAATTTAAGTATAGGGTGGTATATAAATTTAATAAATAACTTAACAATAACAATAATAGGAAAGCAAGTGAAGTGGATCATTTTTGAGTATTTCTGTCAGTACCTTGGATATTGCAATCAGTTACTTTCTTAACAGTTATATAGATGAACATAGACAAATAGAATCCTTGATCGTGAGCCGCTGTGGAGAGGGGTTAGCATTTAGAAGAATTGACATAACCCTCTCTGAGCCCATGGGATAGAATGGAAATATATAAATTAAATAAATAATAAAGCTACATGTATAAATGCTCTCTGAGGAAAGTATTTGTTGCATGTAGAAAGCCTGCAAGTTTGAGAGAAGGGTTATAGGCTAGCTTTCTATATGCACGAAGGGAGTAGTTTCTCTCCCCCTTGCCTCCTATAAGCATTCAGGCATTCAGACTAGTCCAAGTGGCATAATCCAAGAAAATGCACACTGCTTGATCTGTATGCGTAGATTAGCTTTTACTCCTCCTTGCATTTATTAACAAGAACTTTTATTTATTTTTTCCTCCAAGGAGCTCAGAGCAGCTTGTGAGACTCGTGAGAACTATATAAAATATTAACTTAGTAAGTGCGGAATAGAGAGAGTCTTGTTCCACAAAGATGAACTGCATATCTGAGCAGGAGTTTGAACACAGGTCTAGTCTCACTTGCTTCTGGGAGAATTCCATTTGTGTCTGGGCGGACCTCTGTGGAAGGGATTACAAAACAAGGGGTATAGAGGCAGATAACACCACTCTGTTAATTGTGCCTTGAAGGAGCATGTCAAGGCTTTGCTTGGTTGCCTATAGAGATAATGCTGATATGTATGAAGAGTTGGTCTCCTAAGAGCCCAAATTATTTAGCTTGTATTGTGCCTGAGAAGTAAAAGGGTGGGTAGGTTGCCATCTCAGGAATAGTGACTACAGAAATTAATAAATTGCCATGTAAGGCGTAGAGAGTTTGGTTACAGGCTTTGGCTGGATGATGAGGTAAAACACTGGCATGAAAGCTTTGAATAAATAAGCACGTGACATCATTCAGTTGCTGCATCTTATGCTAGGATGGGTGGTGATGGGGGAGGCACCCAGCTGAATGTGTGGTATCACAGTGTCCCCAAGTGGCCAAGCAGGAAAACTGCAAACTGAATCTGACATTGTAGGTTGGTTTGACATATTGATATAGGTAGTAGCTATTGTTGCTTTGTCCAGTATGGCATCACTTGTATAAGGGTTTACTGTCAACTATTTTAATGATTTTATACAAGTGTGTGTAATATCATTTTAATTATGATTTTGTGTTTGTAACACGCTGCTTAATGCTTAGTTCTTAATGCTGGAATGAATACATTTTATGTTCTAGATTCTTCCTTGTTTAAATTACTTCAAATTCGAAGTGGAACGTTTTATGCTTTGCTTCGATTTTAAAGCATCAAATAATTTTGCAACAGGATATCATGGATACAATATGGATTTTTTATCATAGAATTTTGAATTCTAAGAGAACATTCACCAACTGTTCTCCAAAGCAACTATATATTTATGTCCTAATAAGAGCTTGTGGTTTTAGTAAGAAAGTAGATCTCAAAATAAAAACACAGGAGTTTTGAATTAGTTGGTGTGAGTTCTGAGCCCCAGGTCTTACAAAATTGTACTGTGATGGCAACCTCGGAGGCAGCAAATGTTTTGCTGTAGTTGCTTGACACATGGATGGATTCATTCTGGCTACATCTTTTTTAAAATTTTGCAAAGTTGTTACTGAAAGCAAGTATAATACTTTCATTTACTTTTAAACATTAATGTTGTTTTTGTTTGTTTGTTTATTAAATTAAATTTGTATCTGCCCTTCATCTGTCGATCTCAGGGTAGTTCACAGCATAAAAATGCAAGCTAATAACAGTAGTGGTGTGCTTTCAGAACTAAAGAAAGATTGTAATTCTGAAATGCTATGTTTTTAGTCGATTAACATTTTATTGTATCAAGAAAAAATGATTTCTCCTTTTTAGTGTGATCTGCTGCTTACGTCTGTTTTCTGGGGTTATAGCCAGCTTAGTGACCTAGGTACGCCTTGCTAAGTATTAACCACCTTCCTTTATCTGTTTAGACTTCCATTCCAAAAATGGTAAGTAGAAGGAAAAAAGCTGCTACTATTCCATGACTGCCTGTGTAAGGGGCTAGTGAAAGCTCACACAGTGCCAAAAAGCATTGGGAGTTAAACTACAGGAGGTGAAATATAAGGTAGACAAAGAAGTGGGAAGTTACTACATACTTAACACATCGAGACTCTGATTTAATACTGTGTATGCGTGTATGACTAGAGTGAGGCTGTGAAATACATAGTGCAGATTGTCTATTTTAAGATTCTGGCTGATGTAGTGGGCCTCTCAACTGAGGATGTAATGGAACATGGAGGCCATTATTGCCCTGCATGTGAATTATATGGATAGTGCTGCAGAAAACAATGAAGGATAGTCAATCAGAATTACAACACAGACTACTGCTGTAATGCCATAGTGCTAGGCATTTGAATGCAGGACTTTTAACGGAGAACTCCTGGAAATGATTCTGCATACTGGTTCAAAGTTGCATGATAGCTGGGTCTAGAGGGTCCTTCTTTTTCAGGCCCTGGTTATTGATTACCCTTGGTTTTGGTTTTTGCAGGGGGTGTGGGTAGTTAATTATACCAGTTGTTATGCTTCTGTGAATCACAGCTCTTGTGGAAGTGGAAGAAAATCTTTGGAATGGATGTCACCTTTATCATGCTCTTTTACCCTGATTTTTACAAGGGCTCTTCTGCAATAAGATGATGTTATTGACTTGGTTCATTTTCAAAATAAACTATGGTTTAATGTGAATGAGGACAAACTGTGGCTTCTGTTTATGAGGGTTTGGAGTGAAGCAAGCCCCTAGCCTCAGTTCAAATGCCTCAAAAAGCCAATGCATGGCTTCTTTTGTTAGCAGCATGGCAGAAGCAAGGCATCAAGACCACTATAAGAGAACTAAAACTTCTGAAGTTGCTAGTAAGTTTGCTCAAAGAGAAGAAAATACATTGTGTTATAAGTAGTATCTATTCCACTTACAAGTGTATTGTCTTGCAAGAAAGAATAAATCCAAATCTGCTGCATAAGGTCTCTTACGATTTAGTTGCAGTTTTCTAAAGTTCAAAACAGCACTGTGTAAACAAATGTGCTACTTTTTAGTGTTTTTTGTCATTTCTATACATGCAGTTGCTGAGAGACTATTACTTTGCAAGTTGCTGAAACATTATAATGCTATTAACTGACTTGAAATTCAACACCAACTCATTTAAGCTTTACCTCAATATATGTTACTAGCTTTAAATCACAAAATGTAACTTCATTTTGTTTCTTTCCCCACAGACTATAAAAACAAAACATCTGTGACATTAGAACTTGGATTGTGCATCTTCAGTGATAATTGTTTTAAAGTTTTACTGTTGGAGAAATGCTGTGAGAAGCACAATGTGGTGAATCAAAGACACAGAAACCTTGGAATCTTTGTACTGATTGAGGAGTTACAATGTTTGCTTTGTGAACAAAAACTATTTGGTAGTGGATAGAACTTCTGAAAATGCGGCCATGGACTGGCTCCTGGCGTTGGATTATGCTCATCCTTTTTGCTTGGGGGACCTTGCTGTTTTACATAGGCGGACACTTAGTACGAGACAATGAACACCCAGACCATTCTAGTCGTGAACTATCAAAGATATTAGCAAAACTTGAACGATTAAAACAGCAAAATGAAGACTTACGACGAATGGCAGAGTCTCTCAGGTAAGTTGATAAAAACTTTCTCAATGTTGGTATACTGTACTGAAGTTGCATTTTCTCTGTGTTAATGTAAAGGACAAAATCCTTTTTTGTCCTGGCATGTGTCTTTTCTGAAGTTGAAGGAGACATCAGGGTGCTATGTTTGTGTGGTGGTATAGTAGTTGGCTGTTTGTACTATATTTGTGGACGCTGATGGTGAAAGTTTGGTGATAGTGCAAATTTAATGTTCCTTTTAAGATCCAGTAATCTCAGGTAAAAACTGTAACCCATAATTCTAACTTTCTCCAGCACTTAGGGCCAGGCCCCTGGAGAGGAGGGGCACAGCTGGGTACACTTGCACTGGGCCTCGGAGGGCTAAGCACTGGCTACTTTTTTGCTTGAGTTTATAACTTTATTCTAACAAGACTCCTGCCCTGGGCTTCAGATAAGCTCTGAATAGGCATCCTTGGGGCTTTATCTCCCTCTAATCAACAATTTATGATAGACAGTCTGTATTCCCCAGCATACTTGCTTACCTTCCTTTTACTTGAAGAAATAGTTCTGTTAGATTATCTTCCAGTTATCATGGCTTGGAGACTCAGTACAGGTTTTTGCCCCCACCCCAGCTTAACGTTTGAATCATCCCTGAGCGAAACTGATTTTTCAGTACCAAGGCCCTTTCCTTAAGCCAGTACAGGAGGGTAAGAGACTGGGATATAAGAGACACCTGGTTTTATTCCCCATACCTGCTAGATACAAATGTTGGACTCTTTAGAAGTGGGAAATGCCATGTTTGGTAGTCATTGTCTCATGGTCATGTACTTGGCTAACATATGGAACAGAAAGGGTAGTAATAAATAACTTTTTTACTCTGCCTACTTAGCCCATCAGGACCTGTAAAAGAACCTGAACATGTTAATAGATGGAATTGAAATATATATAGTTGAGGTAGCCCAACATGCAATGAACAATGATTTTTTCATGTTGGTAAAATAGTAAGCAGGTTGTGAAGAACTTCAAATGTCCACTCCAAAATGGATAACCATTGAAATGGGATCTATTGTAAGGATTTGTAAATGTGTAGACACTTGGGTTTTATAAGTAAAAAGGGAATGGTAGGTTTTATGAGGGTCCCCGAAGACATTTAGTATCCTGGCAAGAAAAACAACCCTGCAGCATAAAGTATTGCATGATTGGTTTTCTCAAATGAGGATGATTCCTGTCAGTTGAAGGTTGCACGCAGATGATAGTATTCTGCTGGGGGCTGAATTGTGTTGCAACAGAAGACTGAACAGTCTGAAACTTCTCTCGCTTTCTAGTTAAATATTAGATTTTTAGCTCAGTTTTGATGGTAGGGCTCATCTTCAGCTGAACCCAGCTGTGGACTGAGTTTCATAGTGTATCTGTGGAAAGGAGAATTTTCCCCCTAGAATTTTCAGTGAGTGGTGGCTTGCTTTAGATTTAAAAAAGAAAGTGTTGGGGAGAGGGGACTGCATTTTTTAAAGCATCATAGCTGTCCTCAGGACCCTGCTATGCAGGAGTTGGATTGGATCACCTTTAAAATGAAATGACTGGGAGTTGCAGCAGGAGTCTCCCAAGTGGCTATGATGCTACTATATGCTGCTTTCCTCTGCCCCTCACCCAGGCATCTTAGAGATTAGAGCACCTCAGTGGTCAAAACTACTCAACTCTTGCATTTAGCTATCCAGGCACTGCCACTGACTACTGCTTCAGTTCAGCCACAGACTCAGCTTGCAATATTCAGCATTTAGTTTCCATGAGACCATTTTTTCTTGTTGTCATATATGACATACCTCACTGCCCAAAGCAGGGTTTGCAACAGGAATTTCCCCACAAAAGAGGTGGTTTTGGGGATGCACTACTTAAAATATATTGCCACACCCCATCAGCCCTGATGGTATATTACTAGTACTATGAGTCTGAGTAAGAGCAAGACTAGATTTGTAGTTCATGGTTCTTGTCCCCAAGGGCAGTGTCTTGTGGAAAATAGCTGCAGGTGTCTTAAATGAGCAGAGGAATGGGGGGGAGGGGTTACTCCATGCCATCTTTTCCATCCATTAGCCTGTTCAAAGTCCTTCCCTGTTTGTCTGCAGCTGCTTTCACTGATAACGGAAAAGCCATAGAGCTGTACATAACATGTACCTCAGCCCTAATATCTTATACGTGATGGGGGACAGGAATACAGATGTTGTGTGTGTGTGTGTGTGTGTGTGTGTGTTCGTAGTTTCTGTTTTCCCCCAAGAATGCTTTTAATTTGGGGCACCACTGAAGGAAATTTGAAAAACCTTTTGTAATTAGTGATTTATTTATTTTTATAAAAAAAGAAAGCTATTCTCTACTCCATATGTGGCATGAATACTTTATGTAAGACAATGCCATATAGCATTAGAGAAGGATGGTTCCTATGTATATACTTCAGACCTAATGCACACTCAGATCTAAGATTCATTTCTGCAGAGGGTACTGCCATCTTCATGAGAGTGCCAAACTAGGTGTTCATTGCTTGGGGTTAGGGCAACATTTGATTTAATTTGGAACTGCTTAAAAGCAAGTAGCTCTGTACATTTTATAAATATGTAAAATATTAGTTTTCTATGGTTACAAATGATGCTTTTATGAATCTAAAGCAATAATGTTATTTGGCTTTGATAAGAAAGTCAAATCTAAAAGGCTTTCCCCCCCATAAAAAGTGAAAAGTGATATATTTTCATAGCTTTAAAATTTATGGAAATCTTGTATCTCTATGCAGAGAAGGAATAAAGTTTTTCTTCAAGTGCTTACAAAAGAGACAAATTAATTTAACATTTCTGTACTAGCCGCTACCCAGTGATATTTTTCCACATGAAGAAACACTCTTTAATTCAAGAGTAGTTTTCTGCATAACACACGTAATCTGTACAAGATTTTAGAAAATCAAGATAATTATAGAGAAAGTTCTGCATGGAAATGTTTCATGCCACTAATTTGGCATATAGCTTTTACATGACTAGCTTGCACAAGCAGTAGTTTTTCCTCTGCCATTTAGCTTTCTGCATTGTGCCCATTATATGTTAAATCTAGTGTTACATTTAGATATTTTTACAATATGATCGAAAAGACCATGCTTTTAAATATGTATTCTCTTGATTTTAATGCTTGTGGCTTCATTTTATTGCATTTTATCCTGTCCTTTCTCCAAGGAGTTCAGAGCAGTATTCTTCCCCTCCTTCAGTTTATCTTTAAACAATACTATGAGCTGGTTTTCCTGAGCATCAAGCATATCAGGCAAGACGCGCTAATACCAAAGGAACGTAGAGATATTGCCTATTTAAACAATCAAATGCTTTGACTCAGGAGAACAGTAGGTTCTGGATGTGATTGACTCCAAAAATTGTATTGAGAACCCTTCTATAATAGGGAAGGCTGTGGATCTTTGCCTTATGAATCCGACTTGATCGTGGTAGACATAGTTGGGTAAAATTTTTGAAAGCCTACTGGCCAATATGCCTGTAAATAATTAAGCATCCACATTAATCAATGAAATAGTTTAAGGAATTTGGCCTCTATTCTGTATGTCAATAAACAATTTCAGAAGGGAAGGCTAATGAATCTGCTGGGACCAGAAGCATTGTGGAGCTTCATATTTTTGATCCCATTTTGGATTTCTGCTGGAGTAAAAGATTGATCTAATGATTCCTGGTGAGTCTGGTTAAATCTTGGAATTACATTTTTCCCCCAGGAGTTTTGTGAAGATTTGGGAATCCAATGGTTCAATGGCATAGAGTTTTGTATATATAGTTTTTAAAATTCCTCCAAAATTTCTTTTTGTCTATAGCCCCCCCCCCCCCCGTTTGCCTTTTAACAGTGCATTACCCATTTTGCTTGCTATATGTACTTGTTTTCACTAGGAGGGCAGAATTTTTGTTGTTGAATTCCTAATAATATGGCTTTCTCTTCTGAAGTGAATAAGTACCTGTGGGATTTCTAGAGATCTAGGTTCTGCTCTTTTTAAAAAAAGTTTTCTGTACACTCTGGTTGCGAACGTGATCCGTGCCCACAGTGTTTGCAGCCTGAAGCGCCGTGTCTGCGCACACTCGTGATGCGATTCGTCGCTTCTGCGCTTGTGCGTGATGTCATTTTGTGCTTCTGCGCATGCGTGAGTGCCAAAACCTGGAAGTAACCCGCTCTGGTACTTCCGGGTTTGGCGCAGTCCACAACCTGAAAAAGTGTAACCCACAGCGTTCGTAACCCGAGGTATGACTGTACCATTAAACTTAAAAAAATCAGGAATCTCTTTAAGGCAGAGGTTTTCAACCTTTTTTGAGTCCATGGCTCCCTTGACCATGGAGACCATGAGACCAGGGCCCTGCAGGATCTGATTTCTTTCCGCAGGGCCTGTAAGACAGAGTTGTTCCGCCTGGCCTTTGGCTTGGAGCCAATTTGATTCCCTCCCTCCCTCTCTTTCTTTTTTCTTTTCCTTCTCCTCCTGCGATGAGGCTACATTTTAATATTTTAATGTTCCATTATTTTAATGTTCTATTTTACTTTTGTTTTTAAGTTGTAATCATTCATCTTGTTTTTATTATTGCTTGTAAGCTGCTCTGAGCCCAGCCTTCGCTGGGGAGGGTGGGGTATAAATAAAAATATATTATTATTATTATTATTATTATTATTATTATTATTGACCAACTACATTCTTTCTGGTGCTCCCCTGTGGGGAAATGTGCTCTGAGCCCCAGAAGCTCAGTTATGTCACTACTTGCCTGCAGAGCCACCACCCCTCAACCCTTTTCAAAAACCCCTCCCTTGTGGAGTGTTCCCTTTTTTCTCTCCTTGGAAGTTCTCCAGACAGCAGCTGCGCCTTCCTCCCCAAAGAGAGGTGCCTTCTCACACTGCTCCACAGTGGCCTGGGAAGACGATACCCCCAGCCTTAGTGGCCCAATGGAGAATGGCCGAGGGTGAACGTGAGGCCAGCAGCTTGCTGACCTTGGGAAGCAGCAGTGGCATCAGTGGGTGCTGCCAGGCCTGCGTGGCGGAAAAGCTCGCTTTCAGTGCGGGGACTCAGCTCCCAGGCAGGCTTTTCACACAGCAAGCACAAGAAAGGCCAGTGTGGCACCTGCTGGCCTGCCTGCCCGCCCGCCCGGCCTCCCACTTGTGTCCATCCATTCCCAACAGCAAGGGCTGGTGGACTGGCTGGCTAGGCTCCCTCACCCACATGTATGCTTACTCTGAGGCTGCCTCAGTTCCTGGCAACCAGCACCCCTTGGTCAGCCCCAGAGGCACCATTCACCTGAGGAGTTTGTAGCCAGAGCTCTGCAACAAACAACCATGCAAGCCTTTGGGAGGCAGAGACACAAGAGGGCATCAGAGGAGGGAAGGAAGGAAAGAGGGATGGAGGCCAGTTTTGCCTGCAGCACCCTTGACAATTATTCAAGGCACCCCAGGGTTCCATGGCACACTGGTTGAAAATCTCTGCTTTAAGAAGTTTCTCTCTAGTAATGTAATATATATATATATATATATACATATATATATATATATATATATATATATCTCCAGGGGTCTAATTTTCCACAGAAGGTTTTAGGACTGGGCACTCCCCATTGATTTCTGATGATAACAGGGGTATGGTCTGAGATATTAAGAAGACCAATCTCGTGAATTATGAACCTGAGAGTCAAGGCCTTCTGTGATTAATAAATAATCCAATCTGGCATAATTTTTGTATCTTGCTGATGTATGTGTATAGTTTCTTAGTTCTGGATTGGCTATGTGCAAAGCATCAAAGTAATTGTGTTTATGTAATATGTAGGATATTTTTTAAAAGACTGTTTACATGGGTTTTGTGATAGGTGAGATGTTCTGCTTTTATCAAAATAATCATTGAGTACAAGATTTAAGTCACTATCTATCACCACTTCACCTCAGTGTGTAAATGAGTGCAGCAGCAATGTAAAAAGTTTCATCCAGAAATTGTTCTTGTTGGGTATTAGGCACATAAATAGAGCATAATATCAGCTAAGAGTTAGCTAACAGACCTTTGAGGAAGATAAATCTTACATTAGGGTCACTTAGTATATCTTTTAATTGAAAATCAAGTATGGGAGAAATCCAGATTCCTGACTCCCTACTTTTGGAAGTACCTTGTGAGATGTACAATGTCCACATCTACTTTTGAGGAAGGATTTTGCATCAGTATTGTATTTCTTTTTTAAAAACACCCACGAATAACTTGTTAAAAAAAAAAAAAAGGTCTGGGGTATCTCTCTTTAAAGCAGACCTTACCCATATTCTTCTTTTGGTTGGTGCACCCAGGCAATCCAAGTACTGCAGTTAACTATGGCAGTATAAGGTTAATTTAAAATTGTACAACATATACCAGGCAACAGATCTGCAGTCATGGGAAAAAGAAAGTGCACCCTGTTTGAATTCTGTGTTTCACATATGAAGACATAATAGCAACCATCTGTTCCTTAGCGGGTCTTAAAATTAGGGAAATACAACGTCAGAGGAACAACAACACATGACATATTACACTGTGTCATTATTTATTTAACAACCAACCTTCCCAACAGAATAATCTCTACACCTATGATTGAGAGCAGAATAGTCCCATCTCTTTCTTCATGAGCCAAATGCTCATAAGCTGAAATTGGGGTTGTTACTCAACTAAGTTTCACTCAGAGTAGACCCACTAAAATTAATAAACATGACTAAGTTAGCCTCATTAATTTCAGTGGGTTTACTCCAAGTATAACATAGGGTTTTTTATATTTTTGTTTAAGTTTTGTAACAAAGCCACTCACAGCACAAAACTACACTTTTTTTCTAGTCCATTATCAAGAATATCCTTTCAAAAAGCATGTAACACTAATCAAACTTATTTGATGCATTCTTTCAATTTTGCTGTAGGATACCAGAAGGTCCTATTGATCAGGGCCCTGCTGCAGGAAGAGTTCATGCTTTAGAAGAACAGCTAATAAAGGCCAAAGAACAGATAGAAAACTATAAGCAACAAACAGGAGATGGTTTGTATATGACTATTTTGTTCATAATTCTACAAATGCATTTTCTGTCTAGAGGAAAACTAATGTTGACAATTCTGTACCTTTTCCTTTTTTTTAGTGGGCTTAGGAAAAGATCATGAAATATTGAGGAGGCGGATTGAAAATGGAGCCAAGGAGCTTTGGTTTTTTCTCCAGAGCGAATTGAAGAAACTTAAAATATTGGAAGGAAGTGAACTCCAAAGGCATATTGATGAACTTGTATCTGACTTGGGTAATCATGAAAGGTACTAATAACAACTAGTGCTGAGTTTTTGCTGTGCTGTTATTATTTAATTTGTATACCACGCTTCATCCATAGATCTCAGGAATCTGAAGAGAGCAGGAGGTGCCAGACCGACTGGTCTCCCTTGGAGCTGGTTCCCTCTGGTTGGCTGGCTGTCTTCCCTTTTGGCTCCCTTTCTCCTCTTCATTCCTGCTGATGGCCTTGGCACCTTGCAATAGCTACGATGTACCCTCTCTTTTTCCATGCACTGCTCTGGTTTGCCAGAAGCGGCTTAGTCATGCTGGCCACATGACCCGGAAGCTGTACTCTGGCTCCCTTGGCCAATAAAGCGAGATGAGCGCCACAACCCCAGAGTTGGCCACGACTGGACTTAATGGTCAGGGGTCCCTTTATCTTTTACCCTCTCTCTGCTCTGGCTGCTTTGCGTGATTCACCTCAGCCAGCTGACAGGCACTTAATTGCCCGGCGCCTTCTTTTCCTCCTTGTGCCCCTCTTTCCTTGCTTAGTTGACCAGCTGCTTTTTCACCTTGGCTGCCCCTGCTCCTTTGACGAGATGCCCATCTTCACCCCTATCCCTGCGATCTCCAAGGCTGCCTGCTCCTTTGCCCACAAGACCATTTTCATTCCGCCACCCCAGAGATCTCCAAGGTTGCCTGCTCCTTCCCTCGTATGCCCCATCTCTACCCTCGACCTGCGGATCTCCATAGCTACTCTTCTCCCCACCAGCATGCACAATCTTAATGTCCACCTTTCATGTTTTAGACATTGTGATATATCACTATATTGCAATGTTTAGCTGGTGATATATCACGATGTTGAAAATCAGATATCATCGATGTTGAAAATCAGATGTCGCCCAGCCCTAGTGGTTAACATTGTCCTTCACAGGCAACATGGAAATTTACTGTAGACACTCAGTGGGTTTCATAGTAGAAGCAGGTTGGCTCAAGGGTGCTAGCTGTGAATTATACCCGACGGATGTAGATGGGTCCCTTGAACAATGAAATCAGATTTTTGGGAGGTACAGGGGGCTTCAGTGGGAAGGAGAAGGCAAGTGTTCTGTGTGATTGTCTGGAGGCAGTTGGAGGATGGATGGCAGCTAATGGATTGAGGTTGAATCCTCACAAAACAGAAGTACTGTTTCTGCGGGACGGGGGGGGGGGCTGGTGTGGGGGAATACCTGGTGCTGAATGAAGTAACTGTGCCCCTGAAGGACTACAAACGTAGCCTGGGAGTCATCTTGGATTCACACCTGTCCATAAAGGCACAGGTTAATTCTGTGTCCAGGGTGACTGTCTACAAGCTCCATCTGGTACGCTGGCTGAGACCCTACCAGCCTGCTCAGTCTTGCCAGAGTAGTACATGCCCTGGTTAAGTCTTAATTGGACTGCACTTCAATGTGCTCAGTGTGCGGCTACCTTTGAAGGTGACTGGTGACTGGGAGCAGCCGCCGGGATCATATAAATTCAGTCCTGATATACCTACATTGGCTCCCATTAAGAGCACAATACAAAGTGTTGGTGCTGACCTTTAAAGACCTATATAGCCTTGGCCCTGTATACCTGAAGGACCATCTCCACCCCCATCATTCAGCTCAGACACTGAGATCCAGCACCAAGGGCCTTCACTGTGAGAAGTGAGGTTACAGAGAACCAGGCAGAGGGGTCTTCTTGGTAGTGGTGCCCACCTCAGATATCAATGAGATAAGTATACAACCTTTAGGAGACATCTGAAGGCAGCCCTGTATAGGGAAGTTTTTTTAAATATATATATATATATGCTGGAAGCTGCCCAGAGTGGCTAGGGCAACCCAGTCATATGGGTGGGGTACAAATAATAATATTATTTATTTATTATTATTTTATTATTAAGTGTCCTCTACAAGCAGGACACTGCTTGCTCTTGTTAGGATTCAAGTGATTGTTTCAGACCTTTTGTTGACAGCACCCAGGTTTTTCTGTATGTGTGACACAAAACTTTCTCAAACCCTTTCTACAAAAGTCATACTATAAAATACCATATTGCCAGCCATGAATGCAGAAACTCTAAATGTAAAAAATAGAGAGAAACTAGAGCATAAAGTTGTGTTTGTGTTTCTTCTTTGTTTCAGCATCTATTTTTAAAAGTATTGGCCCATGTAGTGTCTTCCTTACTACTACTACTACTACTACTATTATTATTATTATTATTATTACCCGCCCTTCACCAGTAAGCCCTAGGGCAAATGTTTGTAATCAGAAGCATCCAAACCATTCCATTAACTGATTTTAAGAACCAAGGTATGGGATTAAATAGAGCTAAACTCTGAATTAAGGGAGCAGTTCTAAACTGTCTGAGAGGGCATCTGGGGCATTCTTGGATATTTGTGACTTTCTCTCTCAGCCTGCGGGAGGGATGCCCCCCTGAGGTCCCTGTGCGGTGATGAAAAGCTCTGCTGCCATTGCTCCTTCACTGTTCCAGGTAGGAGAAGAAAAGTGGCATGTTGGAAGGCTGTTACAGGGGACACTGGATCCTTGGGATCTAAAGTCCTCTTGTTCCCTCAGCATTCCCCTGACAAGCAAGGGAAACCTCACAGCCCTGGAGCTGGTGTAGTTTTGCAGTGGGAGGTAGAAAAATTTAAAAGCAAAATGGAGGAGAAAATAGATATTCTTCCACCTTCTGCCCTTGCCAGTGCAAGTCTTGCAAATATGTGATTTTGTCTTTAGGTGCAATCCATGGGACGTAACCGCCACATAAGTTGCAGGCTTACTATATTGGGTGTTTTAAGATTGTGTTTTAGCATACCATTCTGTACTGCAAAGTTCAGTAAATGTCTGTTGAGGACTATTGTCACCCCTCCAAGCAGTGTGCCTCCATAGACAATGGGGAGATACGTTTTCATTGTGAGCTCCTCGACTGAGGCAATGTCCAACAGACCAGTTTTTTGTTGTTGTTGTTGTGAAGGGGTTACTATAGGGATGCTTTTATCTTTTGAATATATGGGTTTTGCTTAGAATCTTGCATATTAGATGTCTTAATCAGCTGCGACTCTGAAGGTCATACACCTTTTTTTTGGAACCACATGTTCCTCAGCTTTGTATGTTTCCTCTAATATTGGTGGCTTGGGCACCTATATTTTCATTTAGCAATCTTTATATATACTACTTGTTCTGGAACATAGAGAGAATAATAGAAAACGATATTTGCAATCAAACTTGAGAACTTAATTTCACATAACAAAAATTTTGGTAGCCTCATGAGACTACGCTAAGGAATTTCCTCTTTGGCCTGTTAAAAGTTATACAAAATAAAGCTATATAATTTGTTGCCTTATACTAAATTGATTTCTTTGGATATGTTTACTGCTAAAGAGGTGGTCTTTCTGGGTGTATATTTCATCTTGAGAATAACTGCCAAGGTGCAAAAATCTCATAAGCTATAAAACCAAATCTAAGTCGGCTGTAATACTGAAAATGATATATTTTTTGCCAGTCTTGCATTCTAACTGGATTAATTTGTTTACCTCGATGTTCAGTAACTGTACACTTACCTTGACAACAAGAACATATTAAATTTGCCTGATCTAGATCTGGCATTAAAGTTAATAGCATGTGGATCATTATTTACAACCCTGGTCATTTCTGTAAAGCTGATACTTCTATGATGTTTTGCAGATGTATGTGATTGGCTTCAGATGCAGATTGGATTTCTGAGTTGGTGAAAATACTTGCTACCGATGTTGATGACCTTAATGTTATATATTAAACACAATAATCCTTGCTTTTACTAAAGATTTATTTGTTTCATTCACTATAAATTGAAAGCAAGTACAGCTGAAAGCTTATATGCAGTGCAAATATTTAGATGTCAAACCTGTTCTAGGTTTTGTAGACTAAGGTGCAGTTTATCCCCACTTTCTTCCACTTACACACTAACACATATTTAACACCCTCCCTGGACATATCTAAATAATGGCCTTGGCACATTGAGAGCATTGGAAACTGTCTCATACCATGTCAGACCATGTCCATCTATCCCAGTTTAATCTTAACTTCTGGTCGTTGCCCAGTATTTCTGGCAGAGTACATTCCCATCACTCCTACCCATCACTTGTTATCTGATTCTTTTAATTGGTGGTGCCAGGCATTGAATATGAGACCTTTTTGAATACAAAGTATGTGCGCTACCATTGAACTATAGTTCTGTCTCCTGAGGTTTGCATTTACTAAGGCAACCAGAGCCCTAAGCCCAGTGCCATTCTCTCTGCATGCAAAAGGCTTGATGAACCTGAGATGGATCATGCATTAAGATTATAGCAGACAAATTTGGGGGGGGGGGCAGGTACTATTTAGTCCTAAAATAACCTGAGATTCTCTAATAATTGAACAGACCAATTGCATCTAATTTGTTTACCTAATGTGATTTTAAAAATACCCGATAATGAAGATTATGTGGCTGCTTGAGTAGATTATGTAACTCCATGAAATCTGATACTCACCATGAATTCCTATTCAGTTGCACTCAGGGTCTTATGGTTTATTGAGCCTTTGACATGCTGGTTTTACCTTATAACTGTATTTATTGGGCAATTATTGATCCTCCACTAAAAGAGTGGTAGGGAGCATTGTGCTCTGTATTTTGGATTTGATACAATATACTATGAGATGTTGGGAATGCAGTTGCAGGATATGGCAAAAATTTGTGGGAGTCCTGTTGAGTAATTCTGGATATTGTTGGCCAGGAAATTTTAGAGAACGTTGTTGCTGCCATCACCACAGGACCTCTGTGTGTCACTTTAAGCTTTGATTCTGTTTTTCCTTCCTCTGCCATTCTCCTTCAGGATGTATTCTTTGTATTCTGGGATTTGGCAGTATTAGTCTGTTGATAATTCACAGATATCTCTTGAATCCCAGGCAGCTGCCCTGCTGAGTTATCATGCAAGCCTAGTTGAATCTGTCCTTAACCCATTGAGAGTGTTTGTCCTGGGCTTAGCTCAGGTGAAGTTCACATCAGGCATTCTCCAACATGCACTCCAATGCCATACATGTTGGTACATGGCAAGTAGCACATAGACATATTGTGCTCAAAGTTCTTCTCAGCACTGCACAGCCCAGCCTATCATGGTGATAGAGAATTTCACTGAGAGTTTTTTTGAGGGAGTGGATGTTGGTTTGACCAGCTGCCATTTATTTATTTATTTATTTATTTGGTAATAAATATAGCCAGGTCTGTATCAACACCTTTACCCCTTCTTTGCATTCTGCATGAATGGGAGAGCCATGAATGATTCCTAAGTAAAGGTAAAAAAGGCACCCTCTGAAACTGCTTAGGGGAAAAAGGGCGAGGCTTTAGATATAATTTTGTGGGGTTTGGGGTCTATTACTAGTTGGCGAAGGTCTAGCACAGGTGTCAGGAACCTGTGGCCTTTCAGGTGTTGCCGAACTACACTTCCTCTACTCCCTAACAATTGGCCTTGCTTGCTAGGGCAGAATGGAGTTGTACTTCAACATCTGGAGGGCCAAAGGTTCCCAGTCCTATCTTAACCCAATTAGTAAGAACCTGCAGCACTTCTAAAATGTGTTCAGAATTTGTAAGCCTGCTGAGAAGGAACTTTCATTACTGTGGAGCAGCCATTCTAACTGTTCATTTGTCATACAGATTGTATGCATCTTCAGTGCTTTTTTGGTTGATCTTGAAACAAATGTATGGATACTAGTTAGGGTACAATTTCTTGTGTGACGTTCAAGTAGTTTTAACTAAGCTATGAACTCTGGGTATAATTATACACATTCATAGTTTTTTGTCTGTCACCTCCCCCCAAAATGAATTGAGTGGTTTGAGTTGGTTACTGCTCAGAAATAAATTTATTAGTATGCACTGATGGTTTGTGTCTTCTTCAACAATATTGAGTTAGCCTGCTGATTACCTAACTGCCTATAATTTCCACCATGAACCTATACTTTCTTCTCTTTTGCCAACACCTCTCCTTGATATTCTCAATGGATCAGAGTACTGGTTTTTAGTCCACCTCTCTGCCTGCTATCTGTAAACTGAAAACTTTTCACAATACTTTAAACAGCAGGGAGATTGTGTATTAAACCTATATGCATATTTTCTTAATGTTTGATGGTAGCAACTCATTTTGGCTTTCAAGAGAGATTATTATGTTGCTCTACCTGCATCAAAAGATTTGTTTTATTATGAATATTGTTTTTGGTGCTTAGGGGAAATCTATTCCAATTCTGTCTGTGCATGTGTGTGAGCTTGGTTTTCTCATCCCTAAACTGTTCAAATATTTTGCTTAAATCAGTTTGAGATTGCTAAATTTATTGAAGGTGAATACATGTGCACATACAGATATTTGGCTCTGGAAGTGGAGGGAAATCAATTTTTTTAAATTCCTATTTTAAGATCTTATAATCAGCATTTAGTTTTCATTTTGCCAGTGATTCTTCTGATTAGTTAAGTTAGCCACTAAGGTTGTTTGTTTGCTTTTTTAAAAAACAGGTCAATAATGACAGATTTGTACTACCTCAGTCAAACAGATGGAGCAGGTGATTGGCGAGAAAAAGAAGCCAAAGATTTGACAGAGCTGGTACAGAGGAGAATAACTTACCTTCAGGTAAGAATTATGGAGAAAGTGTCCTTGAATAGAAATAAATTAAAGTAGGATTTCCTGAAGGAACATTTAATTCACTCTAATATAGAGCAGTGTGAGAGTACATAAGGCACCAGAAAAATATATGTATTTATCAGGGTTAAAGCAACTTCAGTGATTAAAATAATGAAATTAGTTTATTTAATATGTGTTTGGACATTAAGTAAGAGAGCATTTGGTAAGTTTTATAGATCAAATTTATTTGCTGTTTGTGTTCAATTTCTGTTGAAGTGCATTTCCAGTCACTTAGCTATGAGAAATTGCTATACCTTTCATCAATATACTTTCTGGTTTTATCATTTTTTACTAAATTAAAAAGAAGAAAATCTCTTTGGCTGTTCAGTATTTTGTCTAGATAACATTTTTCTCAGACTTTGAGGGAAATTTGTAAGGTATGTTCTTTTGGATTGAATCACATATGCAAATTCCCTAAGTCCATGGCCCATCAGTCACTACCTTTATGGTTAAAAGGACATAGTGACCATAGTATCCAGGATGTTATGCTTGGTTGTCCCATGGCAAATACTTTTCTGGTGACATCTTTAAAAATCATGGTACTACTGCAAGGGAGAAGGAAGTGCCCATTCAAACATGACCTTAGAGACACTTCATGTAGTACTTTTTCTGACATTGTGATTAGTTCTAATCAGAAAAAGTATTTAGAATTATTTTAAGAAGAGGTATGTTTGTTTGTGTGTATGTATGTGTGCCTTGGTGCACATATTGAGAAGCAAATTAATGTAGAGGTGCAGAACCCATGGCCTTCTAGAGGTTGTTGGACTCCCAACTCGCCATCAGCACCAGCCATCATACCCAATGGCCAGGTATGATGGGAGTTGTACTCCAGTAACATCTGGAGGACCTTCGGTTTTTTCATGTTGAAGAACATTTTAAGGAAGGCTTTTATGTTCAAGACTAAAACAATGGGCAAGATGATCTCCTGAGGGAGCATGATTTTCCAAATGAGGCTGCTCTATACATGTGCATGGGACGCAGGTTAAACCACAGAGCCTAGGACTTGCCGATCAGAAGGTCGGCAGTTCGAATCCCCATGACGGGGTGAGCTCCCGTTACTCAGTCCCTGCTCCTGCCCACCTAGCAGTTCGAAAAGACGTCAAAGTGCAAGTAGATAAATAGGTACCACTCCGGCGGGAAGGTAAACGGCGTTTCCGTGCGCTGCTCTGGTTCGCCAGAAGTGGCTTTGTCATGCTGGCCACATGACCTGGAAGCTGTACGCCGGCTCCCTCGGCCAATAAAGCGAGATGAGCGCCACAACCCCAGAGTCGGTCACGACTGGACCTAATGATCAAGGGATCCCTTTACCTTTACCTTTATACATGTGCATATTTAAATAATTTTTGAATGATATAGCTAAAGTGGCAAACTTATACTTGCTGACCTCAGAATAAGCCCCAGTGAACTCAATGGATCTTCTGAGTAGAACTATTGTAATTGCATTTTTAGGAAACATGCTTTAGGACTAAAGTGAGAGCAGCCACGGTCCAGAGGACTGAGAAGCTGGGGGTCCAGTGAGGTAGGCTGGGGTGTGGAGGTCTTTACACAGGACTTGTCGACATGAGAGACTGTCTGTTGTTAATGCTTAAGTCATAAAAAAATCAGTAATGCTAAGAATTTGCCAAATAATTGTCCGCAAATCATTAGCAAATGTATGCTTTAATAAGACATATCTGCTTTATATTAACATGTTGTACAATTGGCACCTCATTTTAAAATTTAAAGTAAACAATTGAAAAAAATTGAACTTTATTACATTCTTGGGAATATTTTGCATATTTCTTAAGGCAGTTTGTTGTAGTAGTTGTAGTATCATTTCAGTTTGCATCTTTATTGAAATGGTTACAAATCAGGAGACAGTTAAGCTGCAATTGCAAGCAATTTGAACTTGGTTTTGCCATGTTTGTGGTAATTTAAATCTTATCTCTAAACTTCTGCCTTATGATTCTAAACAAAGCAGTCAGTACTATGGAATTGTGACCATGTAAAAATTTGAAGTGCATTAGTTTTCAAAAGACACTAGACAACTCATGTAATACATTTTCCTTAAAAGTATTTAGATAAGATAAAAGCCATTGGAAAATGCTACTATTCCAATTTTAATATGCATATAGAGCAGTGCTCTCTAGGGATGATCACTTGAAAAAAAATGGAATTCTTACAGTGAATTCTTGTTTCTGAATTGGGCTGAAGGACATTCCTCTGAGAGGGGTGACATCTCCTGGTGGTGGTATCCTAGAAAGTTTACTGCCTCCTCTCCAGGGGGTGGGGTCATTCCTGTGAACCACCCTGAGATCTATGAATGAAGGACAGTATACAAATTTAGTCAATAATCCCACTCACCAGAGCGATTCTCTCTATTGCCACTGCTGGTTGGGTCTGACTTGCTCTCTTCAGAGGCTTGTTTTCTTGACTTGTTTTTTTGTTTTATTGCCAGCCTGAGCCGGCATAAAAGTTAATTACAACTTGATTTCATATTTTGCTAGGATTGTGACCATTCCAGTTGCTCAATTTTACTTCAGTATCAATTCATTATGGGTGGAGTCCATTTGGTATTCTTGTGCTCAGGGAAGGGCTTGGGCCAAAGCAATCAAACAATGCAAGTGATCCAGCTGAGGCTGATAGCTAATGGAAGAAGAAAGGTTATTTTTGCCATTTCCTCCTACTGTCTCCAGTGCTCCTGAAAATCAGCTCCAGAGAGTCGGGGAACCTTCCTGAACAAAGTAGAAGGTGGCATGGAATTTCCTCCTCTTCCCTTCCATTAGCAGATGCCACCACTGGTTCACTTATATTGTTTGTATGGCACGAACAACGTCAGATACAATTTAATAGTCTTCTTTTTCTCTTCATTAAGCTGAGTTCCTGCAAAACTGAAGTATCATAATGTACGTTCTCTGCAGAATTTTGAATTTCTAGTTTAAAGTGCCTTAAACAAAGGGTTATCAGAGTGTATTTGTTTCATTTATATTCAGTAAATAAAATTGAACCTATACATGTTAATTTTCATGTTGTATAAAGATCTGAAAAGTTCTTTCAATAGCATTTGAGCAGAAAATTTGGATTAGAAAATATTAGAAAAATGTCTGCTTACTTGAACAACTTTCATATACTCTAAAAGCTTTGCTTGAGTTTTTTAAAAAAATTAGAATACATGTGAATACCTTAAAACACGTTGAAAACTAGATACAGTCAGTGAGCTGGATCGTGGGTTCCCTCAATCCTGCTGTGCCACTTCAGCAGCTGGCCAGAGCCTGCCCAGCTGTCAGTCACCTGATGTTACTATGGCAAAAGGCAACCCAGTTTTCCTTTGTAGCATAGCGAATTATGCAGCAAAAGAAAAGCCAAGGATTGAAGTAACCATGGGGAACTTGGTAGCGAAGCTGATCTCAACAGGCTTTCTCTCACTGCTGATCTGCTGATCAGCTCATCAGCGCTGACAGCAAGCCTGCCGTGCAAATGCACAGTTTGGAGTGTTTTTTAATGCTCCTGATTGTGCACTGGCAGTTGTGTCTTCACCTGTGCCCCCTGCCCCACATCATATCACATCTGATGTCAGGTGTGGGACAGGTAGACATGCTTTGTGGCAAAAAGCCTTGTGAACAAAGTTGGCATCTTTGCCAGGCTTAATTAGGTCTGTAGGCCAGAGCTTTCCTGTTGCTGTTGTAATACATGATAATTCAAAAACATGCATTTCTCTTAAATTGTTTATTTGGGAGAAAGCATTCTGTATAAACTTAGCATTTCAATGAGTAGTGTTAGATATCTGGTATCTAAAAGATATCTAAAATAGATAGATATCTAAAAGAAGTTAACCTGAAAAAGAAGTTATCTTTGAAGTGCTGCAGTTAGTATTTATTTTATTATAGAATAATCATATCCCATTTATTCACCACTCAGGGCAGCTAGCGACATTTAAAATCAGTAAGAAATAGAATATTTTTTTTTTTTAGAAATAATAATAATAATAATCCAGCATTGCCCAAATGGAGATCTGCTTGGATAATGGGACTTCTTCCTCTCCTCTCCCCATACAGCACCACGTGCTTCCCCAGAATTGCTGTGGAGGGTCCCCCACCTTCTAAAACATGTGGGAGGCTGCAGGGAGGAGGACAGGAAGTGGAAGTCCTATTGTCAAAGTGGAACTCAGTTTGGATGCAAACCATAGACAAGCAGCAGCAGCTAAAACGTAGCTAATACATGCTAATTACTGTCAGTGCCCGTAGTGTTGATGACCAACACCAACCTCATACTTCACTGATCTACAAGACCACCTACAGGGTAACATCAAGGTCAGTAGTGAACACTATTTCCTGGGATATGACTTCTGGACATAGCTCAGCATCTGGTGGTCCAGATCTAGATCTGGCCCTGATTTGCTTTGGAGTGATCTAGTAATCCAAATATTTTACAGTGGTACCTTGGGTTACATACGCTTCAGGTTATAGACTCCACTAACCCAGAAATAGTACCTCAGGTTAAGAACTTTGTTTCAGGATAAGAACAGAAATCATGCTCCGGTGGCGTGGCAGCAGTGGGACGCCCCATTAGCTAAAGTGGTGCTTCAGGTTAAGAACAGTTTCAGGTTAAGTATGGACCTCCGGAATGAATTAAATACTTAACCCAAGGTACCACTGTACTTAACCCAAGGTACCACAGTAGTCCCATTCACTTGCATTGGGAAACCAAACCAGACACAACTATTAGGTTTTTACACACGAGTGCATCAAATTAGAAGAAAAGATAGCCCCCAAAAGAGTGGATTAACCCTGCTAAATTTTAGATAGGTAGGTCCAGGGGATTTTTTGCTAGGGGATTTATTTTTCAATAAAGAAAGTATTTTAAAAATACTGTACTACATTGGTGTATATATTTCACTGATATGTGCTTGTACACTGATTCTGGTATGTGTAAAGAATCATGAAATGTCTGGGGAAGGTTATTAACATGTTTCTTTGAGCCATGAAAAATGTGTTTGCTTGTGTGGCTATGCATTTAAAACTTTTAATTTTCTAAAACTGGCACTTTGCCAATAGTACCCAAAGTAATATGGAACAAAATAAATAGAAACAATACAGTATTGTTAAACAACCTCACTAAAACCTAATACAAACAATTAGATAGTGCAAAGCAGACAGCAAAAGGAATCCCATCTATTCTCTACCTGAGATGCAACCTTCTTGTATGCAGAGTATGCACCGTGCCATGTGAAGTATGGCTTCCTAAAATGAGTCATGTTGGTAATAATCCAACTCAGTTCATTTTTGTAGGAAGTGAAAAACATGCCTCTGACCTGGTACAAATTTCCATGGGGGTGGGTATAATGTACAATAGAAAGTGGTATTGCAAAGACAAAGTACAGTGGTACCTCCAGTTACGAACTTAATTTGTTTCGGAGGTCCATTCTTATCCTGAAACTGTTTCTAACATGAGGCGCACTTTCGCTAATGGGGTCTTCCACTGCACGTGCGTCTTCGGCATGCGACTTCTGCTTGCACCTCGGGGCAAAGTTTGCTACCAGGAGACCTACTTCCGGTTTAGCGGAGCTTGTTACCTGAAGCGTTTGCAAGGAGGACGGTACGTAACACGAGGTTCCACTGTACCTTGTGTCTTAGAGGAGAACAGACTGTAGACAAGAGGATAGGTGGTGCAGGAAAGGTAGATAAATGTTAAATGAACAGTTGGATTTTAAAGTGTCACCCAGGAAGAACTGGAAAGGACAAGAAGTCCATGACTACAGCCGAATCAACCAAAATTCCTTTTCTTAATTGCTGCCTATATTTGTTTTTATTTTAACTCGATTTATTTAATACCCCATTTGTATTGTCTTCCCCAGAAAACTGTTGTTCAATTTTATTCTCATAGCAGTGTTTTAGACTAGGTTAGGCTGAAAGATGGTAACTTGCTCAAGGTCAAGCAGTGAGCCTTATATTTGCATGGTAATTCTAACCCATTCACAAATGGTGGAGTTTGGCAATTGCAAGGGGGAGGCCTTCAAAATTTCAGGGAGCACATAACTCGTGGCAAGAGTGGTACTTCCCTCTCATTTTTGCTGCTGGCCATTTTACTCTCCGCTCCCCAATGCTATCAAATGATGCAGTTTCCAAGCATTCTGGGTAAAATATTGGCACCAGTGGCTGCTGAGAAAATCTCTGTTTCCATAAATAATAACACTAAAATAATGGCGGAAGGGAGAGATCACAAAATGACCTCAGTTCAGGAGTTTTGCATTCTCAAGTTTAAGACAAAAGTTTTTTTCAGAGAACTTTGATTTCAGCACTGTTGGATTGGGATTTTGAGCTTGGGTCTCCTTGATCCAACTCCAGCTTTTATTAAACCAATTCTCACTTCATGTTGTACCACAAACTCAAGTAATCCCCTCCATTATACATCAGATCCTTAACGTCCTTTTTGAAAACTATGATGTGCCTGTGTGTGTGTGTGTGTGTGTGTGCGCGCGCATATCTGCATTTGTGCATGTGTGTGAGAGAATGTTAGTATGTGCATGTATGTTTTCCTACTCTCCTGGACCTTCCATTGTAATAGTCTCCAGAGAGGGTAGCATCCAGGTCTGTATCTGCTGAACAGATTCTTGAGACTCCTTAAGGACCAGCAAATTTCAAGCTTATGCCACAATAAATGTGTTAGTCTTTAAGCCACAAAGCTCTTTGTTCTCCTGGACTTGTCTTTTTATTCATACATCTGTTTCTTTGTCCTTGATATACAAAAATTAACATACAAACAATTAACATTTGTTTAGTGTTAACAATACAGACAGAATTGCAGTAGGATGGGTGGGTGGTTATGAATGTTCACTGAAGCAAGCTAAGAAATTTGGAAACTAGCCATCTTCAATGGAGAACATTCCACTTTCAAAGCAGTACTGGTGGCACGTGAGCATTGAGACCAAAAGTTATAATGCTGATGAATTCAGAAATAAAACAGTAATTTAAAATCATAAAATCATTTTATTTTATATTAGCTTAGTGAAGAATGTACATAAAATTTTGACGGAGCAGAAGTCTATTCCTGTATCTGCATATGAATTATGATAATTGCTATATAATTTATGATAGTTCTCATTTGCTCTGAAAAAATTATTTCTTTTGTGTCTATAATGTCTTCATGTCTACTTTCTCATTTGTAGAACCCTAAGGATTGTAGCAAAGCCAAGAAACTAGTTTGTAATATCAACAAAGGCTGTGGTTATGGTTGCCAACTTCATCATGTAGTCTACTGCTTCATGATTGCATATGGTACTCAAAGGACGCTAATTTTGGAGTCACAGAACTGGCGATATGCTACCGGAGGCTGGGAGACTGTTTTCAGGCCAGTGAGTGAGACATGCACAGACAGATCAGGAAGTACTACTGGGCACTGGTCAGGTAAGTCCCATTTCATTACAGCTATTTTTCTTTCTTGCATAAGGGGCATGTTAAGAGAAATCTGATAACATTTCAGTCCCAATTACCATTTGGGACGCAGTCTGCCTTTCCATTGTAGAGGAAAGATAATTTCTGTTAGGAAATAAAAGCAATGGAAAGAAGAAAAATGAATATTATCAGGTGGTTTGAGAATTTCCTCGGATCGCCCCATGCTTACTTGGCTGTTCTGATGTTTTTATCAATTGCTCAGACACAGAAAGTTGTATTCAACAGTGTGTGAATGGACTTCTCTGCCTGCGAAACAAATCTTTTCTTCTCCCCACACACCCCAAATCTGTTTCAGAGGTTTGGGGAGCCCCTTCAGTCAGATTTGGAGGGCACAGAGGAGGAGAGGAAGGGGGATGTTCCATTGAACAAGCAAAAGTCTGCTTATTTAGCGTTTGACCTTCTACTCTGGGTAGTATCATTCTTCTCATAGCAATTCAGATAATCTACTGGTCAAAAGAGTAGAGAATGGAGAGTTTTTTTTAATGATCTAAGGTACTGTTTCATGAAGCTAAGCCTTGTGATATAAGACTGAAGTCCAATGCTCTAACTCTGGTTCATCAGATGAAGTTGAGAAGCTCACAGATGAGCATACAAGAGATATCCCTTGTTTTGGTCACATCATTTGAAAAGAAGATGTGTACCGTCAGTGAATGTTATGTCGTCTGGGTTTTTTTTTTTAAATAAAAAAAAACTTTGGCTGGTAGCCAGTCATGTTATCAACAGTATCTAGGCTAGCCTTCAACCCTTATTCTCTTTCTAATTGAATAGCTATATTAGGCATGTTGGCTGGAATCCAAAAGGCAATGGCGAGAGCCTTTCTGTATTCATTTGTATCAAAACAGGGTCACTTATTGCACCAAAGAAATACATTGCTGAGAGCTGTTTATATATAAACAGTTTAAGAGATATGGGTAGGAATCTCAGCCTAGTATGGCATAGCAAATATTTAAAAGCATATTAGATATACCAGGCGTAAACATCTTGGTTGTCTGATCTTTGTTTGGATCTGATTGTGCTTCCTCTATACTTTATAGTTTTACTTCTGCAGAGATTGATCTTGTTGATAAAAAGCTGTGATGAAATTTCTCCTCTTGGAATTTTGTTCAAAAAGTAGCTCTGGGTTATCATCTGAACTACCAGGTGCTTGGCTGAAAATCAGTTACACTGAATACTTTATCTGGCGTATAAGAGTTCCAGTTTGACCTATGTTTTTGTTAGATGACTTGTAGCTTTTTAACAAATGTTCCAGTCCTAGAATCCTGGCTTCTTCCTTCTTTCTTATTTAGGGCCACACTTCAAAGTGATATTAGCCACATAGTTCCATCCATAATTGAAGGGAGTCTTTTTGTTTTTGTTTTGACCAGTAGCCAGTGTGGAGGTTTAAATCAGATTGGGATCCTGGTAGAGAAAATAGGGGCTCTAACTCCCTCCCCCTCTCACAAATACATACTGCAGCCTGATCTAGATCAAGGTCACCACACCTGAAATTTGCATTGCCCAAAAGGGGTGGTTTTGGGTTATACAAACTGCGGGTGCAGGGACCCTGATGTGTTTCAGCCCACAGTGGGGAGGGCAAAAGGGTGAAAGCCACATTCTTTGTACATTAGGGTCCTGGTCTGGTTCAGGTCTCATGCTATTTGCTCCCAAACTCTTTGCATTTAATTTTTAATTTATTAAATTTCTATATCACCCTTCATCTGAAAGTCATAGGGTAGTTTACAATATAAAAATATATAGCATAATTTTTGGATTGGATAGCCATCTGTCATGGATGCTTTAGCTGAGATTCCTGCATTGCAGGGGGTTGGACTCGATGACCCTTGAATCCCTTCCAACTCTACGATTCGATGATTTGATAAATAACAAACAAAAACAATACCATCAGTTTAAAAGACCATTGATTTGTTTTAGAGCAGATATACACGACTAAGGGGTCATCCAAACTTACCTTTGTTCTACACTTTCTAGTCATAGGTCTGCACTTTCCAGGTCGGTGACGGAATGGTTTGCTTGTTTTTGTCCCAGCGCTTTTACTACTGAATTGTTACAAACAGCAATCTGAGGGGAAAGCCCATTGCTGTTTGCTCCAATTCAGTGGTACAATGTGGGGTTTCCTGGGGAAAGTGCTGGGGATAAATCAATCAATCAATCAATCAATCAGACTGACTTGGAAAGCCCAGACCTTTTGCCTAGACACACGGCAGAAAAGGAAGTGTGGATGAGCCTGAACATTGCATGTAATTTGGCCCAAAGTTGCAGGAAGTCTTTCAGAAACACCTTTTTACACTACTTGAGTACTTGATAATTAGCTACTTACTTTGAGCCAATTACTGGTTTGTTTCGAGAAGTTCAATATGAGTCAAGGAATCTGAGATACTTTAGAGTTGGATTTAGCTGCTTCTCTGAAACAACGCTCTCTGAACCGGTTTCCAGGTTCGGTTTCAGGTTCAATTCGACTCTCTGAATTAGACTGCCGGATCCTCCAACTGCGAAACATCAGTACATGTAAGGTTATAAAAATGTGTGTGTGTGTGTGTGTGTGAGAGAGAGAGAGAGAGAGAGAGAGAAATTCATTTTAAAGATGATTTGGAGTGAGTGAACAACATGCAACTTGTATTGAATTCATAATTTCACACTGATAACATTTCCTTCTTGTTTGTGATTTGCTTGTTAGTGATTTGGGTTAGTGCCAGTTGGAAAGAGGCTTCTGTTCTCACCAGGGCTAATGGAGAGCAAATGGTGGCTTGAGCTTGTGTTGGCAGCTGACAAATGATCAGATGTAAAATTATGCATTAGCATACTTATGGAGTTCTTGGCCTCTCAATCCCATGAGAACAAGTAATCTTTCACTGAGGGCAGCCAGTGGTATACTCAGGTTTGCTTCGTCTGTGCAATTATAGTGAATCTGTTCATTGTCCATTCATCTGTTGATTGAACTTCCAGGACTATAAAGTTCCAGGGCACATGCAGAGTGTCATCTGCAGAGAGTGCCTTATTGTCATAGTGAATCTTACTCTCTTATTTTGGGCTGAATGAACTGCTGCACAGTTCAAACAAGACCACAAATAGAAAGCAGTTCTTTACTAGACTGCTCCCCTAACCATACAGGTGATTAAATTATATAGCAGGGTTTGTAACAGTCTTAAGATGGAATGTGGGAATTGTTAAAAGGACTTGCTTTGCTGTCCTTGGTACAAAAAGGCACCAAAAACATCAGGGGCAGAGAAGCTTAGGCGTTCTCCCTCTGAAAAGAGTAGAATCATAGAATCATAGAATCATAGAGTTGGAAGAGACCACAAGGGCCATCGAGTCCAACCCCCTGCCAAGCAGGAAACACCATCAGAGCACTCCTGACATATGGTTGTCAAGCCTCTGCTTAAAGACCTCCAAAGAAGGAGACTCCACCCCACTCCTTGGCAGCAAATTCCACTGTCGAACAGCTCTTACTGTCAGGAAGTTCTTCCTAATGTTTAGGTGGAATCTTCTTTCTTGTAGTTTGGATCCATTGCTCCGTGTCCGCTTCTCTGGAGCAGCAGAAAACAACCTTTCTCCCTCCTCCATGTGACATCCCTTCATATATTTGAACATGGCTATCATATCACCCCTTAACCTCCTCTTCTCCAGGCTAAACATGCCCAGCTCCCTTAGCCGTTCCTCATAAGGCATCGTTTCCAGGCCTTTGACCATTTTGGTTGCCCTCCTCTGGACACGTTCCAGTTTGTCAGTGTCCTTCTTGAACTGTGGTGCCCAGAACTGGACACAGTACTCCAGGTGAGGTCTGACCAGAGCAGAATACAGTGGCACTATTACTTCCCTTGATCTAGATGCTATACTCCTATTGATGCAGCCCAGAATTGCATTGGCTTTTTTAGCTGCCGCGTCACACTGTTGGCTCATGTCAAGTTTGAACCTAGCAGTTAGTTCAGTTTTGTATTCTTCAATCCCTGTGATGCAACCTGAGCAACATTTTATTTTTTGCACCAAAAATGGCCTAACAGTAGCCTAACCTTATAAGGACCCATAGTTGAAGATCTTCCTTTGCACAACTAAGAAAGTCTAGCATGAATTAATGGTGACAGGAAGATGCCCTAGTTATGTTGAGTACTTGTGTTTGGAGTTCTGAAGCAGGGTAGCTTGAAACGTTATAGCTTGAGAAGTGTTTTCAGTGTGCTTAAGTTTCTCTGTGTTCTGAGGCAAGACTTTTGTGGGAAATGCCAAAGCTTCCATCACCAGAGCTTCAAGTATACCCAACTGGAAAGAGATAGTCTTGTGCTGTGTGCCCTGTCATTTCAAGCTTCCTGTCTGGAGTTTATAGACAGGTGTTGATGTGATTGAGTTTAGGTGTAAGGTTAGGGTCACCCCCAGTCTCTTATTCTACAATGTGCCTGGCAGTGCAAGGGGGCATTTTTAAAGTGTGTTTTTCTTCTCCATTGAATTGAGTGGGAGATATTTTCCTCCTGTCAGCTCTTGTCACTCAAAATCTATTTTGCAAGGAAAACTTCAAAACATGGGGGTGGGTGGGATTGTGTTTTGCTCCTCTCAGAAAGCAAAGTATTCATATTCAAATATATTAACTTCTTTCTTCCTGTTTCTCTGAAGTAATGAAACTTTGCAACTTAACTTGTGCACACAATAAATAGTTATAACGATCTATGCCAATGCACATTCGATTAGTTTTCCTTTTGCTGTTTCTACGTAGACAAGAGCAGTGTGAGTTCAGAGGCAGTGAGCCCGGCCTCACTGGGGGCCAACAGTGTGCAATTACCAATAAAGACAGGGCAACAGTTTGGGATTAAAATGGCCACAATTTTATTGGTTACAAGATGTAAGAAGGCTTTTGGCAATAGGCACTTGATATGTATCCTGAATCAGCCTAGCCTGATTACTTGCTGATTGCCCGTCATGGTCGATCCTGAGTTAAAGGATCCCCCCATGATGCAGATCAAATGGGGAAGACCTGCTAGGCTGCCATTTGGGAAATTTTATGGCCTGTTAGTCCATGTCTGGGCCTCCGGACAAAACTTTTCCCATGGTCCATTGCCGACTGCATTGCCCACTCACAGTATAGCAGGTATGTAAGATGTGGAAGTGGACCTGAGTGAAGACAGGCTCCCCCAAGTCTTCCTCCAAACCCATTCCCCCTAGACTGGCTATGATTGGCCGATTTGAATTTAAGTTTTGGTGGGACTTCCCAGAGCACCCTGCAACTGGCCAAGATTGTTCACAGTGCCGGCAGCCACATGGGTAAGGACACCTGGCTCCCCTGAGTCTGCACCAGTCTTCAATGACTGCCATTGATGATATGGTAAGTGGTCCTTCTAATAAGTATGCAAAGGGACAAAAATTAAGAACTCCTTTAAAATTTGTTTTAGTATTTATATTCCTTATGCAGTGCTCTTTCATTGTGTTAACTTGCAGTCAATGACATTAAACAGCAGTTACTAAATTGTTTGTTCCTATCAAGCAGAGTGTAGTGCATTTATCTTCATACTAATGAACTGAACTGTCCCTGTTGGAAAATTTTAATTAATTTTGATTAGTAATTATTTAAATATGTTCAAAGCCTGGAATGGATGAAACAATTTATATAGTTACCTAGTGTGAAAATAATTAAGCGGTTTATCTGTGTATTAAGAGGATTTTTATTTTTAAGTGCCATTGTTGATGTCTTTTCTATTTATGTACACTAGTCATTTGTGTGTATTCCAGTGGCTAATTAAATCACTTCTAGTATTAAGGGAAATAGCATGAATTCTAATAGGGTATTTGACTGTAATCCTTCAGCATTTAATGAGGTAGCACCCCCCCACCGCACTTTGTAGTCTTCTGGCAAAGAATCTTGGGATTTTTCCTATGAAGTTCAAGCTGGGTATTTCTAGAGAGTTGAAAAGACAACAGTTATGGTTAGATCTGTTGATCAACTTTAAGTGATAAAACAGCCAGAAAGACAAGTATATTTATATGGGAGTCCATCAACATTTCTAAAGTAAAACATTTCACCTGCCATTCCCAGTGGGGTTCAGGTGTGGACAGAGGGTTGACTAGCCTGGATGGAGGCAGGACCTCCTCTGCATCATCATGCCGACACAAAGCATGCCAAAACCAGGGGCAGAGTCAGCAAATTATGCAAACATGCACAGTCCTCTTTGGATTTTCATCACTTCTCTTGGGTCACACTGTAGGGCTAGTTGGTTTCTGAGGAACTGAGTCTTATCATCATCATCATCATCATCACAACTGATTAGTTATAGTTGGCAGGTTTTTTTCACTTTCTCTGTACTACACACAGTGGAATGTTGGAACTAGTGCAGAAGTGCCTTCTTAAACAGTTGGCAAGTTGGTTCTTTGTACAATTTTGAGCCACTAACGTGCCATTTTACTATCTAAATTCTGATCCTAGCAGACAGTTTATGTAATCCAGGCCAGCCCTCGTGATGTATGGCTTTTTCACTGCTTATGTTTAGGAGGTCAGTTAAACTTCTTACAAGTCTTTAAGGTCTCTAAGCTATTGTAGCGTGCTGTGAGTTTGGTAGTACTTTGTTTTTCAGTTTGTATTGCATGCTGTACTGATATCCTTGGGGAGGAAGAACAGGATATATTGTAAATTATTTGAAATAAACAAACTGGTAGGTTAGAATCTGATTGCTAGAGTAAAAGGATTGTATAGATGGAGGTGCTGAACCCTGCTTATGCCTGCAGCTTACCTCCCAGCAGACTGTCCCCACACTCTGCTCCTCTGCATCTGAATTCAAACACATTACTAGATATTAGCTCAATTCAGAGATTTTGGAAATTTTGCCCTCTTCTGCTTTAGTTTTTCAGATTTTCTTTTGTCTTACATTTGCTGGTTTTAAATTTTGCTTGGGTTGTGCAAATGAATTTTAGTCACATCACACTGGAATCTTTTTATAAATAGTGGTTAAAATATTGTAAATAAAGGGAATGTATAGAGTAAAATCTTGACTGTCGGCTAATGGAATGAGAAATGAAGGAGGAACAAATGTTATCAGCCCCATGGAGCAGAAAATGGAAAAATATAAGAATACTCCTATACAAATTAATGCATCTTTACCCTTAACTGTGGTGGGGTCCAGATGGGCATGGCACATCTTATTTCAAAAAATATGCTGTAAAAGTTTATGATGAATTGCAGCAAGAAAGTTCAGAGATTTTGAACTTACCCATTCAAGTAAAAGGAGTAAAGATTCCAGTTGTCTATAGGGTCAGCTAATTTTGAAGAGTGATGTACAAAATATTGTCACATGATCTAGGTGATTTGAAAAGCTAATTTAAAAGCTAATTTCAGAATGTTGACCTTCCAAGCTCTTGCTCTTCTCCCAAAAATAAAGGTATTATTCTAATGTGGAATGCCTGTTAACCTACAATGCGAAGTAATACATGCTGTGATCACACACAGCCCTCCAATTTTCCTAACCTGTATGCTAGAAACAAACCAAAATGACTTATGGCTTTATCTCTGATCTTTTCACTTATGTCGTTATGTGTTGAGCTGAACTTTTTGAACATGAAATGTCAGATGGGCTTACCTGTATCTGGTACTAGATGTCAAGTACTCTTCACATTGATGATAATTAGAGGAAACACCTCATGAATATCAAGCTCTCGAAGTGTTTCATGTAGATCGATTGTAGGGAATATAGCCAACAAGCCTAATTGGGCCCGCCAAGCCTCTGAATGTGTCCTGCTAGGTCATTTTGGACAATCCATGTCTTAAAGCCCACAGTTGTCACCTGACATGATATCAGATCTGTTATTGCCAATCTAAGCATTAGGATCAGGGGTAAATAATTGATCTCTAATCTTAATGCTATGTGATTAATTCTAGAACTGGAGAGAAGGCTCTGTCGCCTCTTTAAAAGGCAGCAGGCACAGACTTTTCTCAGAACTTAGCTTTGAGGTCCCATAGTGTTAAAAGCAGATATAACAGAAATGCTGCCTGTTTTTTGCCAATAAAAAGAAATTCTTTCTTTGTATTCCTGGCTTGAGTTCAAGCTGCAGTTTGAACTTTGAAGCACCTGACATTATATGAATGGCATCAGGTGATTGACTCATTTGTCAAAATTGCCCATGGATCTTCCCCTTATGTGTGTTGATACAATGGTACACTTTGGATTATTTACTTTTGACGTTCTAATAGCAACGGAGAAGGGGAGACTTGCAGTGTTGGTTTTGGAGCTCCTATGCTCTCTTTGTAGATTGAAGTCAACTTTTGGTTTTGCTCATTGGGGCTGTTGTCCTTGTAAATCAGAGGAGAGTGCATGTGCAGCAGTGACTGATGACTTGGAATATTTTTTTCCTTTATCTCTCATCCCAAAATTAAGTAATACATCACAACATAGGTACAAAGCATCACTACTGTTACCTGTCTTGGGTACCTCCCATAACAATACTTACAATCAGATTTCTAACAGCTATCTGTGATGCGACATAACCTGATTTCCAATACTGGAAGCAGACAATAGAGTGTTTTGAAGATTGAAGGTTACTTAATGGGCACCTCCTTTCATGTAGTATTGGAAGCCGCCCAGAGTGGCTAGGGAAACCCAGCCAGGTGGGTGGGGTATAAATAATAAATTATTATTACTATTATTATTATTATTACTTAGTAGACTCCATTTTTTTTTCCATTGATAGCTGAAAACTATTCATAAACCTGTTCTCTCTATATTTTAGCTAGCTGCTGATCAGTTACCAGTCCATAAGACAATCCAGTCTATTATAGCATTACCGCTAGGAGCATTTGGTGAGTGCCTTTCGAATGTCCCAGTACATAGTCTACCATATGACCACTATATACCTGTTTGCTTTAAGCTCTAGGTGTGTAAGCTGAGTTCTGAGGTTACTGAGGTAAAACTTTCCTTCACAAAAGTGAAGTTAACTTCATCGTAAGAGGCATTTAAATTATTTTACTTGGCCAGTTCCTATGATGCTTATGAACTACAGTTTGCTCATTAGAAATGATGGCAGAATAAAGCTTACATATAAGTGAGAAAATAAAAACCCTAAAAGACTTTATTCAAACTTTCTGTGTAGGATTTTTTTCATTTATTTTCTCACCAGTATTGCCATCAAAGAGTTTGAAAAATGTGTTGTGTAGGAAAGATTTTCCTCCCCCCCCCCCCAGCTTTTCATTATGTGAATCATGGTGATAGGAATCAGGGGCCCTGCTTCTGGTCTTCCCATAGAACACAGTGAGAGCAGCATGCTGGACTAAATGGATCTTTAGTCTGATCCAGCAGGGACCTTCTTATGGTCTTAATTATTGTGTACATGGAATAAAAGGCAAAAGCTTTTTCTTCTGCACCTCTGAAGCTATTTGCGATTGTGTTAAATCATTCACATTAGTTTATCCTTTTCATCTGTTCTTTAAAGAACAAGCATTCAGTGTTAGTGTTAATAGTGTAAAGCTGCTGGTGGGGCGTCTCCAACTGAAAAGGTTAACAAAAGGGAAGCGTCTCATAATTTGACTGAAGTTCTGCGCTCTGCAATGATAATTCTTAGCATGAAGGTTGTGTCTGCAATTCCTGTTCTTCCTATGTCAGTGTGGCAGGAGGAAGCAGTAGAAGAGTTCTCGCTGTCTTACATAAAGTATAAATCAGGTATGATATGTATAAAGATCTTGTGCAGATAGACAACAGCACACGCTTGCAATGCTGCCATTATTTTAAAGATCAATCAGAAAATCAGCATTGGAACACTTTAAATCATAATCCTATACACAGATTTCCTGGGAGCAAGCCCCAGTAACCATTATGAAGCTTGCTTCTGAGTCGACATATATAGGATTGTGCTGTGAGCCTGTAAGCATGCAGTTGCGATTTGATTAAATCTCCAGTAGGCTTGTAAATACTAAAAATTCATGAGAAAAAGTTTACATCATGACTGAATAGCATTAAGAAAGAAGATTTAAGCTTCATACTCCTAGCAGTAGGAAGTGCATTAATGTTTTTGTTAAAATATTCCAAAGAGAACTTCAATAGTAAGATGTGATAATTACAATTAAGTTTGAAGAGGAATGAAACACTTTTCCATTAGTGCTCAATAATAGTGGTCTAATTGTTCCATTGAAAAACTAAAGCTTGTTCCATGACAATTAATGGATATTAATTGAGTGGATAATTGACTAGATTGTATTTTTCAGCTACTGTTCAGGATGCATATAACTTTTTTTTTAAAAAAAACTCACTGCAGAAGCATGTATAGTGGTACCTCTAGATATGAATGGGATCCGTTCTGGAGCCCTGTTTCCATCTAGAAGCAAACGTAACTAGCGATGGCACATCTGCACACGCGTGCGTCGCTTTTCGCCGCTTCTGACATCATTTTGAGCGTCTGCGCATGGGCAAGTGGCAAAACCCGGAAGTAATGCGCTCAGTTACTTCCGGGTTGCCGTGGAGCGCAATTCGAACGTGCTGAACTCGAAGTGTATTCAACCCGAGGTATGACTGTACTCCCAACCTGATTATCTGAACCCTAGAAGGAGTAACCTTCAATTTCCTGATTTCTTAAAATCATCGTAATTTTTTAATTTTGTTTTCCTGAATGCAATTGCATGCATGTTTTGTCAGGACTATCAGCCAACCCTGTCTAACCATTTTGCCACCAGCTCATAGGTCCTTACACTGCAGCATGAGCTGAGAGAAGGCTCCTAGCTCAAGGCCTCCAGCTGCGCTTTATTTAATGGGCAGCCAGGACCAAAACAGGCAGAGGGGGAAATTGGACAGTTCTAAAAGATTTGTGTAGTTCCAAAGTTCATGTCATTCAAAAGTTGCACTTTGCTAGGTGATGTAAAAGTGACTGTCAGTATGAAAAGTAAATTACATGGTCCTGACTCTCCAAACACCCCAGACTCTGACCAAGCAAATTTATTTCTCCCCTTTCTCCCAAATACAGTGGTATGTGGGGGTTACAAACTCCCCTAACCCGGAAGTAGTACCTTGGGTTACAAACTTTGCCCTGGGACGCAAACAGAAGTTGCACAGCAGCAGCGGGAGGCCCCATTAGCAAAAGCGCACCTAAGGTTAAGAACGGTTTCGGGTTAAGAACGGACCTCTGGAATGAATTAAGTTCGTAACCCGAGGTACCACTGTACTCTGTGCAGACTCCACTGCTATTCTCCACAGGATATTCACCAATATTTATAGTTTGAAGGATAAAATTACTGAATTTGAGCTTCAAAAAGAAGGAAATCCATCTAGATTTATCACTATAATGAGAGTCAACAACATTTCGACCCCAAAAATGCACTTGGGAAGTATGCTGCAGTGTAAGGACCTATGAGCTGTTGGCGAAAGTATTAGACAGGGTTGGCTCTGAAGATCCCTCTTCACTCTAAATGGAAACAAGCTCTTCTTACCAATCAAGTATCAGCCCACAACCACCACCACTGCGACACGCATTCCAAGTTCTGAGGATTTCCTCCCACTGTGTGTAGGCTATTAAATGTCATGAAATGTGCCCCTGAGCAAGAAAACCTTTATGTGCACATGCCTAGCATGCCTACCACATCCATGTTCTTAGTGATGGCATATGCCCTATTGCAGACCTGGACTCGTCTTCCACCCATTTATGTTTTTCCCAGCAAGTGAATTGGTGATTTTGTCACTAAGCAGCTTGGCTGTCAGTGATCCTTGCCCTATGCCATGTCAAACTATGTAAGTTGTAACTAATAAAGTTGTAGCTGTTTTAACCCATTTTCTGTCTTGATATAATTCTTTCCCTTCCATTCCACCCTGCTACATGTTGTGGAGCAATTATTTACAAATTCTTTTTGAGTTTTCAGTTTCTATCTTAATTATTTCCAACAGTAGGCATGGTGAGAAATATACTAAAGTTAAATTGTTTCTTTCAGAACATCCAGTTGGGAATGTGTCTCATTAGACCAGTCCATCTCTGTATTAAATCAATTATTTTGATATTTACAAAGTATGATAAATTATTTCTAGCATCTTCTGTTTAAGATTTAATTTTCCTTCTCATGTTAATGTGGTATAATGAATATGTGTTATTTCTGAAGGGCCAGTGTTTTTTTTCCTTCATTTTTCATTATATGCCCAAGAATAAATGATTCTGGGAGTATGCTATTTTTCAGATAATCATTTACAGTGTCTGCTAAGTGAAGAAATCTTAGGAATAGTTGTCAGGCAGTAAATCACCCCTTCAAATGAGTACTTTTATATTGGCATTTTTTAAGCTGTGGTAATTTATGTGTTTCCTTTGTGTAGTAGTCAGTTATTATTTTGGTGCTAGGTATCAGAAGTTTCACATGCAGCTCTTTGGGGCTCCTAGTTAAGTATATTGTACTTAATCTCCATATAGAGTAACAGTGAAGCAGTTCAGGCCTTCAGCATCCATAAGGATGTTGGCCAGATCAGTTGAAAACAGCCTTTCAAATGGATTTCCTTCTGTCCGCCCCCCCCCCCCGCCCCCCAATTGATCCCCATCATGGTATGGATTCTTCTTAGGGGTGCTTTTAACCGTAGTTGTCTACAACAAAAATATTTTTTTAAAAAAAATATGCACACATCATGTCTATGCATATTGATTTGCCATGTACATTTAGATGTTCACTGATGCATAATTGCCACTGTCCCAATGGGTGCCTCATTGTTTTTCTTTTTTCTGAAGTATTTAATTGTGTAAATGGTTTGTTCCTAGACACCACCTATATGCACTAAGGTTGAAATCCTAACCATGCCTAATCAGAACTCAGTTGGACTTGTTTCTTTGGGGTTAGGATTGCAGCCTTAATCTGCTTCCTACAATGAATTTTAAAAACCAGTGGAATACATTGTTCATTGTTGTTTTCATATGAAAATAAGCTACCCTTTTGGTTACCTGTAGACTTTATCTGTGTTCCTCAGTTAAAAGTCCAAGCCTCATTGTCAAAGTGAGTGGAACCACCAAGATTTGACTGCTCATTTTGACCACCCACCTGCCCTTTAAACATATGTTATTTATTTATTTATTTATTTATTTAATAGCATCTAAACCAATGGAACACATAATTCATTGTTGTTCTTTTTCACATGGCAAGAATACATTGGCACTAAAAAGGATTTAAAGCTGCCAAACAGGAATTAGCTTGAGCATTATGCTTCTGGATACCCATACAGTGGTACCTTGGTTCTCAAACTTAATCCGTTATGGAAGTCCGTTCCAAAACCAAAGCATTCGAAAACCAAGGCACACTTTCCCATAGAAAGTGATGCAAAATAGATTAATCCATTCCTGACTTTAAAAAATAACCCCTAAAATAGCAATTTAACATGAATTTTACTATCTAACAAGACCATTGATCCGTAAAATGAAAGCAGTAGACAATGTACTGCGGTTACACAATCAATCCATCAGTAGCTGAACAGTCACAAAAACAAGAGCCGCAAAAACAAAAATGCAAAATAAATAGCAAAAACAGACAGACCTCAGCGTAGCACTCAAAATGGAAGTGTGACACTCAAATTGGAAGTGTAACACGCAAAAATGGAGTGTGTTCGGCTTCTGAAAAAAGTTTGCAAACCGGAAAACTTATTTCCAGGTTTGCAGTGTTTGGGTTCCAAGTTGTTTGAGTACCAAGGTGTTTGAAAACCAAGGTACCACTGTATATGACTATTTTCTGTATAAAATACAAATTTATGAAATAAGATGTTGCAATAAATAGAACTTGTATGTATAAGAGAGACTGCAACTCTAACTCCACTTACCTGGGAGTAAGCCCCGTTAAACTGAATGGCACTTCCTTCTCAATATACTTGGATAGAATTGCAGCCATAGGTGGCTTTGTGATGTGTCATTAGCCAGTTCATTAACTTTGCCTCCTTTGTAGCAAAATCCACTATTCTTGTGGCACCTTAGCCACAAGAATAACTGATTTTGTTACAAAGGAGGGCTACCACCCCTGGAAAGTCACTAACTTTGAAAGATAACACACAGGGAAAGTAATTGATTTGTAAATATATTTTGACTGCCGAGAGTTGCGTGTTTCCTGTGTGCTATGATAAATATGAAAAAATATGTATATTTCTACACCAGAGGATGACAAAACAGAAGAAAGACATGTGCAAAATAAACCAATTGCCATGGAATGGAAAATACCAGATCAAAGCGTGAATGAACATTGGAATGGATTGAGGCATGTTCATACATCTCTGCTTGTACACCAAACTTAGCTTTATACTGTTGCTGAAAATATGGCATGATGTCCCCAGCTCTGCCTACTGTCAAGCGTCCTCTGCTGCTGGTATGTCTTGTGTTTTTGTCCTCAAGACGCTTGCACACCCATGAAGTTCTCATACTGTGAGAAATTGAATCAATATGTTTGGCTGCCTCGACGTTAAGTCGCTAAATAGCACTTAAGGACCTCTGAAGCCAATTATTTCCGTACCTGAGACCAAAGTCCAAAGAGACAGATGAAGACGGAGGAGTGCTCTGACTTTACAGTGATTCAGAAACTCTTTGGAGGATTGCAGTGTGTAGCAGTTATCCCACTGTATGCAAAATTTGGAAGGTTTTTGTTTTGATTACATCAAAAGAAGGCTTGAGAGGAAACCTTAACTGTGTAGATATAGCCTTAATCCATGGGTTGTTGCTTTTTTTGCAGGATAAGCAAATTTATCTTACATTCAGAGAGTGGCAACATTTTGATTTTTGAATTACCAGTTTTATTTTACTTTAAGAGAACCTTCCTGGGAAATCAGTTGTTGAGACCAGAGTTAAATAACCATCTACTGAAATAACTGATCTTTTAGAATTAGATTTGTACACACACACACACACACACACACACACACGGAGAGAGAGAGAGAGAGAGAGAGAGAGTATAATCAATCAAATGGAGTGTTAATGCATTGAATTTTGTTGTTAAGGAATGTTCAGTTGATTCTTTACAATTTCTTCTTGCACACTACTATTAGCATCACTACTCTCATGTAATTATTTCCATTCTTCTTTTCATGTGAGAATTCGAAATCTAATTATTCTTCATTAAATTTAATTTTGTGTGTGTGTCTACACACTACACACACACACTGCATCATTCTGTCTCACTTATAAATTAGGTCCTTTCTTCACAAATCTCTAATAGAGGTGCTTTCACATGCTTTTCAACTAAATTGATTATATTTTTCTTTAATCAATATTTTGTTGATATTACAGCAGCAGCTAGTGAAGACAGACCTCTAATTTTGCAGAAATTGTCATTGGATCTTTTCCAATTGTTTTCACCATCTAGGTGCAATATTCAATTTTAAATTGTGTCTACAAACTACCAACTATACATGTGTCGGAATTGGATCCACCATCAAAATGTCTATAAAGTGTGTGTTGGGGGTGTGTGTGTGTGTTCAAAACAGGGTAAGCTGGAGAAATTCCAAACCTTCTCCTGCCACTTCTTTGTCTCCACTTACCTCTCACTTGCTTCTCTTTTGTGGACCCAAAGTAACTCTTGCAGAGAGTAAAACTGCTGGGGGTAAGTTTTAGGGGGAGAAAGGTTTGACACATAATAGAATCATAAAATTGTAGAGTTGGAAGGTATCCAAAGAGTCGTCTAGTTCTTGCAGTGCAGAAATCCCAACTAAAGCTTCCATGACAGATGGACGTCCAGCCTCTGCTTAAAAACCTCCAATGAAGGAGGGAGTTTGTTCTGCTGTTGAACAGCTCTTACCATCAGAATCTCCACCCCGCCCCCAGTTGTTTAGTTGGAATCTCCTTTCTTGTAACTTGAAGCCATTGGTTTTGGTCCTACCCTCCAGAGGAGGAGAAAGCAAGCTTGTGCCATCTTCCATGTGACACCCTTTAGATATTTAAAGATGGCTATCACATCTCCTCTCAGTCTCCTCTTATCCAGGCTAAACATGCCCTTCCTCATGCACCATATATAATGCCATCTATTAAAAGTTCTAAGTTTTAGACTTGTGGGGTTTATCTGTCTCCCAGCTCCCATTAGATATTATGTTGATCAGCAAGCTCTAGATGAATCTGCTAACCACCATTGCCAGATATATACAACATTTTACATAAGTTCTTGAACAGTGGGCACAGACGAACTGGTGAAATGGTCATTTAGTTTGGAACCAATCTAGAATATTTATTGTGTTCTCAAATATATCTGATGTTGCTGCTGAATCATTTGCCAGAACTCTGAAATATGCAGGTGTCACATGCAAGATATTAATTAGAATGGGTGCTTGGGAGTGGGTGGTTTTCAGCTGGGAACTCTGAGGGCAACAATAAGTTCTAAATTTTGTGATCCAACCTTTCTTCAGTAATATTTGATAGTGCAGTAAGGCAAGTGACTTGGAAATCTTCTGTTTTGTCATCTTCATTTTAGTATGCCCGTACCAACATGTGACTCAAGCCTCAGAAACCTTTAGGGACTGAGCACGCAAGCCAGCAGAGATAAGAACTCTGTCCGCCCTTCTGTTGCAAAGAGTTCTTATCTCTGCTGGCTTGCGTGCTCAGTCTCTAAAGGTTTCTGAGGCATAAGTTGCAGTTTTGATGCTGTTTTGAGAACCGGAGTTCGCCCGGCTGCCGGCCAGTGGGCTGGAGCCAGCTGGGGGCCTGCCAATTGCCCCCGTCTCCCAGGACGCATCCCAACAGTCATAAACCTCAGACTTGTTAAGATACTGTAAATTGAATTATGGAACCTGCTCTTTCTTTGGCACCTCTGCCAGGTTTATGAAAGGTCTAAACTCCAATGAACTTCTATCAGGGATGAGTCTTTTGTTCTGTCTTTTGTTCTACCAGGGATGAGTATTTTGTTCTGCAAAATAATATCGGTAGTGCTTTTCTGTCACCTTATTTTTGTGCGTATATATTCTTACATACTTTATTTCTTTGATTCTTAATCTGGTGATTTATCATGAAAACATTGTATGTTAGGTATAAATGATCTCCCATTTAGTTGTATGGAAAGCTATGTATCTGATTTTGAAGTATTAACCCATACTGTATCTTTTATAGGTGAGGCAAATGATAAAGAGGTCCAAGTAATAGAGCTACCCATAGTTGACAGTCTACACCCGCGACCTCCATATTTGCCATTGGCTGTCCCAGAAGACTTGGCTGACAGGCTGATTCGTGTCCATGGGGATCCTGCAGTGTGGTGGGTCTCACAGTTTGTCAAATACCTGATCCGTCCACAGCCTTGGTTAGAAAAGGAAATAGAAGAAGCTACAAGGAAACTTGGCTTTAAACATCCAGTTATTGGGTAAGGTATTTTATTATGCGCTACGACTACAATCTTAGCCATATCCCTATTCTAAGGTTACCAGATTTTTTGTCAATGAATCCAGGGACACTTTTCAACTTCAATGGATTTTGTATGGGGACAGATTTGTAAATCCGGGGACTGTTCCCGGGAAACGGGGACGTCTGGTAACCTTACCCTATTCATGCTTATTCCTATATTGAAATTAGTAGGACTTATGAGTGAACAAAAACATTTCACCTTCCTTAGCATTCTTTTTCACACAGAAGGCTCTGAAACACTTCTTGGAAAGTCAGAACTCAAAATGCATTGAGAATAAAGGATGTTGTCCTAAACCTATTTTGCTACTTTATTGTTTTAATGCATGAAGGCAGCAGCCTTGCTGTGTTCGTTATCAGAACCTAGTACTCTGAGATAAACTGCCTCTGAATGTGGGTGCTCTGTTTGCCCATTGATAGCCCTGTCCTTCATGAGTTTGTCTAATCCTTTTAAAGAACTTCCTAAGAGAGAGAACTCTCTCCCCCCCCCCCATTTATAACAGTGGTGGAGAACTTCTGGCCTGCAGGCCTAATTAGGCCCACCAGTCCTCCTGAGTTGACTGTTTTTGCCAAGCCATGGCCATCTAGCCTACCCCTGACATTTTGTGCAGGGCAGGTAAAGCTGTGGTTGAGCTGAAAGGCTTTTCATCTGCAAAGCCCCATGAATAGTGCTTTGGAAGTGCCAACAATCAGCTGATCCTCCAGGTTTCTGTGTATAGTACTATGCAAAAAATGGGTCCCCTGGCATCACTGTAATGGCAGTTACATATTTTGTTGTAGAAATGTAGGCTCCTGCCCACCCTTGCTTGGTTTAGATATGAAAAGAGAAGGCATACTTAATACTTTTATAAGATTTCTGTGACTTATGCTTACATCCAGTTGAAGACTAAATTAAAATCACAGTAATTAAATTAAAATCACAATAGGAATCAATAAAGTAAACAACAAAGAAGACATGAAGCATTAAAAAAAAAGATGAAGTCCTCAATGCAGATCCTTATCTAAAATGATGCAGCAAAGCCTGTTGGTAGAGAAAGCTTTCACTGACCCGCAGAAAATGGCAAAAGAGGGTGCTACTTGAACCTCAAGGGATAAAGTTTTCATAATCTAGGTGCAGCCACAGAAAAGGTTCTGAATAAGCATTTTCCTGTCTCTGTCATATCTAATTTGGTACTAATGGTCTTAATAATACTTGAATACAGTGCACCAAAAGTTCAATGCATAGAATTGTTCTCAGTTTTTACTATAAAAATTAGTGTAATTTTTGTTCCACCTTTTTACATACTAATATTGTTATCTATCTGCAATAGCTCCTTGGGTTTCAGGACTCAGCCACTTGCATAATATGTATTTGAAAATAACTTAGTAACATACTAAAAATAAGACACTTCTCGTTTGAATCTATTCCTATCAGTCAGTCATCAGTTTTGTGGGGAAATGAACAAGATGTTAAAGAAAATTGAAGTTTAATAGGGGACTTTTCAGTAAACATTTCTTCTTGTTTGTTTTTATATCCCACCCTTCAATCTTGAGGTGGATGACAGCATCAGCTAGTTCAGTGGTGTCCAAACTTTTTTCAAAGAGGGCCAGATTTGATGAAGTGAAGAGCCGTGGGGGCTGACCAAAGTTTGTTGAGTTTTTTTTTAGGGTTGGAGTTGTTGAGGGTTTTTTAAGGATTTTGCCACAGGGGCCAGATTAAACCGACCGGTGGGCTGGATTAGGCTCCTGAAACAGACTTTGGACATGACTGAGTTAGTTAAAACAAGACAGGGCACAATTAAAGCCATAATTGAAACCACAGAGTCACAATCAAATTAGCAGCAGTAAGTAACTATAGTACTACCCTAATAAAAGACAGCTTCCTTTCCAGAAACCCTGGAGAAAATTAATTTTACTCCAGTGTTTTAGTTCAGCAGGCATGTTTTAGTATGGATGAAACTGTAGAGAAGTGATAAAAATGCCTTAAGAACCCTCTTGACAAATACACATTTATGATACATGCACACAAGGTTAAATTCTGTGAGCTGGTGACTATATTTAAACCTACTGGTTATGTGTGTAAAAGGAGGCCATGCTGACCGTGTGGCGCATTAGTACCTTGAAGGTATTTGCAAAATCATAATGCTGTGATTCTACTGTGACATGTGTAAAATATATTGGCGTTTGGCCTCCAACCATCTATTTGGTTTTCAAGGACTGAATAGTAATCTTTACTTCTCTCCACCCACCCTCAGCCATGTAACTAATCCAAGCCCTTGCTCTGTAGTTTTTGACAAATTTATTTTGAAATAATACATATTCTAATGCCAATTTATTTTACAGTCCGTTCTAATGAAAGTAAAGGACAAACGAACAAAAAACGAACAAATCCTGATCAAGAGAAATTTGTGTTTGCTTTTCATTGCAGTATTCATGTCCGAAGAACAGACAAAGTGGGAACTGAAGCAGCATTTCATCCCATTGAAGAATATATGGTACACGTTGAAGAACGTTTCCAACTTCTCTCCCGCAGAATGCATATTGACAAAAAACGAGTCTATTTGGCTACAGATGATCCTTCATTATTGCAAGAGGCAAAATCCAAGTAAGACCATCTTTGTACATAAGTGATTTTACGTGAAGTGTGGCTATTTAAATAAACAGCATATTTACTTTTAATGCATATATGAATGCCTGTGTTTGAAACTATTTGCAAATAGCTATAACCTCTGAGTTTTATATACATACTTCCAAAACAGGTATGGTAGAACAAGGCTCCACTAATAGTAATTCTTATCAGATACAGCTGAAAACTTCTGATTTGTTCTTGAATTTGCAGGTCAATTATGACACACATGAGTCATGGGTTTCTGTTTACAAGAAGTGGATAAAAATCCTGCAAAATTTAATTTCTCAATAGGGCTACAAGCTATGAAGACATAGCAAACTGCTAAGAGGTGAAAAAATTGTTTAATTTCAGAGTGTGGTATCCAATTAACGAGTCCTGTCAGTGCAAGAATTTCCACTTGCGCAGCAAGGCTTCTCTCTTCCCCCCCACACCCACCCCTATAACAGATTTAGAAGGTACTTGAGGGGAGGCGGAAGTTCCATTGCACAAGCAAAAATCCTTGCACTGATGGGATGTACTACTTTGGGTGCAACCTCCAAAACTGAATGCTGATATTTGTGATGCATTTCCCCCTCAGGTATCCAAATTATGAGTTTATTAGCGACAACTCCATTTCGTGGTCAGCTGGTCTCCATAATCGGTACACAGAAAACTCTCTACGGGGCGTTATTTTGGATATACACTTTTTGTCTCAGGCAGACTTCCTTGTCTGCACATTTTCTTCACAGGTAAGGTGGTGCACATTATAAAGTTTTGTATATCAATACTCCAGTAGCACAATATAAACCTGAATGACTTCAGTACTCAGTGGTTTCCTATAACCAATAGTAGTACTATGAAATACTTGAAATATACAAGCATTAATAATTCCTCTAAAAAATTACTCTCTTTCATAACATGCAGAAAATCAATGCAAAACTAACATCCCTAAAAACAAGAGCAAAACTACTATTTAAAAAAGGGAACCACAGCAATGTGTAGCTCTGCTTGTTACATCTCAGAAATAATGAGCTGCGTTCAGACATGCCCTTTGACATACAGAAGGAGGAAGAGGAAGCAATTTTAGCTGATCCCCAATGTTCTGGAAAGTCCCCACCTTTCCAGAGCAGCTTGCGAGGATTGGAGGAAGAGTCAGCAAAAAAATAATTTCCCCCCTCTTCTTGTAAGTGTGTCACATTATTGGAACTAGTTTTCATGATTACTGTGGATCCAATCCATGGTATGTCTCATGAAAATATACTAAGTTTAAGAGAAGTGATTGGAAGTTAAAACTCTGCCCCTTTGAAAAAGATGAACATGGGGAGCAATGGCAGAGAGATTTGTTGGCATCTGTCTGTCTTGAGAGACAATGGAGGAGAGCGCCTTGGGGGGGGGGGTGAAGTCAAATTGTTGGAAGGTTGCAGCACTTGCTGTGGCTGTAGAGACCAATATGGGAGATACATCAAAAGAAAAGTAAATGATAAACAATGTGAACAGTTGGTAGAAAAAAGTATTATATCAGAACATTGGAACTCAGTGGATCTCTCATTGCAATTGATTTTCTATTGGTTTAGGACAAACAAAAGGGAATACTTTTTTCAAACAACTTGGTTACTAACTGGAAGACTAGATTGCCAGATGTGGTGATGGATGCTAATTAACCTTAAAGGGTTAATCACATTCATGAAGAGGATACTGTTGTGGATCATTATTATTATTTGTGGATCATCTGTCTTCAGAGGTATATTGCCTCTGCGGACAAACATTAGGAGATGGTTCTCTCACTTACATAGTGCTTGAGAACTTGCTAGTGACATCTTAATGTCACTAATGGAGACCACTAACTAGCCTAAATGAACTAATCTAGCAGTTCTTTTCCTGTATTCTTCTAAGAAGTGTACCTTGAAGAGTGAACATCAAACCAAGTGCTGTATTCCTTTCTTGAGCTGTTAAATACCAGTGATAGATCGTTTTAAAACAATTTACAAAGTCTCCCTGCAATATTTAAGGGTTTGTATTTTAATTATTTTTTTATTTGCACATTTGCACATATAATCATGGGGGGGGGGAGATGAAATAACATTAAAGAACAAAATGAAGAAAAAGAAGAGAAAAATAATGATAAATAATAATGGCCTATCACTATTAGTAATATTTGTAAATTATTATTGACCCAAATTTGAGAGTTTCTTTAATATAGGATTGCTCCGTCAGCAGGAGTATTATTGCCAATAAAAATATTTTCATAGCAATCCTTGCTATCTTAAGCACTTTTGAGTTTTATTCCCCAGTTTTTCCCATTTCCTTAGTTCCTTGTTTCCAGGGCCACTTTATTTATTAGATCTATGTAAATTTATATTCTTTCCTTAAGCTTTGTTTCCCTTTTACTTTCTTTCAGATTCTTCCTCACTCTGTTGCCTATTCTGTATCCTCCCTTCAGCCTCTGTCCTGTGGCCGCCCCATGTTAGGTTTTTACTCTCTTCCAAACTGATAGTTTCCCTTTCTGTTCGAAGGTGGACTGCAGACTATTTGATTTTTTCCATGCAACAGAACATTCTTTTTCACCATTTTAGTATCAGAGGATTAATTCCCATGACAGCAATGCAATATACATTTTAAACTTCCTTAGTAGTTTTACGGTGTTCCCCATCTCCTGCAGTACCTGGCACAATGTGGATTAGCTCCCTGCATTGATGGTTTTTAAATTGCCCTTTTCTGCAGAGAATTTGCCTTGATGGTTAAGCATGATGGAAGAGATTATAGGATTATAAAAGATTACAAGCCTTTTCAGGTATGCTGTTCAAGTATATGCTGAAGAGTTGTACTTTTTATAATCAAGAAGTGAACAATATTCACTACAAAGCATTAAATTGTTTTTAAAGACTGACATTTTGACAAACCATTTCTTAACTTCATTCAAGGCAAAAATGTAATAAATGCCTCTTTCACTGTGAACATTTCATGGTTAGCCTTTTAATTATGGACCCAGAAAGTATTCTGTTGCACATAAATCATCTTTGCTACAGTATTCATTTCTTCAGGTTTGGAACTATAAAGTACTGTTACTTTACCATTCATATCTTTCATTTGTATATTTTATAACATTTCCATTAAGAGAAAAAAGTATCTGACCACTTCTTATGGTATTCAGAAATCCTCTTAAATGCTGTAGCTTTTTATATTTTTCATTGTCTTGTATTGTGTACTACCTTGGAGGTCAGAAGTTGGGATGTAATTCAAATTAAAATATTAGATTTTGAAAGTAGAAATAGGTGGGGTTTCTTAAAACTATCTCCAGTTTTTCCACACATAAACTGAGGTTCTCAAATGCCAGTGGTGTGGGAATAGCAGACCAGCATTTGGTGATGTGCAACAATTTTACCAGTTTAGAACAGGAGTTTAAAAATCTTGAATCTCACTCTACACTGTGCCTCATAGTATAATAGGATAAAAAATAAACATATATTAATTTCCCTATGAACAAGGAGATTCCTGAAGTGAAATAAACAAATGAAAATTACACTTGATAACTTCTACTTTGTACCTTAGTGTTGACTTGCTTTTCAACTCAAATAGCAACTTAGTATGAGAAGAGATAATCAAATATGAGGTTGCACCAGTTGTTGTGAACTGTAGTGACTCTATATTGGTGAAGAAACACCTACCTTTATTCATAGCTAGGCAAACACTGAATTTTGTTAATAATTAAACCATTCCAATTTTGGTTTTGTTGCTTACTTTAGTACTGATTGTATTGTTTTTTCAGTTGATGATTGACCAGATTTGCTAACGAGGCAAGGCTTTTTAATGTTTATGGATTTGAAATAAACTTGGTCAAAAAGAGAAAAGTATGTTATAGAATCATAGAATTGGAATCATCATGAAAGTTGTGGTGGTCGAGAAAGTCAGCCAGCAATACCATTCTGTACTTGCATGCAAAAAATATAGTTGAACATCATAGAAATCTGCATATATGTGAGTCTTAAGGCTGTTTTCCACATATCACTTTAGCAGCAGCATAGCATGCGACTAAGGAAACTTGGAGTGTGGCTACAGCACTTTCCCAATCCATAGAGTTTCAGACTGTTATCTAATAATTCATTCCCAGATACTTTGTGGTTGGGTTAGAGGTGTAGAAGGTCAGTATCAAATTATGGATGAGTCAGCCATTCTTCCTAGAGTATGACAGTGCCGTCCAACTTGGGCTGGGCGATATCTGGTTTTCAACATCACGATTTCTATCTGCGGTGGTGGAGGGTTTTGTTGGGCCTCCCCGCAGGGGCTGAGGGTCCCTCTACATCTCCCTGCAGCAGCAAAGGGTGCGCCGTGCTTCCCCGCAGCAGCAGAGGGCTTTGTCATGCCTCCCCACGGCAGCAGAAGGTCCAGCCGTACCTCCCTGTGGTGGTGGTGCATTGTGCTTCCCGCAGCAGCCAAGGGCCTCAACGAGGCTCCCTGCGGCGGTGGAGAGCCTTAAAATGTAAGGAAGTAGTACATTTAATAAAAATATTAAGCTTCCATATATTTAATATATTGTCAACTAATTTAAGAGTAAGTGATTTCCTATTCAAGCTGCATCTGCTTTCCCACTGAGAGGTCTAAGTGGAATCTGTGCATGCATAAGCCCCACTGAGTTCAACTAAACTTTCTACTGCTTTCCTGAGAGTAAGCCTCATTGAATTCAGTAGGGCTTGCTTGTGAGTAGACACACATTTGCTTTCATTGCTTACCAAAAAACATCCTCCCCATCATTCTCACATAGTACCCAAACTCCCATTTCAGCATGACGCAGCCAGCTAAATCTTCTTCCCTCCATTCTCCCCCCAGCCCTCATCCCACCAAACTCTCCTTTTTATCAAAGGGAGGGCAAGCAAGCAGAAAGATAGTCTCCTTTAAATTAAAAAACACCCTTCCTTTTTAATGTGGAGGAAAGCTATTTAGGGGGAACCAACAACATAAACACCCCCAGAAAATCAAAAATAAAAACTCTTCCCCCTTTTTTTTTCACTGGTGAGGGAAGAAAAACCTGATTTCCAGTTCTTTACTTTGCCTCTTTGATTGTCTAGGCATGGGGGTCCCTCTTAGATTGTTAGCAGGCTCTGAAAAATTAGCTGAACTCTTAAGTGGAAAGATCAGGTGAAGTTGAAAGAGTTTGCTGGTTTGTGTGAAGGCTTATCTTCATTTCTTATTGTTAGGAGGGAGGAAGGAGAGAGCACAGCCCTACTCCCAACCAGACTGGATAATACAGAATTTAAGCTATATTAATGTATCCAGGTCTGTGTCCCTTGTCGCTGGGTATGATGCTTATTCTCTCTAGAATTGGTCACAGACTATGTAAAAATTTGTTGAAGTGTGGAAAAAGCATGCCTGCTTTCTTGTGCAATTCCTGTTTTTTTCAATGGGTCTTGTGTTCACAAGTGGATCATGTCCATATTTTGTGTCTTTGAGGACAAGTTCTTCCATTTTAAAAATATCTGAAAGTAAACAGTGTGTTTTCAAAAGTCCTTTTCATGTGTACAAGATTTTTTAAATTTATGAAATAGATGTTTTAAAAAGCTACAAGAAATTTAAATACCATTCATCTTAATCTCAATGAGACCTAATAATATCAGGAAAGATAATGGTTTTGCTTCTGCCTTGTAAATAAAAATGAGCAGAAATGGCTTAAGTAATAGATAAGGCTGCAGTGTTTGTTTGTTTTTGAGGGGGGAAAGTTACCCACTTCTAATTTTAGAGTGTCAAACCTCTCTTGATTATAAGAGACACCTGTTATACCTAAAAGAGATACTAGCCTTAAGCCTTAGTGGTAGCATATTTGGTAATTGTTGTGGCCACAGAACTGTGGCTTCAGAGTGAAGCAGTCAGAAATAGTGTTTAATAAATCATATATGCTCTAAAGTATTATAAAATATTAATAGTTATTACTGTTTTTGTTAGGAATAGATGATGAGGGAATGTGTAAATCTGAGATTTTGATAAATGGCCGTGCTTTAAGTTTATTAAAAGGGATACATGTTTGATCACTCTAGATTTGAATTTATTTTGTTTACCTACTATCCATCTACCTCTTTTATTAAAACATTTATCACCACTCCTGACCACCTTCTACAGCATACAGAGGAAATAAAAAATTGGTGATTGGCCCAATTTTTCTTTCCGTGTTCTCTGGCACTTGTATACTATTCATTTTTCATTTCCTTTTTCCTTCTGCTACTCTGCTTTGGACTTGATATTCATATTCCATTTAATCGATTTAGTGGCAACTCTGAAAACCAAGAGGGTTTCACATTGCTCTGAAGGTCATGAGATTATAAGTCATTCTAATATTCTCCAATTATCCAGAGCCTTGGGCCTGTTGCCAAGACATTCCTATCTCCAGTTCTAAGAGGGCTTGTACTTAAGCCTGACAGCTTTGGAGTTGCTGAAGGATATCACTGCCAAGCCAGATCATAGTCAGAAGGTTGTCTGGATGCCTTGGGCCAATTTTAAGGAGGTTCCACAGAGTAGTACTAAGAATTTGAATTTGATCCAGTGAAGACCCAATGTAGTAAATGTCCTTTGGGCTTCTAGTAGGTTCTGAAGTTTCTTACAGAGGATGAGTCACTTTTTTATTTAATTGAAACTTTTTTAAGGTTCAGCAAGTCAGGCTTTGGGGCTTATAATATAAATTGCTGTGGTGTGAGTTGCTCAGTGATAGAGCTCATGCTTTGCATGCAAAAAGGCCCAGGTTCAAGCCAACAAAGTAGGTGCATCCAGTTAAGTTATACTCAGAATAGGCCCATTGAGATTAGTCATGTCTCCTAATTTCATTGGGTCTATGATTAACGTTGGATACAACCCAAAATGCCTTTGTATCATTCTCCAGATGTAAGCAAATTTTACTTTAAATTGAATGTTTTAAAAGGCTTCTGTAAAACATTATACAAGGATTAACATTGTTGCAGTCTGTTGCTAATTGCTTAATGTTGAAGTAATATGCTTTATGAATGATTGGAGAAGAAAGAAAGTTGGACAAGATACACTTCTGTAAGGAATACTTAACTGATGTACTGTCATGCTGTTTGCTAATTAATGCTTTTTGTTACTACTTTCCCTAGGTTTGTCGAGTTGCCTATGAAATCATGCAGACATTGCATCCAGATGCATCAGCCTTTTTTCACTCGTTAGATGATATCTATTATTTTGGGGGACAAAATGCTCATAACCAGATTGCCATTTATGCTCATCATCCCCGAACTGCTGACGAAATTCCTATGGAACCTGGAGATATAATTGGTGTTGCTGGAAACCACTGGGATGGTTACTCCAAGGGCGTCAATAGAAAATTAGGAAAAACAGGCTTATACCCCTCCTACAAAGTAAAAGAGAAAATTGAGACAGTCAAGTACCCCACATATCCAGAGGCTGACAAATAAAGACAAGCAGGACAGCTCGCCGTAACACTCACTTTGAAGCTATTTCAACCAACCATACTGTTGGCTTTTGTGGGATATGAATTTGCATTTTAACGTAGAGTTAAAATGAAAGCCTTTTATCATTCGGACTGGATATACAGCTTGGAACAATTCAACGGGCCATGGTTTGGACTTCTTTTGTTACATGCACTTGCACTCATGCACACTGATACACATTCAACAGGGAACCTGTTGTTTTATACTGTTTGTCTCTTTGAGGACATGTCCTTCCCATGAGTCATATATGAGCCTTGGGCTCAGTTCTTTGCCATTAATAGACTATAATAAGACTTTTAACACTGCTGCATTGTGTAATTTGAGTGACATGAGCATATTTTGTATGTGCAGAATTTAAAACATGGTGCCTCTCTTTGAAAGATCTGGTGACCTTTTGGAAGAGCCATGCCTAGTTCTCTCGATGGGTAAGAGTTGTACTTGCCTTTAACTGATGATGTTGTTATGACCACTGAATATGCTCCAACCAACAGATTCAAAACTCAGTCTAGACCTTTCTTTATAGGAGTTTTGTTAGCAATTTCATTGATTAGTTCATCTCATCATTAATAAAGAGTACATTCAACAATAAAATAATTGTCTGGTAGGAACTTTTGTAAAACAATGCCATGAACAGATTCTTTGGTACTGTTGCTGGACATTGTCTTTGATAACAAAAAATAAATTCAAAAAAGAAGTAGCTGGAGTTATACAAGTAATTTGATTTTAAAATTTGGAAGAACCAACAAAGGTCTATCTTTCCAGATCCTTGATCTCTTTATTTGGAAAATTATCTGTGATGAAATTTGATAACATTTTGGATTTTTTCTGGTGTTCTCAATCAGGTGGAAACTGCCAGTCAAGACTGTTTATTTCTTTCTTGACCAAGTGACAAGACTGCAGCCTGTTGGCCTCTGAATAATAAAAAAAAATTAAGTGAGTGCACATGCACACAAACACTCTCTCTTACCTCTCCTGTAGTATTTCTTTCCAATTTTTCTTTATGGTCACAACACAAAATCAGCCATGGGTGAAACTACTGTTGGTATAAGTCTTTGTAAAATGCTTTTGCTGTTTATTATAATTAACTCTAGTGTCGTTTATATATATATATATGTATTGAAATAGATCACTTGAGATTGAGATAGCACAAAACATTATGGCATAGTATTAATCTGAGCCTGCAAAGGAAGGGCTGTTGTTTAGCGTGCAGCACACATTTTGCATACAAAAGGTCACAGGTTCAATCCCTGGTGCCTTCAGGGCTGGGTAAGACTCCTGCATGAAACCAAGGTAAGCTGCTACCAGTCTATGCCAACAATACTGAATGAAGTGGGCCAGTGGTCTGATTTGGTGTACGGAAACTTCCTGTGTTGCAGGGGGTTGGACTAGATGACCCTCTGGGTACCTTCCAACTCTATGATTCTATGATTTTCCTGCCCTGGAATTTGTTCTCTCAAGGGTTGTTACATGTTTATATCACACTAGCCTTGCTTTTCAAATGTTTCTTGCTAGAAATTTTGTCATACTGAACAACTTGACACAATTTTTTCCCAGTGAACCGATAAGAGCTTCTAGCAGTTAATGAAATACAAAAATTTAAGCACATAAGCAAGCAATTCATTTCTGTGGGATAGTAAGAGTTGAAACATTTGAGTACTAAAGTGAACATATTTGTTATAAAATACTTATTTGTTAATGGCCAATAATCTGTCTGTTGACAGATACATGGTGTATCCATAGCCATACCTCTTTTCTTTTCAAGCTGACATAGAACCGACCTTGAAAATTTTATAGTGCTGGTAATAGTTCAGTGTCATCTATATAACCTTGTTCTTTTCTCCCTTAAATCACAATGATGTCCAGAACCTGAATATATACTTTATGTTCTTTCTTTTAAGCTGAGTTACACAAGCTGCTACTTTTCTATTCCTGGTTCTGGTTTGTGCAGTTGGCCACTGTGTAGCAACCTGCTCAACTTCATTCCTAATAATGTGAAATGGCACAATGGAATCCTAGGTCTTAACTCAAATAACTCAAGACAACTGTTGCATATGGTTAAAGCTTGGGCCAGACTTGACATTTCTGTGCAAACAGCAGGGCTAATGGAAAAGGAGATAGTCAATTCTAACGTATTTTCCTATGAAGATATGAATAACTTTTAACAGCAGTTGCTCCAGCGTGTTTTCATTCCAATATAAACTATTTGGCCAAGAGTATTATAGAAATATCCTGTCTTATCAGTCAGGATATTTATGAGATGTCCTTTGGTGTGAACTGCATATAGTATCAGTGTAAAAGCATCAGTTTGTTTGTGTAAATATTTCTTCTGAGTGGTGGTATTTTGAACATTATCTGGATGATTGCCCCCCCAGTTAACTGTTAAAAGTTAAAAGTAATTAGAAAAGCCTAAGACAAAGAAATTGCTACATGATCATCACTTCAAATATCCTTGGTGAGACCATAACCAACCTTTGTTATAGAGAGGCTACTCCTGAGATACTCTAACATAATATTTTAAGAGCAAATAAAAAGTAAAGGTAAAGGGACCCCAGACCATTAGGTCCAGTCGTGGCCGACTCTGGGGTTGCGGCGCTCATCTCGCTTTATTGGCCAAGGGAGCCGGCGTACAGCTTCCGGGTCATGTGGCCAGCATGACTTAAGCCGCTTCTGGCGAACCAAAGCAGCACATGGAAACGCTGTTTACTTTCCCGCTGGAGTGGTACCTATTTATCTACTTGCACTTTGACGTGCTTTCGAACTGCTAGGTTGGCAGGATTAAGAGCAAATAGAAACTATGAAAAAAGCTTGCTAACTTAAAGGCTATGAGGGAATTCAGAAATGCTTGCTATTTAGTCTTAGGCCTATTCTATATGCTACAACTTAGTGAGAGTAGCATATTTTAATGATCACAAGTATATGACAGGTATGTAGTACACACACACTCCAGGGAACTGAGCCAGTTACAGTTTTCTCCACCCCACATTTTATGATGTATCTCCCTTGGATATTACAGCATACATTTGCTGTGCTCCTTATCTCTGCAACAAGTGAAAGGGCCTCAAATCTCTTGATCAGTTCTGGTGGCAACCAGGGCAATCCTATGCATGCCTACTGAGAAGTAAAACACACGCAGTCCAGTGTGCCTTACTTCTAGGTAAATGGGTATGCAATTGCAACTTGTGTCACTCCTTTTCCATTAGGAGGGTATATCTCATAAGAGCCACTCTGTGATCTGATCAGAGGCCTAAGTAGGCTAGCATCCTGTTTCCCCAAGTGGCCAGCAAGATGCTTATGGGAAGCTCACAAGCAGGACATGAGCGTAAAACCCTTTCTGCTATTGTTCACCAGCAATCTCAGCACTTCAGCATTGTGGGGTCACTAACAAAGAAAAGTGGTTCACACTTTATTTTCTTCAGCTGGTGCAGTCTTTCTTAAAGCACAAGTTTCCACTTCAGGTGTTCTCCAGTCACATCATGTTCACTTTGCTCTATGCCTCTACTTTAATTTTAATTTTATTTTATTGCATAGCTTCCTGCATTAGCATGTCTTGGCAGATGGTCAAATGTAACCGGTTTTCCTACTCAAAAGGAAGAAATATTATCTATTCGCCAGGCCAACAAGAAGAAAAATAAGACAGCCTTTGGTTATTCAATAGTAGTGAGAAATCTTTCTTGGCTCCCTGTAATACATGCTTTGGACCTTATTGCTACTCTCCTACTCGGATAAAGTGGCAACATTTTTATATATGAATTATTTAGCTCCACTCTACTGAAAAGCAGCATCTCTCTCAAAAGCTGGCAGAAAATGGATTCTGCTCAAAGAATAATTAGCTTGTAGGGAAGGCAGAGAACCTTCTGGCTTCTGTCTTATAGTCCATTTCATTAAGCTCTTCCATTTAAACGTCTTGGAAAATTGTGATAAAAGGTATACATGTTTCTAAATGTAATCAGGCTTACCACTAAAATCTTAAATGAAAAACATACTCATAAAGGTGATCTTAGGCTTTGCATTTTGCTTCCACAGTTGAATTACTCAAATAAAGGAGAAACTAGTCCCCCGCCCCCATATCATTTATATCCTGCTTTTCCGCTTTCATTAAACCCAAAGTGCTGTGCATATCCAGCTAGGCTTGGACCAGATCCAGACCTGCTTAGCTTCAGCAAGGTAGAAGGCTCATATCATAAAGCCAAGCCCTGGGACATTGTAATTACATATAAGTTTTATATACTTTATATCTGTTTTATAAGGTTCTGTCAAATAGGGAAATGTCGAATTGTGTGACTTTGGATTTATTCAACTCTGTATAGTGTATGCGGCAACATAATGTTTAGAAAGGATTCAGCGAGAGTCAATGATTGCTGATCACCTTGGTGGATACAGTCTATGTTTGTAGTTGCTATTTTGATCTGAGCTAAGAGGCTACAGAAATTCTCATTACTACCACAAGATATACAAGAGAGATATTCAACATTTCTGCTTGTAGCACAGTTGATAACTTTGGGGTTTTATGTAGGACAACTCCTCTTAGCCATGGGACCCACTTAATCACCTTGGTCTCTTTTTCAGCCAAACTTGTCATAACAAAGATGCTCTGTGAGGATAACAGGATGAAAGTTGTGAAATACTTTGGACACTATGAAGTAGTACAGTACGGTGGCTAATAGCATGAGCTTTGAAGTCACCACTTCAGATCTCACGTCAGTGATTAACCTGCAGGGTTGTCTTACAAAATCAACTGTTCCTTACCTTCAGACAGACACTCGCAATACTGGAATAATAATTAGCGTTGAGTGGCTTTGCGCTGGCTTAATATAGAATGGGCTAGTGATTGTGAACAAAAGTACAGCACACAAAGGGATTTTATTTGAATTCTCCTTCAACTGCCATCTCTCTGAGACCTCAGGGTCCTGTACCTTTCTTCTGTGGTTGACCAGGAGGAATATTGCTTTTCTACCCTATTCTGCTGCAGCTGGAATGATGCCACAGCACTGAGAGGTGTACTTTTCCTGACACCTGGCAGCCATTCTAACAGGTGCTCTTTGAAAATGACATACCTGATGGCTCCTGGATGTCATTCGCAAAAGAAAGAGCAAGGTAGAGAAAGGAAAAAAGCGTGGGATAGGTATCTCAATCACTGCTGCTACCTGGCTGTTGCTGTGGTGGTGAGAGGGAAGGAGAATCCCCCCCCCCCCTCTGATTCAGATTCAAACCTCTACCTACTTGTGAGTTCTGAAGAGAGATGGTTCTGCACATTTTTAGCATAGTTCATTTTGAACTGGGGAGAACAGCTATTCTGAGTGCCTTGAAAACTTATTTCCCCTTGAGTAGTGATTTGCAGAAGTGAGTCTCTGCTATACCTCATTCTAAAGGAAATATGAACCTTGGGTAAGTGCCTGAAACGCCTGGAATCTCGTACCACTTGGAGATTGTGGTGGCGTACAATAATAACTTTGCTAGTTCAATGGAAAAATCCTCATCTTACACCGATGATAAAAATGATGACTAAAGTATCCCTTTCAATGGCAGCATTAATGTAGTAATGGGATGGTGTTCACCATCACATTTTGTACCCTTATGAAAGAGGCTTTGGTTATATAACACTCAAAGGCCTTCATATCAGTTATTTGTCCTGTTCCCATCTGTATCCAGCCATGCTATGTTTGTGCCTCTCAGCATTGTCAAAGGAAGCATTAATAGGAAAAGTTGTGTGGAAGGACAGCCTGACCTGCAAATTCTGTTTGGCTTCTTAGTTTTTTATATTAAACAAACTGCAAAGAGCAATCTCAGATTTATTGAAAATTTTGAGTGGTGTGTGTGTGAGAGAGAGAGAGAGAGCGCACAACTTTCAGAATTTGGACACAATGCCTTACAAAACTTTAGCCTTTTGGTGTTCAAAATAATGCATGAGAGCTCATATTGGGACTGAATAGAAGTGGATAATTTGTCTAATTTGGTTTCTTTTAGTTTCTCATTTTCTGGTCTTAAATTCAGTTGGTCACATTTCCACATCAGTTTGTGGGGTGTGTGTGTGTGTTTGCTCACAAAGAATGGTAAGGATTTTAGTGTGTATTTTTCTTAACATATACAATATTGTATGCACAGGGATGTTAGCCCCAAGGCCAATTCACACTTGCCCTTCCTCTGTAAGCCCTCAAATGCTCTCCTGGAAGGCTGACAAGCTCCTGTGTTTATAGTGAGTCTTTAGTGTGTAGAGTGAGGGTTGAGATGTGGGGTAAATGCTCACAAAAATCTTCAAATCCTGTGTAAAGCTTGATGTTCAATGTTTGAGTCACAATTTGACATTTAGCATTCGGAGCTGTGACATACTTGACTTAAAATGAATGATAATTAGTATTTGTTTACTATTGGGACTCAATATCATATTTGGTACTTGATTGCTTATACTATCTTATGAGATAAATGACCAAAACCCAAACAAATACACAACAGTGCAATAGAGATTTGAGAGATCTCTAGCAAGACCAAAGCATTCAAATTTTGAATTCAAAAACTGAATTCCTCCAAAATGTTAATTTTAGTTTTGGCATAGGGACCATATTTGTGTTCTTAAGAGAACAAATGTAGATACTCAAGATACTCAAGGAGTACCTGTGTGGTGAGGCAGGCCAAAAGAGAAATGACTGGGATATGTGCTGTGGGGAGAGAGGGATTTAATCCTCTGCCACACCCTTCTGTTGATGACAATACTCCCCCAAGGCTGCCATTTACCCCATTAGGAAGACTTGTGTGTGACCAATGGATCAAATAGCAAATGAATTGAGGAAAAGGATTGAACATTTGTCTCCCACTGCTGCAGTCTTGATCCTAGTTCAGTTCAGTTTGATTTATTGTGCGAGCAGCCATTTCACACACAATAATAATAATAAAATACTTCTAATGATAGTGGTTTACATTTCTGCTCCCCCACCAATACAGAATAAATCATTTCCCATTTCCCCTTTAAGTGTTACTACACAAATTTGTAAAGCCTTGGTAAGAAATCTGGATGTTCTAATAGGATATACACCTCTACAAAAAAAACAGGTCTTTGCAAGAGATGTCTTTCCCTAATTGGAGGATTCCATAGTTCTGAAATCACAGATCTCAATTAACTTGCCTAGTCTGGGAAGTAAAAAAAATCAATAAATAAAGGACATGCTTCTTAAGAGTTATTTTTTTACTTAAATAGTTATAAAGAACCTGTTCCTGTTTTAGTGGAAGAAATACGTGAATTGCATCATAACTGGAAATGTTGAACAATTCACACTGGTTTAAATTTGCACTACAGCTAGCCCCTAAATGGAAAAGAGCTGATTAGGCTACAACTTGCTGGTGGTCACAACAGAAGCTTGCCTTTTGTTTGCCCTTTAGAAAGCTGAGTCTTCTGCAGCTTTTCGTGCCCCTTCGTGAGGAAGAGACTGTTCAAGAAAACAAATCTAAATGCCTCTTGAGCTCGTATTCCTTGCTTGGTGTTTCTTTGGGCCCTGGGCATTGTCCCAAGTGCACACACTGATGTGTGACAGCCCTTTCCAGAGCGATCTGGCAGAGAAGGCCACAGAAAAGGAGAAGACAGTGCCTAAATTTCCTATAGGCATAGTGGGGATAGAATAAGAGTGGCTTCCAGGCCAGGAACCTCTTAGTAGTAGATGTGGGCTTTGAAGGGAGGAAGTGTCTGTGACTTGATGGCACAGGTCAGTGGTAAGAATACATACCTTGCATGCAAAAAGGCTATGGTTCAATCCCTGGCACCTCCAATTGAGAGAAAGTTGAGAAGTAGGTGATGGGGAAAGGTTCTGCCTGAGATCCTAGACAGTCATTGGCCACACAGAAAGCAGGTAATACTGGTCATGATAAACCTCTCATTCTGTGTAAGGCAGCGTTGTACGCAAAGACTAGAAGAGAGAGATTTTCCATGCACAGGCAATAGGGATATGGTAGGCAAATCCTCTGTACATACTGATTTATCACACAACGGTTTAAACAAGCATCAATCTAAACTATATATAATAAAACAATGGAGACAAACAGCATTGCAAAGTGCCTTTTGAAAGCTCCATGTCGTCACTCCTCAAGGCAAGATGGTTCTTGAGCCCTCTGGTGGCAGTTGGAGAGAGGCTGTGTTTTCTGCTGTTTGCTATTATTAAATAATAGGGCCCTTGTCATATCATCTTAGATCTGAATGTTTTCTAAAGGTTAGCATGGCTGGCAGTTTGAAATGTTACATTCCTGCAATTCAAATCAGAGAAAATCTCCCTCCTCTTCCAGATTTTTATGACAACAATCATCAGTGTTCATTTTGGTTGTATCCAAGTCCTACTTAGAGTAAACCCATTGAATTTAATGAGCATTCGTTTCAGTGGGTCTTCTCTGAGTATGGCTAACTTTCGATTCAACTCCTTGGCAAGACCTTCCTTTCAAGCATACTTTTGCATAAAAAATGAAAGATAAGTGCTGCACACAAAGATCATTGTGGAATATGGATGTTTATTTGGGCTCTGAGAAATCTTTCTGAATATGTTTCACTTCTAGAACATTATTCCACAATGTACAAAACATGAGACCATGTATTTCTTCGTCATGAAATGGTGATAGCAAGATGCGTTCTGATACACTGTTCTGAGGATATATTAAGCCATAAATTTAATAAGGTCATCATAAATGTGACTAGCATTTCTCATCTTCAGGTCTGTGTCTTGCTAACTCAATGTTAGCTTACTAATGTTAGATCATTGCTGACGTAATATCACCTCAGGAAAATGAACTTTTCACTATATAATGACTTAATTCCAATTAACCAACGCTTTGAGTGTACTGTGGATGATTTTGAAGGGTACTGTTTATAAAACATTGATCTGTCTTCAAGGCAAGTCTCATGCTCTTTATACTGAGAATGACCCAAAGCCATTGCTGTCAGTTTTCAGCAAAAGGCCTCCCCCCCCCTGCCCCACCCCCCAGGTCAAGATGCATGGAAACCCAAGGCCACTAAAGTTATTTTGGCACCTGAGAGGGAAAGTCACCCAAGCTCATCTTCCTGGAAGTAAAAATACAACAACAATTAATGAAATAACAATTTGACAAGGAAGTGGGCTGCCTCAGGCAGTTGATTTTAGGTGTCATAAAACAACAGCAAAATGTTCGTTTTTTTCCTGTTGTTTTAGGACACCCAGAATCATCTGTCTGAGGTGGCCATTTTCCTGTCAAACCATAGGGTGGGTCATGGTCTTTGTTTCAAAGAAGTAGACATGGAAGACGTGATTGGCCATCTCACATTATTTCTAGTACATAAGAGAGACAGGCTGCATTTGGATAACCCATTATGGCAGAAGGAATGGCTTACCATGAATGAGGAATGTGTTGGTGCTCCTCTTTCACTTCTTCCTTACTGCAGCCTTCACATGTTTGCTGCTTATAGATGTGATATGAATTGTGTGAAATGAATTAATGCACAGCTTTAAAAAATTAAATATCAGCGGGAGAATCCCCTGGAAAGTACTAGCAGCTTGGTGCATAAGGAGAGGTATTAACCGTGGGGGCAAAACTCCCAGTGGCATCCGGAGGAATCTTCTGTCCCAGAAGTAAGTGTACTTACAATAGGTGCAGGGGGTTAACTTCACCTTCCCATATGCAGTAGTCCCAATCCTACTTCAGTCCATCAGCAGACACTATATTGTTCAAAAGTGCACATTAATTGTCTTCCTGCTGCTAAGTTCATGCCTTGTCTGGCTGTTAAGAAATGCTTTGCGGCACCAGCCTTGAATCTAGATCAGAGATGTTGGTTTTAGAGGTTAATCTATTTCAGCCAAGAAGACAAGGAATCCAGAGGCACCGTGCAGGCAAAAGTCACACCATAGGCAAAGCTGGAACATTTTGTTTACCTTTCAGTGATTTAAATGGGAGAGGGTTAAGGATCTTTATGATTCTTCCATTAAAAACCAATGAGGCTTAAAAGTGTTTGGCTGTAGTCCAGCACAGAATCAAGCATGGTTTAGCCCACAGATTTCAGTAGGCTTTACAGTGCAATTCTAACAATGCTTACTCAGAAGTAAACCCCTTTAAGTTTAATGGGAGCTTACACTTTAGTAAGTAGGTTAAGGTTGGCATTTTTTAGCATGCTGTGCTACAATTGTGGCTCCCCCCCCCCTTTGGTTGGATTGTGCTCAGTTGGTGGTGCTGATGACATCAAGGTTGCAGGTTCGATCCCTGTATGGGGCAGCTGCATTTCAGGGGGCTGGACTAGATGATCCTTAGGGTCCCTTCTACAATTCTATGATGCTTGAATTTTAGTGTGATAATCTGTCAATAGGTGCTTGGTCTTAAGGTACTTCAGGGGCTGCTCCAGATGATCTTTTCACTGATCATTCTTATTTGCTTGCAGAAAGCTTGTGCAGAGGTAATACCATGCCTACACATTAACGAGGATTTCTGTTATGATTTGTTTGCATGGAGGTTATAGTCTTCCCATCAATCTTATCCTACAGCCTAACAACAAAAAGTATCCCTTTTTTCATTAAAGTGAACTTGCTGCCCCAGAGTGTTTTAATCAACTATAATAGCACAAACCTAAATTTCCGACCGAATCCTATCTGTGAAAAGGTGAGAGCGTGAAGGAGACCCAGAACTCTACTTCAAAAGTCCTGGTAAGAACAGAGGTAGATCAGCAGTGAGTGCTTGGAGCCACATTTCACCTTTCACATTCTCTAATCTAAACACAGATGCTAATTCTGTGGTCGATCCCATGTATATCATTTCAAGAACAATACAAATAATGGTGAACTGCCTTTAGCAATTTGTGAACAATTGGAGATGAGTTGCTGGGGAATAAAGCAGCCAAATCTGACAACTACTTAAGCAAAGCTGTTGAATAGCTTCCATGAATTAGCCATATAAATTGCTGCTTCAGTGATTCACCTGTCCCAAATTAACCCTAAAACAAAAGTGTATCTGTCTATATCCACTTACCAATATGGTGTTCTGACTGCTAACAGGGAGCCATTCATACAGTAAACACATTCATAAGCAAAATTATGCCCCGTATGGCAATTTTGTTTATAAACTTCCAGGCTCACAAAGAACTTAAGTAATACATTGCATTCAGCAGGGGCTGGCAATTGGTAACTCACAGCTGAATAGATTAAATGCTAATCCCTTTCAATAGCTAGCGACTATATTATGCACAGCATACAAATGAAGGAATATGGTTAACACACTTTATTAACAATAGCATAGCCCAAAGATTTGGGAGAGAATCTCAAAAAATGTTTTCCCCTCAAACTTGATACTAATTTTGTTTGCAATTTTTTTTGTAAGTAGAATAAAAGTGTCCTCCCATTTTCTCCATCCTTCTACATTTCTGAGATTTATTCTAAAGCTCTTTGCTAAAGCTGATGAGCTGACATTTTTGAGGAACAATTCCTCACCTGTCATAAATACCTGATTGGCTTGGGGTTGTGTTGAAGTTTTGATGTGGGCCAACCAGAGAATGCTGGTTATGGTGCAGCATAGCAACGTAATATGTAGTGAGTTATTTGTATCCCACCTTTTATCCAGGGAGCTCAAGGTGGCATGCATGGCATCCCCATTTTATCCTCGCAAGAACTGTAGGAGGTACTCCTCATGCTCCCTTATGACTGCTGCTGGAGCCAGTTGCCCCAATGCTACTTCCAGAGACAGATGCAGGCAGAAACTGAAGATCCATTCCAGCTTTTTTCTTCTGCCTGCCTCTCCCTCCATCTCATAGCTCTGTCTCTGTCTGAGCTCTGAGCTGGCTGGCTGGCTGGCTGCAGAGGGGTGGTGGGAGGCACCAGCTGGGGAACCCCCAAGGGAGGAAGGCTCAGAACTTGGGGATTGGTGGTGGGATGATGATGAGTGGTCAGAAAGAGGAGAGAGAGCAGACTGGGAGGAAGAGGAGGTGTCAGAAGCTGGAGAGGTGATAGGGTTTAGTGAGCAGGAAGAGACTATGGGAAAGACCTGGACTATGCAGAATTAAACTAACAGGAAGGATTCGAAATCTGCGGGACCAGAGATTCTCAGAAGACTGGAGTAAATTTACGGACTATTTGAAAAGTAATTGTGATGGACAGATTACACTAGTAGGTTTGCAAGAAGTTTTGTGAGGTGAATTATTTGAAATATTGAATTATTTGAAATATTGCAAAAAAAGACAATGAGGAGAATTATTAGTTAAAGATAATTAAAGGTAATATGAAATTAAGAAATGCATAATAAGGAATAAGAATGGAAAATCATCAGAGGCGTTGACAGAAGTCCAAAAAGTATTGTATAAGATGTGAAGTTCTGTTGGATGAATGTTAATTAATATGTTAAAAACTAATAAAAATGTATTTGATTTTTTTTTTTAAAAAGAGAGTCTATGGCAAAGACCAGTCCAGAATCAGAGGTAGAAGCAAAGGCTGGAAAGAAGGAGGGCTCAGTGGGAGAAATGAATCAGGCTGCTAAAGAAGCCAGGGTGTCTCCCCCTTCTGCTGAAACCAGCTCCCCTCCCCTCTTGGTCTCACAGAACCTGCAGAGGTATGAAGAGAGCAGAGCCAAAGACAGACAAGGTGAGGAAGTCTCAATGGCAGGTCCCAGGGGAAGAGGAGACTTAGGGAGTTGTAGGAAGGTGCGGACCTTCAGTCCTCACAACTGCCTCATTGGGGCAAGACCTACTGGGAAGAGTTGCTGTGCTCAGTAGCCCTGAGCTGTTTTGTTTCTTTGAATCAATTTGACTTCATGGATGCCTTGTAAGATATTGCAGACCTGCTCTTGCCTCCTGCCTTGACATCGGCTCACCACCTTTGGTGAAGATCTGTACTGGTGAGGGACTGCTTTTGTAGCATGGAAGCAGGGAGGAGGAGGAAGAGTCCAGTCCTCAGCCCTCCAGATCTGCCCTGCATCTAGTCACCTTGGCATAGGCCTTTTTCTCTGCATGGCCACTTTTGTAGTTGTTTTGTTAGCTTTTTTGCCTCTTGTCCTTATTTGTTTGTCTTATCATTCCCTCCACTTCTTCCTTTGTTGAAATAAATAAATAAATTCCCTGAATGCACATTGTAATGAAATGTGCAGCACATGCCTGTGATAGAAATGGCTACTTGGACCACTTTTTTTTTGTCTCTCATGTCTGAACAAACCTTAATCTTGAAACAAAACAAAGCAAAAGACCCATCGCAATGCCAGGCATGTACCCTCCATCTCCCAAGATATCCTTTGTTAGCAACAATTAGAATGCCAACTTTCAACTTCCTTCTAAAATCTGGACCAATGATAAAATGAGAAGAGGCCAGTAGAGGCCACATTCAAGGATGAGACTTGAAGGGAACAGGAGAACAATCTCTTTACATAGCTATATCATGTATTCTCATTGATGTTTCAACTAGGAGATCCTCACAGGGCAAAGCCTTGGAGACACTGGCAATAGAAAGACTTGTATGTGCAAAAACAAACAAAACTGAATAAGAACAAATCTTTAAATTCAAGTGTGGCTGGAGCTTCATCTTTATGTGTATGTATAATTACAATCACTTTCAGGGAGGCATGCTAATTTACTTTAGAGGAGTGAGTTCCCCACTTTTGATGCTTCCTATATCTTGCATGGCTATACAGCATGCAGCTTTGACTTTCTGGATCCTTGTCCCCTAGGCATATTGAACCTAATTATTTCCAAAACATGAGTGTTCAGTAGCGTGTGGAGAGTGCATCACTGCCATAAAAGACAAACAATTATCGACACCTGATGCACAGTTATACTCCCTGATCTACTCAGCCTCTTGGTTTATCCCAAAGTCAATGGGAAATTGCTAAAGATGCGGCAGGCGAAATAGCAAAAGGCTTTATGTCATTTCCATTAGGGTGCATTTGAGAATACCACTTCTAATGGATGTGCATTGCAAAGTGCTCGTGTCAGTTTGTCTTTGACCTTGCCTAATGCACTGGAAATACCTTGCGTGTATGTAACTTTTAAGTATATTTGTTGCTTCTTTTCTCTTTTACACTTGAGTGTTTTTCCAACCCTGCCCATACCTGAGCACTTCACTGATCATAGCTGACAAAATATTGTACCATGAGTACTGTGTGTGTCTCTGTGTCAAAGAAGCCTTTAAGTAATCGGTTCTCTACTTCTTCAATTCTTTTGATAATCTCTATCTTCTGATTATAGTTTTGACTCCAACACATTAATTGGGATGGTACAATCCTTTTCTCAGTTTCCTGCCTCCCTGTTCTTTCCTTCTGCTTCTGGTGAGTGTGTATCCCTTTCATCAGGGTGAAAAATAGCTGAGCCAACATTTAACAGAAGACTTTTTTCCTCAGAAAATGTCTGAGATTTTTCTCCTCTTTCCCCTTCCTGTTAGAAAAGAGTGTAGAATTGTCTCCAAATATCCTCCACATGGCAATAAATATATAATTTTCTCTGAAGAATTCAAGACGTTTTGCCTGAGGGCTTGAAATATGCTGCGTAATACCTGTTCTAAGCCTTCGTATGTTGCTGTTTTGTACTGTGATGTAGCTTTATAGTATTTAAAGAGCAGTCTCAGATCATCTCCCCTTCTAGAGCAACAGGGAGGTGGACAGGGGCCTCCCAACAAGTTTCATTGCCCTGGTTCACAATCACAGGAATGGAATGGGTCTTATTGCACAATTCTCTGGCCACAACAGCTGCCCATCAGGTAATGTGTGATTCTTTAAGACTAGAATGCTATCATGGTATCTAACCATATGCTGGATTGTATGATAACATGCCCTGTTGACTGCTGGGCCCAAGAAGCTGCAATGCATTTTTCACAAGGAACAGCTGGTGGCACACTCAAAGTGGAGGGCCCTCTGAGAATACAGCCTCATATAACCCAAATGCTCAAGTCTAATTAATGCACGAAGGGGTTAATGCCATAGAGTAAGCTGTCCTGCCAGACTTAGCTAGGTCACTCCCCTTCTCCTTAGGAGGAAGGTAGTCTAGTCCTGTTGTTCCCTCAGTCCACCATGTGAACTCCGGTGTGTGAAGAGGTCTCAGCTGGTTGCTCCAGGCTCAGACTGCATGGCCTTTTTACAAAGCCATCATTATGTTCCCATATAAATAGGAACTTTCACCACTTGGGAACTAACCTAAGTTTTGCTGCCTGTGTTTTCTGAATGCTGTATGGAAAAGCACATGAATCTGACCTTCAAAGATCTTGTAAGTAAACCATTTTTAACTTTCCAAATGTGTGGTAGTTTTCCTTGCTAGAGGGAGTGAAAAGCTTTGGCGGGAACTTAGAAGAGCATAGAAGCAGCAGCTGGTAAAATGCGGTCTTGACTATGCTACCACTCAGTGGATTTGTAACTAGCTGACTGACCGAACCCAAAGGGTGCTCATCAATGGTTCCTCTTCATCCTGGAGAAGAGTGACTAGTGGGGTGCCACAGGGTTCTGTCTTGGGCCCGGTCTTATTCAACATCTTTGTCAACGACTTGGATGATGGACTCAAGGGTATCCTGATCAAATTTGCAGATGACACCAAACTGGGAGGGGTGGCTAACACCCCAGAGGACAGGATCACACTTCACCTTGACAGATTAGAGAACTGGGCCAAAACAAACAAGATGAACTTTAACAGGGAGAAATGTAAAGTATTGCACTTGGGCAAAAAAAATGAGAGGCACAAATACAAGATGGGTGACACCTGGCTTGAGAGCAGTACATGTGAAAAGGATCTAGGAGTCTTGGTTGACCACAAACTTGACATGAGCCGACAGTGTGACACGGCAGCTAAAAAAGCCAATGCAATTCTGGGCTGCATCAATAAGAGTATAGCATCTAGATCAAGGGAAGTAATAGTGCCACTGTATTCTGCTCTGGTCAGACCTCACCTGGAGTACTGTGTCCAGTTCTGGGCACCACAATTCAAGAAGGACACTGACAAACTGGAACGTGTCCAGAGGAGGGCAACCAAAATGGTCAAAGGTCTGAAACGATGCCTTATGAGGAACGGCTAAGGGAGCTGGGCATGTTTAGCCTGGAGAAGAGGAGGTTAAGGGGTGCCATGTTCAAATATATAAAAGGATGTCATATGGAGGAGGGAGAAAGGTTGTTTTCTGCTGCTCCAGAGAAGCGGACATGGAGCAATGGATCCAAACTACAAGAAAGAAGATTCCACCTAAACATTAGGAAGAATTTCCTGACAGTAAGAGCTGTTCGACAGTGGAATTTGCTGCCAAGGAGTGTGGTGGAGTCTCCTTCTTTGGAGGTCTTTAAGCAGAGGCTTGACAACCATATGTCAGGAGTGCTCTGATCGTGTTTCCTGCTTGGCAGGGGGTTGGACTCGATGGCCCTTGTGGTCTCTTCCAACTCTATGATTCTATGATTCTATGATTCATCTTTTAAAGGTCTAACAGCCTATATTTCCATGCTTTACTTTGCTGCATGTTTTGTGATTTTAAATCTCTGCTGGGGTTCTCTTACTAAAGAGTACCTGCCCCAAACCTGGAGCTTGGCATCCAAGTATTCTCCTTTTTATATACCCATTTCCAGCCAACAAATACCTTGTCCAAGGACTCTCTAAACCTGGAGCTGGCATTGCAGCACTCCATCAGTTTCATCACCTTCTTCCATGTGGCAGGCAAGAGTTACTCCTATGGTCTAGAAAATCGCTGCCTTGTGGTGATGTCCATGCTTATAAGCCAAGCCTTGGTATGAGTTCAGATTTCCTACTTCTATATGCCATGTGTTAAAAATAATAATAATCAAGCTAGCTGTAGAAACTAGCTGGCTACTTTGCTTTGCATTAACGTCTCTAATTGTGATGTGCTAATGAAGCTACTCTGCTCAGGAAAAGTGCTGAGATAACACTAAGATTGCTCGGCACCCAAAGCCAGTGAGCAGAGGGTAATAAAATGTTATTTCATGCTCAAGAGTTGTGGAACCTGCTGAAGGGTACCTGCCTGGGGCAGCTGGGAGTTGGAACCCAACAACACCTGGAAGGCTACAGGATCCCTGCACCTTTTCTGTTAGCAAGCCTGTAGTTTTAACAGACAGTGAAGGTGCTGACATGGTGGTTTATTTTGTGTTAGTGCAAACTCTGCATAACAAAGGAAATTCTTTAGGGAAGGAGAGATGGGCAAATTAGGTAGCTGGCAGATGGTTTCTTCATGTACCCCAGATTGCGTTATCAAAGCATTAGAAGCTGCTTTTTCAGCCTTGGTGTTGGGAACTAATTGTTTCATTATGCATATCACCGGAATAGAAGAGGGACCCAAAGGTCTTGCCCTAAGGCTGGTGACGGTAGCACACGTTGCAAGATCCTTGTTTTTTGCTTCACAGCTGCCCTCATAAGGCGGTGCTTAGAGATACTTTGCCGCCCATTTGCATTTCCTGAAGGGTTTGTAGCCAGCTTCTTCCAAGCTTGCATTTTATTATTGATGCATAAATTATCCCTCCAGCTTGATTAGGCTGCCTAAAAACTAATGATATGAAACCTACAATGATCTGCTGGGAATATCCTTTGCAGTTCAATATCTCCTTCAAGACTGTCAGGTGAAGGGTGAGGCTGACCAACTGGCTCCCCTTGTGTGCCATTAATGTCTTCAAATTCTTCTGGATGAAGGTTAGTCCTCCCTGGGAGTTACAGACCTCACTGAACACCTTGGGACTTAGTACAAGGGCATAGAATGGCACTGTGTACCGTATGTATCATCTACACCAGTGATGGAGTTCTGTTATTCCATAGTGGATGATTGGACTATTCTGGGACACATGTCTCTAAACAGGTCCAAACAGATCACAGACTACTTCTCCATGTTCATGGAATAAGCATTTCTGGAAGATGAATGATTTGAGATGTTCTTGGAATACAACTCTTAACATCCCTGCCCAGCTGTCTAGGGCTGACTGGAGTCCAGGAACATCTGGAGGACCACAGATTCTATATCCTTGCTCCAGAGCCAGGTTGATATGAAGCTCAAACCTACTCATGTTCACTCAGATGCAAGTTCTGCTGTGTTCAGTTGGGCATGCTCCCAAGTAAGTGTGCATAGCATTGTAGCTTTAATCTCATTGCTGCTGTGCGTATCTATTCACCCAGTGGACCCTTTGGTGATCTAACCATGTCAGTACAAGCCATTGCAATGTAGCTGGGGAGAGTTGGGCCTTGTAGAAACACCAGTTGTGTTTCCTCTCTTCTCTCTGCACCCCACCCTTTTCTGCTCTGCAGCAGAGTTAGACATCAGAAACAATAATTACTACAAGAGGAAGCAGCATGGGGTTGACATTTGCTCTCCAGCAGGATTATTTTGGCATTTGTTCTGTGCCTACAAGAAATGATAAGCTTACCTGCAGAGAAAACCGAAAAAGTAGTCATAAACAAAGAAAGGGACTAGATTTGACATAACGGGAGAAGAGTTGAGCTTGAAATTGGGCTGTTCTTAAAGAGAGAGAAAAGCTGCACAGTTTATGCCACATCTGTCATTGAGTTTGACTATGAATTTTAGAGGTCCTTCATTTAAAACAACATATTTCCTTCCATTGGATTGACTTCCTGAAAGTATCTTCCAAATGTGGCCTGTTCTTATTGAATGATATAGTTCTCAGTCGTATCCCTCTGAAAGGTAAGAAGAAGAAGAAGAGTTTGGATTTGATATCCCGCTTTATCACTACCCGAAGGAGTCTCAAAGCGGCTAACAATCTCCTTTCCCTTCCTCCCCCACAACAAACACTCTGTGAGGTGAGTGGGGCTGAGAGACTTCAAAGAAGTGTGACTAGCCCAAGGTCACCCAGCAGCTGCATGTGGAGGAGCGGAGACGCGAACCCGGTTCCCCAGATTGCGAGTCTATCGCTCTTAACCACTACACCACACTGGCATCCACAGCATTTCCCTGATCCACCAAGTTTGAAACTCTGTCAAAAAAATAAATAAGATTAGTTTGGCATGATTTGTTTTTGAGAAACCCATGTTGGCTCTTAATAATCACAGCATCCTTTTCTAAGTGTTCGCAGACCAACTGTTTAATTATATGTTCTAGGAATTTTCCTGGTATTGATGGTAAGTTGACCAGCCAGAAGTTGCCTGGACCCTATATTTTCCCATTTGTGAAGAAGATGGTAACAACATTTTCTGGCCTCCAGTCTGTAGGGACCTCAACTGTTCTCCAAGACCTGTCAGATATGATTTTCTTTTTCTTCCCTGGAAAAGAGTGTAAGCCAGCCTTGGCCAACCTGATACCTCCAGATGCTGCTGGCTTCCAACTCTCATAACCTCAAAGCACCTGTGATCCCTGGTCTGGATGACAGAAGGTTCAGGAAGGCTGCTGTAAACAGTATTGAGAATAGATGGACTGGGTGACATTTGGTTCAATAGCAGAGTGACTAACTAAGTTTGTTCTAGGTATAAGCTTTCGTGTGCATGCACACTTCTTCAGGTACCTGGGTGCACACGAAAGCTTATACCAAGAACAAACTTAGTTGGTCTCTAAGGTGCTACTGGACTATTTTTTAATTTTTTATTTTGACTGTGTCAGACCAACACAGCTACCTACCTGAATCTAGCAGAGTGACTGTAAAGAAAGCAGCTGGATAATTGGCATTCATCAGTTGTGTGTCGCCCAGTTATTAGGATTCACAGACCTGCACAATTGCACGCAAACATACGCACAAGTGAGACAGTCTCTCTGTCCCCTTCCCCCTCAGCAGATAAATGATTTGGAAGCTTTGAGAATCCACTGCAGCCTCTTGTTGTGAAGTGGTGCATCTGAACAGCAGCAGCCTATCCCTTGTTCATCAAGCTGCTGTTGCATTCATTTCTTGGCAGGTGGTCTCTGAGCTACATGTGTTCAGTGCAATCCGGCCTTGGCACTTTGGAGATTTCAACAAGGTAAAGACTGCTGTTTTTAATTACTAGCATATTGGGAGGTGTGACAAGAGAATTCATCCAGCTCTCACTACCCCCCCCTTCTGATATGCATCTCCAACACTGGCACATAATGCAATTAATCTATTTTGGGGGTGTTTTGTTCTTTACCGGTTGAGTTCAGAATAGGCTGGGGGCTTTGCTCAAAGTATATTTGTGCCGGATTTCTCTTTGCTGCCTTGCTTGGGTTTGGTTAAAATATAATATGAGCATGCAGTCCGATGCGTGTTTACTTATAAATAAGCCTCTTTGTGCCAATGAAGTTCTAGGGAGAGATGTTTAGGACTGTAACTAGTGCTTTTTTTACTAAAAAAAAAAAAATGTTTAGGGACACTCTCATTTTCCTACTCATATTGAAATACTGCCCCTCAATGAGGCCAAACTTAGATTCACAACATGTTTAGGGGTATGTGTCCCCCTGCGTCCCTCCAGAAAATAAGCATTGATTGTAACCATGGTGTATCTTTCATCCTGGGGATCCAAAAGCATTTGCTGAGAGTGTTTTCAACAGTGGCACCCTCTCTGTGGAATGTCCTCCCAATCAATGTCAAGGAGATAAAGAACTACATAACTTTTAGAAAACATCTGAAGGCAGCCCTGTACTGGGAAGTTTTTAATGTTTGATGTTTTATTGTGTTTTGGAAGCCACCCACAGTGCCTGGGGCAACTCAGCCATATAGGTGGGGTAGAAATACCGTATTTTTCGCCCTATAAGATGCGCTTTTCCCCCTCCAAAAATGAAGGGGAAATGTGTGTGCATCTTATGGGGCGAATGCAGGCTCCTTGGCTTCAGCGATAGCAACGTGAAGCCTCTGAAGCCTGCGCTCCGGAGGCTTTGCGTTGCTTCCGCTGAAGCCAGGAGAGTCTACTCTTTGAGGCTGGCGGTGGGGGAAAGCAGCGCCTCCTCCATCGCCAACCCTAGAGGATGGGGGGCAGCAGGAAGCCGTGCAACGCCTTCCCGCTACTCTCCAACCTGGGTTTGAGGCTGGCGGTGGGGAAAGCAGCGCTTCCCCCATCGCCAGCCCCAGAAGATGGGGGGCAGCGGGAAGGCGTGCGACGCCATCCTGCTACTCTCCAACCCTCATGTGGGCTTTTGCGGGAGATGGGGGAATTCCCCCACCTCCCGCAAAAGCAGGCAAAAGCCGCACGCTCTTTAAAGTGGCTCCGTGGCTCCTGCTGGCTTTTCTAGGAGGTGGGGGAATTCCCCCACCTCGTAGAAAAGCCCGTAGGAGCCGCACAGCCTTTGAAGAGCATGCCACTCTTGGGGGCTTTTCCCCGAGGAGGGAGAAGGGACTGACTGGCCGTTTCAGTCCCTTTTCCCTCCTGGTCGAAAAGCCCGTAGGAGTAGCGCACGGCTCCTGTGGGCTTTTGCGGGAGGTGGGGGAATTCCGCCACCTCCCGCAAAAGCAGGGAGAAGGTCTTGGAGTAGCGCACAGGCTGCGTACAGCCTGTCCGCTGCTCCCAGAGCTGCGGGGGGGAAATCATATTTTCCCCCCTTGATTTCCCCCTCTAGAAACTAGGTGCGTCCTATGGGCCGGTGCGTCCAATAGGGCGAAAAATACGGTAATAATGTTGTTGTGGTGGTGGTGGTGGTTACTATTATTATTTATTATTATTTAATGCCTACAAATCACTGACTTCAAATCACTGATTTCACTGGTTTCAAATCTCCACACGCTCATGAAGCTCACTGGATGCCTGAGCAAAGATCACATGGACTCTTACCTTTTAAAATGATATCTTGGGATTGTTTGTCTTTTATGGGGATGTCTACTGAACCTTCTACTTTTTTTCTTGAATTTTGCGCACGATGTGGCAAACCTGAGTTTGCTGCTACATAATGGTTGTTTTGGGATGTTAGATTAAACTATGGTTTAGCCTTACATAAATGCCCACCCTGTGGAATGTCCCTCCCATCAGATGTCAAGTAGATAAATAACTACAGTATACAACTTTTAGAAGACATCTGAAGGCAGCCCTATATAGGGAGGTTTTCAATGTTTGATGTTTTATTGTGTTTTGGAAGCCACCCACAGTGGCTGGGGCCACCCAGACAGATGGGCAGGGCACAAATAATACAATTATTGCTGGTTTTATTACATAAATGAGCCTTGAGAGGGTGGAGCTGATGATCCCCTTTTCTCCTGTAGTGCATCCACAAGACAGAAAATAGACACTTTCACTTCAAGTTATGGTTTATGATGTTTCACTAAAGTATATACAGTGGTACCTTGGTTTAATAACAGTCCGGTTTAAGAACGATTTGGTTTACAAACTCCGCAAAACCGGAAATAGTGTCTTGGTTTAAGAACTTTACCTCAGTCTAAGAACAGAATCCGAATGGTGGAAGGGCACCCGGTGGCGGGAGACCTCATTAGGGAAAGCACACCTTGGTTTAAGAATGGTTTTGGTTTAAGAACGGACTTCCGGAACGGATTAAGTTCATAAACCGAGGTACCACTGTATATTCAACACACCATTCATGAGATTAACAATTTTGTGTTCAGATGTAATGCTAAACTGTGATGAATTAAACATGGAAGTGAAAGTGCTTGATCTTCTCATGGCTGCACCCAGTGCCTTTCTTATAGAAAAAAATGGTGCCAGAATGCCCCTGCCTCCTAATTTGGTTGTAAGTTGCTTGGGGCTGCCCTGGGCAAGAGAATGCTGGTGTGTCATGAAATTCCTAAGTGGTGGAGGACATTCCTCAGACATCCCAGGTCAATCAATATGGCCCAGAGCAACTTCATTCAAAATATTGCTAGCCTAGTCCTCGAGATTCTAAATCCACAAAATTGCTTTCCCTTGTTGTTCTCATGTGGCAGGAAAGTGAGATTGTGAATGAACTCCTAATGGTATATTTGTTACTTACCACATTCCTGAAACCGCTAGGATTTTCTTTTAATGCCCCAAATTGCCAAATTGACCTAACCCTTTGAAGTTACTATACCTAACTCAAAAGGTATATGACGGGGTAGAGTGGATGCTTATGAAATCTACAAATAACACAAAGCTGGGATGTATAGCTAATACTATAGAAGGCAGACTTGCAATTGAAAAAGATCTCAACAGGCTGGACACTGGGCCAAAATCAACAGGTTAAATTCACTTTAGATAAATGCAAAGTCCTGCATTTAGATGCTTTTTTTAAAAAAATAAATCAAAGCCTCATGTATGGAATGGGGAAGTCATAGCTGAATGTTATCTAAATGTCTTTGTGGGTCACAGACTGAACAGTAGTGGAATGTAACTGCTAAAAAATGTTAATGCTTCACTTCTTGGCCTTTTGGCTAAGATCAAGTGTAGTGTAAAAAAAGTTAATGCAAATAATATTTTTACCATGCTAATGCAAATATTAAAAATACACGGAACCTTATGATGAGGTTCCATAGTGGTGGCATATGCATTCCCCATTTTTAATACATTTATATCCCATCTTTCCTTCAAGAAGCTCAAGGCGCCACACATGGCTCTCTTTCCCTCCCATTTGTCCTCCCCACAACCTTGGCAAAGTAGGTTAGGCTAAGATAGGCATCCCCAACTTTCGGCCCTCCAGATGTTTTCGACTACAATTCCCATCATCCCTGACCACTGGTCCTGTTAGCTAGGGATCATGGGAGTTGTAGGCAAAAACATCTGGAGGGCTGCAGGTTGGAGATGCCTGGGCTAAGAGATGGTGATTGGCCAAAGGCTCAGTGGCTGTGTGTGTGGAGATTTAGATGGGAGCCTTGCACTGGTTATTGGACTCAAATATTTTTATATTCAACAGTGGGGGGGTTTTTTGCATGTACAAAAGTATACCTTTTTATTATTACCACAAAACTCCTTTTAAAAAGTTCTCTAAACTATTTTATGGTAATTAGATTCAGTTCTACTATTTTCTGAAAGCAGAGCCATCAACTAGAAGTAAATTTTCTGGTGTACTGAGCACATTTGATGTTGAGTTTTTGAGACACCAGAAACATGTAAGCCCTTTGAGATATATTTAGAGTTGTATTTTATATGAAAGATGCTTCACACAAAAAAGGGAGGGAGAAAAGGTTACATTGTCAAGACGGAGATGTGCATGGAAGACCAGGGAGTTAAATAGCAAGGATTACCTAAGGTCAGTGTTAAATCAAATGTAAAAACAAAACCCTTGTTCCAATGGCTTTGCTAAAGCAAACATGGATACTCATGGTAAGAACTAGGGATGTTATGCTAGCATAAGTTTGCATTGCCATTGCAGCATGAAGTTAATTCTCGCTTACTCTTTCCCCCAAGGATTATCCCCCACCCCCCCGGGTAAAATTTTGTGTTCCTTGGACTATGTTTTTAAAATAGTTTTCTGGATGGAGAAATCTAAATTGATACAATTTAGGTGAATTTGGTTGGTTCCTTTTCTGGCAATGAGGTAAATGTCTGCATGGAATTGCATGCCCCTTTCCGTTAGAGTCATGTAGCTATGTTTTGCATAGCTGTCAACTTTTCCCTTTTTTTGCGAGGAATCCTATTCAGAATAAGGGAATTTCCCTTTAAAAAAGGGAAACGTATGATGTTTTGGGGATGAATGTTTCCAGCGGTCTCACAAAACGCCCACACTTTGTTTTTCAGCACTCTTAGAATAAAGTTCCGTGATACATTGACATTGCCCTTGCTCTTAATTGCCCTGACTTGTCCTCCGTTGTATTATCACATAGCCATATCTGACTGGCTACACGGTATTGTGATGGCATCATCTTATTTTGCTGCCTGTCTCTGTTTGGGATAGATCACCCATGTGATTTATCCAAGAAGAATAATGAAGAAGCCAGGGGAGGGTGGGGAGGGTGGTGTGATGCTGCTGCACCAATAGCCAGGAGGAAAAAGCTACAGAGGAGAGATTTGAAAAAAGAGAGTAAATACAGTGGTGCCTCGCAAGACGAAAAGAATCCGTTCCGTGAGTCTCTTCGTCTAGCGGTTTTTTCGTCTTGCGAAGCAAGCCCATTAGCGGATTAGCGCTATTAGCGGTTTAGCGGCTATTAGCCGCTATTAAAGGCTTAAGGGATTAGCGGATTAGCTGCTAAAAGGCTATCAGCAGCTTAGTGCCTTAGAAAAAGGGGGTGGGGAGCGAAAAAAAACCCCCAGGAATCGCAAGACATTTTCATCTTGCGAAGCAAGCCCATAGCAAATTCGTCCTGCGAAGCACCTCCAAAACGGAAAACCCTTTCGTCTAGCAGGTTTTCCGTCTTGCGAGGCATTCGTCTTGCGGGGCACCACTGTATTTGCACAATGTAAGTATTTTCTCTCTCTTGTACCTGGGTAAGGCCAACCATATATATATATGAAAGGCCACCACCCTTGGAGTTGTATGGACAGGTCAAAGGTAAGGCAGCTATTTCTTCTTTTTTATATATATAATTTTTTATTAGGTTTTACAATTTAATATTCAACACATTAAACACAGAAGAAGAAGAAGAAGAAGAGCAAATTACCTCCACCCCATGACTTCCCTCAGCTTCCCCTTTCTGGTTCTTTAAATATATACTACATCTCCTTAATTTTATCTTACTTTCTATGTTGTTTTTTTACTAAATGCTCTTATATTCTTCTCATTTTTGTACCAAATTTTCTTTCAAATAACATCTTACACCTAATTAATTTCCATATTGTTGTTTCTTAACTGTGCACTTGTTTTCTTAATTGTAAGTGTTCACTCGAACCCTACTAGTGAGTCCAATTCTTTACACTGTTTCTGTAGATACAATATAAATGGTTCTCAGTCTTTTTTAAAATCTCTATTGTCATTGTCTCTAAGTCTTCCTGTAAGTCTTGCAATTTCTGTGTATTCCATAAGTTTGAGTTGCCATTCTTCCTTCATTGGTTTCTTGTCGTCCTTCCATAGCAGCTTAAAATATACGCGGCCAGATTCAAAACAAAAAAGGGAACACGAGAAGCTGCCTCATACCAGGTTCATTCCTCTCACCTCATGTTAATCTGGACCCTGCTAGACCTGCAGAACCATCAACTATATGAAGTATGGGCAAGCAGCAGAAGAACCATGATAGACAAAATGGATGAAAACTTCAGCTCCGCACCAACTTTATGCAAGCAGCTTGGAACTTTTGTTGACTTTTCAGTAGCAACCATGTTAGATGTTGGATGATGATAAGATTGAAAGCAACATGTTTTCAGCAGAAATCAGGTGATTTCGCCTTTTCCAAAGATGCCTCCTGTATCCTCCACCCTGCAATTTATTGACAAGAACTGGTTTTTATGCACATATGTTAACTCAGGGTGTTGCAAAGAATATGAAAAGTGTGTGGGAAGAAACAGAGGGCAATGTAAACAGCCTTGAGCTCTTGGGAGGAAAAGCAAGATACAAATATAATGTAGTGTTCACAGATCATAGAGAGAGAGAGAAATAAATATGCACAAAGTCAGGAAAGCAGGCTCCATACTTGAACTGGAACACTATGATGTCCCGATATTTTATAGCAAAAAAGCACTCTCCCCAAAAACAAAATCGTTTGCCAGCTCTGATAAACAAACATACTCTGAGCATATGCCTTACTCTCTCTGCAAAGATTTCACATTCTGCATTTAGGGAGGAGAGATTCTTTAACACCCACCCACACTTATTGTACTGTACATAGAATAAGTATCGGCACAGAAAAAGATACATCCCGTTTAAATTAGTATTACATTGTGGTAATTGGATGTAAATTCGTTTGTGTGTTTTTTTGAAAACTAATAAATATCAATTGGCAAAAAAGAGAGAGAAATATACATCCTGGTTGCTAGAAGACAAGAAGGGCAAATTGTGGAGATTCCAAGGACAAAAAAATGAGACAGAAGCAGGAAAGACAAGAGCACCAAAGCAGAAGGGGAAACAGCAGCTCTTTAGAACCTTCTGGATTCCTATTGCCTCATGTGCAAACTACTCCAGTCACAGCTCTGGATTCTCTCATTGGCTAAAAATATTGAAAGGTGGGGGCAACCAGGTTGGCTCATATCTCAGAAATCATCCAGTTTTGCTTCATAACTCTCTTTCCAGATGAAATAGAGACAACTGCTCCCCCTGGTACCTCAGTACCCTCTGTAGCTGCCTCTTGTAGGCCCTGGGGCTTCTCATTGTTGCTGATGCAGAAGGAGGGCATCAAATCCCAGGGGTGAGAGGAATACCGGCCTCTTTTTCCCTGTGCCATTGTCTCAACTGCACACAGGTCTGGTCTGGTAGCACCTGAGTTCTCTGAGCCTTCCTGCCTTCCTAATAGTTCTGAGTGAACACTTAGCTTGTGGGGCCTGTATTCTCCTCTCTCTTAATTGCTTGCATTCAATGCCACAATCAACGTAGCACTGTTTATTTTTAAACCAACCTTTTCATCATTGTTATTGGTGATAACCGCAGCAGCAGCAGCAGCCTCTATCTGCCCGCAGCTCTTGGTCGGAAAGCCTTTGCTGTCAGGCATCTTTTCCCGGAGGGGATGAGCCACTCATGGAGGCCGGCTGTGTTTGCACACTGACAGCTTCTTGCTGCAGGGGATCTTGAGCTCTGTGGCACATTTGCCTCAGGTGTGCCGTAACAACAATTCTGCCACTTCAGCTATTTGGGTGACCTGACATGGGAAGAAAGCAATCCAAGTAGAGCAAACAAAAATGGGATCCGACAGCGTGGCTCAACAGGCAATGAGCAGAGAGTGCTGCGAGATGTGTGGCTTTTGCTCTGCCAACTGCCGCAAACAGGCCATACCACCGCGAGGGAGCAAAACAGCACACCAGTCTGTGCTAGAGTCTTCATCTGCCCACAGGTTAAAACCGAAAAGAGAGATCTGAGCTGCTTCCCAGCCTCTGCCCAGCCTCATACATGCACAGCAGTGTGTTGATCTCACCCTAGAGTTAGTTTGATCTGCTATGGGTATATCAAGGGTGGGGATATTGAAATCAGTTGTCAACTGTCTATGTCAATGTTGTTTTTGCCATGTGTTCTGTTTTCATATGTTATGTGTCCAGTAGAAGTCAGGGAAGGGTAAAGCTACAAAAGTTTGTTTTTGCTAGTAGCTGGTAAGAAGTGTTGCATGTGATGAAGGAATGGCTCAATAGATTTCAGACCAAATGGTATTTCTTTCAGGATCTATTCTCTCTCATTGCAGCAGTTGGGCTCTGGCAGGAGAGCCTTCTGAATGTTTGGATCACTGGGGCCCTACAGCAAACAACATACCCAAGGCTTGTTTTCTTTACCTCTAATTTAAAAGTTATGGTCTAGGCAGCCTTGCTGTGTCTTCTTACAGGCTCCCCTCCCTCCCCATCTATTGCTAAGGTATCCATGCCTTACCAAAAGGTGTTTTCCTCCACATCAACATGATTCTTAGTATTTTCTCATTTTTCATCTACAGGATAGCTTCATTGCTTTGAACTTTGTTCCATAAAATTTTCGTCTTCGCAGTCACCATGACTTTTGGATCAAGACCTACACCTGCACACCTGTAATCATTGATGCATGAAGATGTGGACCCATAGTAAATAAAGAGGATCATCTCCCTTTTTGCAAATGGGGGAGGGCTGGGATTGAGAGAGAGAGATTGGCTTGCCTACATTTCCAGAGAAGTAACCGTGTTTTTCTCTTGCAGTAAAAGCAGCCAAGAGTCAAGGTAAGACCTTAAAGATTAGCAAATCTGTTATCACATAAGCATTTGTGAACTCAAGACTACTTCAGTAGATGCCTACAGCTCTCTGGGTTCATGGTGGAGATGAGATTTAAACAGGGGATTTCCTGATTTGTAGCTTAGTCTGGGAGTAGGGATGTTTGAGAATTCTGCTGAAAATGGAAGTTGAAATTGCCAGTGTTCACTTATTCGTCCTTTGTCTAGAACAGGAATCAGTCCAGTGAAGATGATCAGAATTTACTGTTGTTGCTTTTAGTTTACATAATTGACTGCCAAGCCCTTCCGATTCGCATTGTGTTTCTTTTGTGATGAAATTAATGGAGTGGAATCACGTAATGGCAATGCAAGTCATGTAATTACATACCGTATTTTTCGCCCCATAGGACGCTCCGGCCCATAGGACGCACCATGTTTTTTGGGGGGGAAATAAAGAAAAAAAATTTTATTTCCCCCTCAGGCGCTTGTGGGGCCAGGAGCGGGGAGAAGCGCTCTTCTCCCCACCGCCTGCATGCAGAACAGGTCCGGGGACAGCGGGGAGACGCGCCGCGCCTCCCAGCTGTCCCCGGAGCTTGCGGGCAGGCAGCGGGGAGAAGCGCTCTTCTCCCCACCGCCTGCATGCAGAACAGGTCCGGAGACAGCGGGGAGACGCGCCGCGCCTCCCAGCTGTCCCCGGAGCTTGCGGGCAGGCAGCGGGGAGAAGCGCTCTTCTCCCCGCCGCCAGCCTTCACGTCAGGTCCGGGGACAGGGGGAAGACGCGCCGCGCCTCCCAGCTGTCCCCGGAGCTTGCGGGGCAGGCAGCGGGGAGAAGCGCTCTTCTCCCCGCCGCCAGCCTTCACGTCAGGTCCGGGGACAGGGGGAAGACGCGCCGCGCCTCCCCCCTGTCCCCGGAGCTTGCGGGCAGGCAGCGGGGAGAAGCGCTCTTCTCCCCGCCGCCTGCATGCAGAACAGGTCCGGGGACAGCGGGGAGACGCGCCGCGCCTCCCAGCTGTCCCCGGAGCTTGCAGGCAGGCAGCGGGGAGAAGCGCTCTTCTCCCCACCGCCTGCATGCAGAACAGGTCCGGGGACAGCGGGGAGACGCGCCGCGCCTCCCAGCTGTCCCCGGAGCTTGCAGGCAGGCAGCGGGGAGAAGCGCTCTTCTCCCCACCGCCTGCATGCAGAACAGGTCCGGGGACAGCGGGGAGACGCGCCGCGCCTCCCAGCTGTCCCCGGAGCTTGCAGGCAGGCAGCGGGGAGAAGCGCTCTTCTCCCCACCGCCTGCATGCAGAACAGGTCCGGGGACAGCGGGGAGACGCGCCGCGCCTCCCAGCTGTCCCCGGAGCTTGCAGGCAGGCAGCGGGGAGAAGCGCTCTTCTCCCCGCCGCCTGCATGCAGAACAGGTCCGGGGACAGCGGGGAGACGCGCCGCGCCTCCCAGCTGTCCCCGGAGCTTGCAGGCAGGCAGCGGGGAGAAGCGCTCTTCTCCCCACCGCCTGCATGCAGAACAGGTCCGGGGACAGGGGGAAGACGCGCCGCGCCTCCCCCCTGTCCCCGGAGCTTGCGGGCAGGCAGCGGGGAGAAGCGCTCTTCTCCCCGCCGCCAGCCTTCACGTCAGGTCCGGGGACAGGGGGAAGACGCGCCGCGCCTCCTCGCTGTCCCCGGAGCTCGCGGGGCTGGCGGCGGGGAGAAGCACGCATCTCCCCGCCGTCAGCCTCTAAACCACATAGGGAGACAGCGGGATGGCGGCGTTCCGCCTCCCTGCTGTCCCCCGACCTTGTGGGGCTGGCGCTGCGGCTCTCCTGAAGCCTGGAGAGCGAGAGGGGTTGGTGCGCACCGACCCCTCTTGCTCTCCAGGCTTCAGCGAAAGCCTGCATTCGCCCCATAAGACGCACACACATTTCCCCTTCATTTTTGGAGGGGAAAAAGTGCGTCTTATAGGGCGAAAAATACGGTAGTTTTGCCACAGTGTACAGTAAGAGAAATAGTGTAGTTTGGGGAAGAAGGTGGCCTGAGCTGGAATGAAAACACAGCTGCAGGTGACAACAACAGGGCAGAACAGAAAATGACGCCATCTTATATCACAACCTGGGAATAACCCTCATTGGTCTCAATGGGCATTTACTTTTGTCTGAATAGACCTGTGAAGGGTTGCATTCTTAGCCCCTGCACTACACCATACATCAACATGTTCATTTTCAAGTATTACCATCGACTTGCCTGTGTTAGCAGAATTTGACCTTCCTCCTCCTGACTGTGTGGCTTAAGTAAATACCATCTTCTGTTCCTGCTCTGATGAAAGCACTTCATTCAGCTCAACCGGTCTCTGCTGAGACTTTGTAACTGCTAATTAGGAATGCCCCATGCTTGGGATGCAGAGCTCTTAGCTGAGCTGATAAAATGTTACAATTACTATTGTATTAATTAAAAGCTAGTTAAAATTCTTCATCAAATATGCCCTTGAGGAAGCAACAGGTTGCAACTGTTCTTTCGTATGGTATGTCGTTGCAGGTGGGGGGAAATCTCTCTATTAATTAGGCTTAGGAATTATTCAGATTTTGGTAATGAATTAGGAAAAAACCCCGTTACTTTTCTCCTTAAAGAAACGATCACTGCAACAATTGCCCTCTGATTTGAATGTTACCTCAGCTGGCATTTCCCAGAAGTCCCTATTTATGCAAAACTTGGTTAACTTTGGAGCTGCTTCCAGCTATTTCTTTGCATCTGCAGGCACCGAGTCTTGATAAATGCAAAGCAGTTAAGCAACTGACTGAGGGCTGGGAGTAGTTACCTTGGCTAGACTTCTTAATCAGTGTAAGCAACCCTATACAGTGGTACCTCGGGTTACAAACACCTCGGGTTACAAACACTTTGGGTTACAAACTCCGCTAACCCAGAAGTAGTACCTCAGGTTAAGAACTTTACCTCAGGATGAGAACAGAAATTGCGTGGTGGCAGTGCAGCGACAGCGGGAGGCCCCATTAGCTAAAGTGGTACCTCAGGTTAAGAACGGTTTCAGGTTAAGAAAGGACCTCTGGAACGAATTAAGTTCTTAACCAGACGGACCACTGTATACCTCCTCCCCCTCCTGTATACCACACATCTGATGACAAGTGGCATCACTCTTTCTGCTCTTCACCACCACCTCTCCCCCCACCCTTATTTCTTCATTTTCTGGAGCTTCTCGTTGCTTATAAAAGTGCCAAATAGCTTTAAAATACCAAGTGGTATCCCAACACCTCTTTCACATCCATGGTGCCAAACTGCTTCATAAAAGATTTAATTGCTCTTGCATTCATTCGTGTGTCCAGGCTTTACCCGGGAGCTCCGAATCCTGCAGAGGAAGAAGAATAGCTACAATTGCAGGAGCCACAGCCTGCTGAGGATGAGACAGAAGAGATGTTTGCTAATGGATTGTGTCAGGGAGGCCTGAGTGCTGTGGGATGGCTTTCAGTGCCCTGGACGCCTAACTGCAGCTAGGAATAGTAGGTTTAAAGGCTTCAGCGTGACTCTGGGCTGCAGTTCAGAAAAACGAATATAGCACTTACAAAAATCTTTCTGTAAACTTCCAAGTAGGACGGAGCTTAACGGGGGGGGGGGGGTGCATGAATATTTCCCAGCACCAAAAACTATTCCCTCCCTTCTGGCAAATCTGCAGTGATTGCTTTAAAACTACAGTCCAAGTGGTTTGCTCTCACTCCGAATTAACTCAATTTGCTCTCTCTCATGTCAGTGCTTAGCTAAATCTGATTGGCTTCATAGCATCAAGGTATTTTGTTCACTGATTGGTCACATGGGTGGCCCCCGCCAATTGAGAATCAATCAAGAAGGCATTGTCATCCCCTTCAGCAAGCTTTGTTTGCTCTATGTATATCATCTCAGGGACCAAATCTGATTGGCTATTTAGTCATCATGACATCCTTCCACTATGCTGTTCCCACCTGGCTGGGATTGCCCTTGAGACTAACAAATAAGTCAAACGGAAACAGGAGAATATGCTGCATGACCCTCCCTCCAAGCTACCCTATCCCATAATAAAGGTAAAGGTAAAGGACCGCTGGACGGTTAAGTCCAGTCAAAGGCAACTATGGGGTTGAGGCACTCATCTCGCTTTTGGGCTGAGGGAGCCGGTGTTTGTCCACAGACAGCTTTCCGGGTCATGTGGCCAGCATGACTAAACCACTTCTGGTGCAATGGAACACCGTGACAGAAACCAGAGCACACGGAAACACCGTTTACCTTCCTGCCACAGCAGGACCTATTTATCTATTTGCACTGGTGTGCTTTCGAACTGCTAGGTTGGCAGGAGCTGGGACAGAGTAACCCCATTGCAGGGATTCTAATCGCTGACCTTCCGATTGACAAGCCCAAGAGGCTCAGTGGTTTAGACCACAGTGTCATTGAACATGTGGGAATACAGGGATTTAGAGGAGTACGTCATGTGGCCACAGAAAATTAATGAAGCTACAGGAAGACTACCATCTACATTAAACAACTGTATGGATGAGCTCCAATATTAACCCACTTTCATTGGGGGTATAAATGAACAAACAAAAGGAAAGAAAACTTAAGTTATGCTATATGCCCCCTTTTTGAATCTCATTTGGCACCATTGTTTCTTAGCTGCTTTTTCATCCTGGATTAGGTGAGGTTACCCATTCTTGCATCACACAGTGTGTGGAAGACATTACAATGTTGACCTAGCCAACTGGATCAGGCTACATGCTAATCTCAGTGAGAGTGACAGGGGCCATGTTAAAGATTATGCAAACAGTTCCCCAGGGTGCTGGAAAATTGCCACAGAAGAGAGGCATTTTGTGGCATTGCCAAAAGAAAAGGTGAGTCGTTTGTGGTTAGCTTTATAGTTGTATTCTCATGGTGTGTTAAAAGTAACAATGGGGAGGAAAGAGAGAAAAATTACAGACAGGAGCCTCTTCCCCTTTATTGACTCATTTCTAGGCTTTAAACTTGGAAGACTGGGAGGACTTGCTAGCAGTCTCCTTTAATGTAAGCTACATGATTAAAGACTCCTTCTAGAAACCCAGGAAGAAGTCAATTAAGTAAGGAGTAGATGACCAAAACCTGTGGTAGATCAGGTAACCTTTATTAAGCTAAGGTATCTTTGCTCACATCTGCCAGCTGGTCTCGAATGTGTTGCCAGGGAGGGTAGCTGTAAAACTCTCATTGATTTTCACCCAGGTAGCTTTGAAACTTTAAAGGTCAGGCCACACTTGAATCAAAGTTCTCTGAAGCTATTAAACATATCCTTTAAATATATCCACTTACTTGGATGCCTCACACTCTCATCTTTAGGAGCTGTGTGTACGGTGGTGGTTGTTATTGTGATATTTTTTAAAATTAGGAGTTTGTAGTTACAGCTAGAGTGGCATTCAGCTAAGTTTTACTCAGAGTAGACCCAATGAAATTAATGGACCTAACTTAGTCATGTTAATTAATCTCAAAATGTCTACTCCTGGTAAAACTTAGCTGAAGGCCATCCTTAATTTATAGTCCACTAAATTGAAATAAATGTGCATGCCACATTTATTCTTAGGATATTGAAAGACAGGGGCACCATCTCTGCAGGGCCGTGGGAGCCAAAGCCCCCCCCCCCATTTTGAATGAGGGGACTGCCCCCTCCCCCAATATTCCACAGTCCACACAGTGAAAGGAGGCCTGAAAGGGCACATTGCACCCTCCGAAAGGCCCGAGGGGGGCCTGCTGTGACTGGAATGGGCTCCATTGGGCGCTCCTGCTGCAGCGGCAGGCTCTGTTGGGCAGCAATGGTTGGACCCAACAAAACCTGTCTCTGCAGCAGGAGGGCCCAGTGGAGCCCATTGCAGTCACAGCTGGCCCCTTATGCCTTTTGGAGAGTGCAACGGGCCCCGTTGGCTTCCACCCACTGTGTGACATCACATGTGTGACGCACATACATCACACACGCCAGGCACTCACAACATTGGGCGAAGCCTGGCACACTGGTTGAAAGAAGTACATAGCTTCTCAAGTTGGAGATGACAAAACCTTGGCCCTACAGATGTTGTTAGACTCAAATCCCACCAGACCCAGCCAGCATTGCCAATTGTCAGAGATGATAGGAGCTGTACTTCAGGAACATCGGGGGGGGGGGGCTACAGGTTCCCCACCTGTGTGCTAAGTGGGGGTTAGCCTGCCACCTGATAAACATTATATTTCTACCTGTCTGAAAGGAAACCTATCTTCAATCTTTTCCCTTTTATTCACTTTGGGAATCAGGGAAAATTCTACATTCCAATGTCAGTACTGCACCAAGGTCTTTCAGAAAAGGAAAAGTTCAAATTGCATTAAGATTACGAAAGAGATAAATTGACATTGGCTACAGTTCTAGGTAGCCATATGTACACAAGCTGGGAAGAAAGATCCACACAGACAGAGGTGTTCTGAAGATCTTATAGCTGATAACCTGGCAAAATAGATTATCTGTGTTTCCGTTTAGAAATGGCATATCTGTTCAGCCAGGTGATTTGAGTGCAATAAAAAAACCCCTTTAAAACACCTCTGACTGTGAGCACATCTCCTCCACCTGCACGTATACTTGTGCAAGATTGCAGCCATTGATTTTGGCTGAACACTGTTGGTTTTAGTCACACACGGCTCTGATTGCTAGAGGGGAAACCACAGAGGTTTTGCCCTGGAATTGAAAAATGGCTGTGAGCTTTGCATACAAACTGGAAGGGAACATCATCTTTCAGTTTCCTTCTTTAAACAAAGTTTGCCGTACTATTTTGGGAGAGATCAAGTGCATCTCTGAAGTTTGTTTTGCACAGAAGTTTGCTCCACAATGTTAACCTCACCAATTAAACATAATCTGCACTTGAAGCTTTAATGGATTGACCAATGTGGTAATTATGTACCCACTTACCTCAGAGTAAACCCCATGGAACTCAATGACACAAACTTCAAAGCAGACACATAGAGGATTACACGACTAGCAATTAATTTGATAAATTTGTTCAAATCTTTTGAAAAGAAAAGCAAATAGAAGCACATGCGAAAACCACACCCAATAACCAATCAAGGTGGGAAAATATATATTAGGTGGTTTCTAAAAGATTGGAAGATGCTGCCATCTGTGATTCTTTTTATTCTTGAGAACTTGAGGGAGCTCAGTGCGAAGTTTACTGATATTTGATGCTGTTGATTTCCTCCTTTGTCCTTTGAATTACTGTACTCTTCCGTGTATAAGACTATGTTTCTTTAACTTAAAACAATGCTTAAAAATTGGGGTCGTCTTATACATGGGTAGTGCAGGGGGGGGACAGTGGAAATGATTTCTGTCTTGAGTAGTAGATTGTCACTGGCGTTATTGTGGGTGATCGGCTGCTGCAGCAATGTCCGCTTGCGACTGGGCACGGCTGCGACAATGTCCGCTTGTGATTGGGTGTTGCTGCAGCAATGTCTGCTTGCGAATGGTCGCTGTGTGAGAATGTCCACTGGCGATTGGTCGCTGCAGCAGCAATGGCTGCTGGTCATTGGGCTCTGCTGTGGCAATTGGGTGTGTGATTGGCTGGTGTTGATTGCAAATAGATAGGAGGCTTCTGCGTTGTGTTCGATTGCAAGTGCTTGGAATTTGGGTGAGCTTTTTTTTTGGCATTCCTCCCATACTAGACAATCTCCCCCCATTTTCTTAATATTGAGTCCCCAAAATTAGGGGGCGTCTTATCCTTGGGGGCATCTTATAGATGGAAAAGTACAGTACATACCTTCACAGTGGTTGGTTTTTGTTTTAAATCTAATTTTGGATTGTTTAGTTTGATTTCCTATAGTGCAGCCTTTGCCAACCTGGTGCCCTTCAGTTCTTTTGGACTACAACTCCCAGCACTGGCTACACTTTCCAGTGCATTTCTCCATTATTTCCCAAATCACAAGAAGCCTGATCTTTTGGGGAAGTGGGTTTCTTGTGCAAATCCCAATCGACTATAATTGTGCAACCTGAACCTGATCCCATCCAAAAATAAGGGCAGTCTGGGAGGGTCTTTAGTTGAGCTGGGGAGTGAATCGGAAAGTATATACTACTGCTAAGAACTGTCCAGCAATATACCACTTGAGGGAAGCTTCCAGTTTCTGAACTATGGATGACTGGTTTATTTAGAGAAATTTATTATTATTATTATTATTATTATTATTATTATTATTATTATTAATTCTCTGCCCATCTGGCTGGGTTTCCCTACAGGGTTGCATCCAACATATAGTGGAACCTCGGGTTACATATGCTTCAGGTTACATATGCTTCAGGTTACAGACTCCGCTAACCCAGAATTAGTGCTTCAGGTTAAGAACTTTGCTTCAGGATGAGAACAGAAATCGTGCTCCGGCGGCACGGCAGCAGGACCAGGCCCCTATTAACTAAAGTGGTTCTTCAGGTTAAGAACAGTTTCAGGTTAAGTACGGACCTCTGGAATGAATAAAGTACTTAACCCGAGGTACCACTGTAGTGCTAAAGTTTCTCCTCCATGATGGAACATTCCCCACCAAATCTATACTAGGAGTTTCCCACCACTCCCTGGAGCAGATTTTGGGAGGAGATATGGCACTCATGAAGGGAGAAGAAGGGGAAAGTCCCACTGCTGAAACAGAAATCCTTGATCTGATGGGACTTGTTAGTTGAATACTAATCAGCCATTGATTGGATTATATGTTTGCTGCTTTTCTACAAATTTGCCTCCAGAGCATCAAAAGAATACCAATTAAATATAAAAAGCATTGGGAACAGTTACAAATAATCATAATATCCATAAGTGCTTTTTTCCTTTAAAAATGTTTAGGGGTACTCTCATTTTGACTCAAGAAAACCATCATTTTATAGTTCAAATCGGGAAAAATAAATACAGTAAATGGAGAAAAGTGCAAAGATCCACAAAATGTTTAGGGGTATGCGTACCCCTGCTTACCCGCCAGAAAAAAGCACTGAGTAAATGCATCATAAAAACAGTCCGTACAACCTTGTGTAGCATAGAAATAAAACCAACCTTACAACTGGACAGGAGAGAATAAAGCTCAACACAGAATAAACTCATTGCAATCCATGAAACCTGCAGGTATAGGGCAATATACTACTACTACTACTACTACTACTACTACTAATATTAAAAGCCATGCCAGAGGGCACTAACTCAGTTGTTAGCATGGCAGTGAGGAAGGTGAATAAGTCTGCCTGCAGTGTCCCCAGCAGACTAGGTGACTATGACCCAATGACAACATTGGGCCAGTGTGGACCATCCTCCTTGCTCCTCTCTACTGCTTGTGGCAGTGCCTTCAACATGGGCTAGGTCTCCACTGTTGGATATGCCAGGCTGTCACCATGTGGGCCCCCTGTGCTATCCTACATACAAATGCAGCTGATGACCTAGGCCTCTGGGTGCTCACGGAGGTGAAATGGCGAGGGCTCTTTCCTTGCCGAGACAGAATCATAAATCACTAGCAGTATTGATTGCCTTGCCCCATCAACGTCATTTATGACTGAAACCAGTAAACTTTAATTAATTTGTGCTTTATTTCAAGGACTGTTGACTTTTCCAAAATGTTAATGGAGACTTAAAAAAGGATGAATAAAATGTGACGATAATCAATGTGTGCACAGGTGCTCCTGCATTAAAGATATATATCCATCAGTGATGCAAGTAAAAACCTATATGAATTATTCCATGTCTGAAATAAAAATTATGCTGTGCTGTAATGCGAAGGGCTTCTCAAATGCCCCTTTCTGCTTTACCTCTTGATTGCAGTTCCAATAAGTAATTTGCATTTATTTTATTGTTTTAGGTAATCCATTTCTAAGTAATGCCTAAGAAGAGGAAATAATATTTCAACGGGTGATGCAGTACAGCAGTATTTGATTTTCCAAGGGAGAATCCCATGTACTCTGTGTGTTTGAAACTACTGACAGTCATGAGTTTATCCTATAGGACAGTGGTTTTCAACCAATGTGCCGTGGCACCCTGGGGTGCCTTGAATGATGGCTAGGGGTGCTGCAGGCAACATTGGCCTCTGTCCCTCTTTCCTTCCCTCCCTCCTCTGATGCCCTCTTGCATCTCTGCCTCCCAAAGGCTTGCACAGCTGTTTGTTGCAGCAGCCCTGGATGCAAGCTCCCCAGGCGAAAGGTGCCTCTGGGGTTGGCCATGGGGTGCTTCCCAGGCCCCTGTGCTACAGTGTGAGGAGGCACCTCTCTTTGGGGGGGGTAGCTCAGAGACCAGGGGTGGCAGCAGTGGCTGCCCAGGATTCCCAAGAAGAGGGGAGAGGAGAGGAGGCTGAGGGAACGCTCCACAAGGGGGGTGTCTGAAAAAGGGTGAGAGGCTGCCAGCTCTGCAGGCAAGGGGAGACTTAACTGTTTTCCTGAGCCCCACAGGGGTGCCACAGAAAGAATGCAGTTGGTCAAGGGAGCTATGGACCCCAAAAGGTTGAAAACCTCTGCTATAGGATAATGTGTGGGCTGTAGAAGTTAGGTAAGTAGCAGGTGTTACTGTGGGAACAGAATACGTTTCCTGAGAGATGTGCCATAAATATCAGCACTCCTTTTTCCCGTTAATTGCCACCATGCAACTGATTGCTTGTTTGGGAAAGCTAAATGTGGGTGGCTCACTGAGAAAGGGATTTCAATTTGCATTGAGGAGATCCATTAACTGGCCATTTCAGGGCACTGGCAAAGGGAAGCTCATCGGCTCAAAGCACTGGGAGACCAACTGACAACAACACATTAAAGGGACTTAGCTGGCCACCAGCACCCATTCACAACTGCCAGGGTTAGAAACCTCCATCCAAATTATGCCTATGCAACTCCCTGCATGTTACACCTGGCACCCATGGTGGGAATAGTTTGATCCTACTAGCAACTTGAATGCTGCTGCTTCTCCTTTTGACCTAGGAAAACTTGCCCCTTGACTAACCAACCCCTTAAGAAGGGATCCACGTGTGAGTGAGTGTATGTATAGTTTCTTCATTTCTGTATGTATAGTTTATTCATTGAATTTTCAAAAACAAAACAACAGATATAGTCAAACAAGAAAAACTAAATCATAATAAACCTCGACAATGTGTCCTATGCATAAAAGTAAGAAGGTGAGTGGGGGTGTGTGTTGTAAATTTCTCCTTTCAGCATTGAATTGTTAGACACTTAGCCACCAAGAGCGCCCTTACAAACCAGTTCAATTGTCCCTCTGTAAAATCTCAAGGACGCATCCAAAACCATATGCGTAAGGCTGTGGCTGTGAATCTAGCACAAGACCAAATCATGTGGCAGAGCATTGCATGTGAGACATTACAACACCAGCACCTGTCAGCACAAGTTAATTTTTTCCTTGAAAGGATAGTGTGGAGTCCAATGAACTCTGAAAATAACTTTTTGTTGCATCAAGCGCAGTTCAATATATGTGGAAATATATATTGTCCTGACAGAGGACAATGTTTTGTTTCATCTTTGAATATGAACTGGATGCTCAACTTCACCACTCAACTCTGAGTGCCTGGTTTAAAACTAGTCTGGGTTTGGTAAAGACATATATCACTTGCTTAGGGTTTTGATTAAGAACTCTTAAGTCCCCCAACAATGCAGGTAGTGCTTCAGGGCCAAATTTGATAACATATGTATGTTTTAATTGGCGATCTAGCTTTTTCAGCTGATGGGAGGGAGTGTGCTTCACTCAGGTTAGAAAAAGGGAGAATTTCATCATTTTTCTCCAGTCAGCTGATTTAAGGTAAACACACCTGCATCTTCCCATTTCTCCCCCAAAGTACCCACCAATTCTGGCCTAGGGTTAAACCTGGCAGCCTGTTTATCTTATTATCATTATTATTTATTACATTTTTATACCGCCCTTCATCTGAAGGTTACAGGGTGGTTCACAACATAAAAATACAAAAATGAGAACAAAAAATACATAATAAAACAAAAACAAAGCCCCTCTCCCACAAACACATTTAAAAGACCATGGGATGTTAATCAGCCAAAGGCCTGGTTATGGATATTTTTATTTATTAAATTACATCTTGTGCATATGGATCAAACCCTAATTTTTGTGTTAGCCTGTTCCAAGTCTCATCAGTGCTGCCACAGTCATCACCACTGGCTTTTCCCACACACGACATCTAGTAAACAGCTTTACATGGTTCTCTAAAGCACCTGAGGCTTGGGCTTTATTGGCCACTGGCAATCAATTCAGTAGGCTTTGGCTCAGCCGATTTTTTCATTACCTTGCTAATGCACAAAATCACAGAATCATAGAGCTGGAAGGCACCACGAAGGTCATCTAGTCCAACCCCCTGCAGGAGTCTTTTTGCCCAACATGGGACTTGGACCCATTGCCCTCAGTCTCATGCTCTTCCACCAGAGCTACGCAATTGGGGGCACACTTTAAGCCTCCCAATAATGCACTGACAGTCACATCTCTACCTGCTCCACACCTTGTGTCTCATATGATGTGGGGTTGGTGGGTGTGGTTTGGGGGAAACGGCCTCATGGACCAAATTTGAAGGCCTGTTGGGCCAGGTTGGGCCCAAAGACCAGAGGTTCCCCACCCCTGCTCTAGAATGGGGATGGGGAGCCTGTGGTCATCGCGGCTGAGTCCAACAACATTTGGAGGGGCTGAGATGCCCTATCCAGAAGGCAGGCACTGAGTCTGGGTTTAAATTTAATAAGATATCCATCCAACAAAGTGTAGCAGCATGTAGATTGGGGGTGGGGGATAAGGAGAAGATTAGCTGGGCAATGAGAAGTGGTGTGAACTAATTTAGCTTTCTGGCTGCCATGCAGATTACAAAACCAGGAGGGAGTATCAGGCCTACAGTCTGATTTCTCTGCTGCCTCCCTTTGATCTATTCCAGGATCCGTCCCCTGAAGAATTGCAGCGCTGAGCAGCCCCTAAGTAACATGCTCTGCTGTTAGAAGGGAAAAGACAAGGTTCAGAAGCCTGTGCCTGGCAAGTAAGGAGTTTCCCTTTTAAATACTGATCAGAAAGCAGAATAATATAATCTTCTTCTTTTCTTAAGCGAGTGCGGAAGGGAGGAAATGGTGCATCTCAGAAGAGATCATTAGAAAAAGAAAGAAATAGGCATCTAAATTGCACAAACATCTCCCCGGGCAACGTCAGAAGATAAATTCACAAATACTGTCAGATCAATATCAGAACTGTGTAATGCAGACAAAGAAAAATGAACCAAGGGCAGCAGTGGGCGGGACAAAAGAAAACAAAGCTACCAAATACTAACTTACATATGCCAATGCAAGGCAGGGGAAAACCTTTCTCCTTTTCTCCTGAGAGGGACATTTAATGCAGGAGTTGAGAAATGGAGGAGGGAGAAGAGCTGGACTCCCTATGCAGCCTCACTTAAACTTGGGTCTTTTTTGGGGTGGGGGGAGGTATTTCAGTGTTGAAACAAATGCAGTCCCAAGGGGTCCGTGCATGTTAAACCGTATGTTGCATTAAATCGTTCCCTGTAGCGGCTGGTGACCTGCAGACAGCTCTCCATCTGCAGCAGCTCGCCATGTAGATTTCTATAGATTTCCTTCAAAGGGCTGCAGTGGCCTGACAAAGCCACCCCCCCACCCCCCCAACTCTGCAGCACTGCAGAGTTGTGACAGAGAAAGCTGGGCATGCAGAGGCAGCTACCATGGACAGCAACTGAGAGCAGCAGCTTCATGTCTAGTGGCCCAAGGGAGAAAAGCAAAGCACAGCTCAGAGCCCGTTACCTGCTCCTTAAAATGTCACCAGAGTGGGATACAGCCTAGCCTTTATGCGCCCTTTCAGAAGTACCCACAATTAAGCAAGAGTCCCTTTTCTGTGAAGCTGGTGTCATGCAGCTGAGGGTTGCTTGCAACGGAATGTCACAACCACCTGGGTGGGGCTTTCTCGTGCCATGTGATTTCGGGGCAAGCTTACACTATTGGCCTCGCCCATGAGTGTCATTTAGATGCAGCCCCCAGCTACGTGTAGTTGTTTTATGCAAAAGCGTCTCCCACATGGCTGCGGATATCCCCCTCCTCCCCCAAAAAGGCACCTTAAACTCTTGCCTTTCTGCCAAACCCAACAGCCAATAAATAATGCCATGGCCGTGCCTGAGTCTTGTTATCTCAGTACTTAGTCATCTTATTTAATCCATTTGCCCTGGGTGACGCTCACTATATCTGGTTGCCTGGTAAGAGGGGGGGAAATGACTCTTTCAAGGTGGCTGGGAGAGATTAGAGAGTATTTATTTAAAGCAAAGTTGTAGGTCACTGGGAAAGTGTAGCTATTCCCTTCTAAATTTGCTTCCAAGCTCACGTTGCCATTTGGTTACATCCCCCCTCCCTCTTTAAGGCAACATTTATCTGCAAATTCTGCCCTTCCTGAGATACTGTAGTAATTAATAATGCTGCATCAAATGCTACACGTGCTTATGAACTTTGCCATTCTATAGATTGTCCATTTGCTGCAGAAGAGCTGCATGGAATCTTAAATAAACCCTCCCTGTTTCATTAGACCTAGCAAAATTATGTTAACATGCATATCACCCTCTTCCACCCTAGGTTAGGTTTTCGCATTACACCAGCGAACAAATACATTTTATTCTCATTCTGTAAGGGAAGAAAATGAGAATGATGAAAATTAAATGTCTTGCCATGGGCCACACAGGAATTCATTAGCAGGGCCGGCAACAGGAGCCAGCTGCCAAGCCTCCTTCCCATGCTTCATCAGTCCAATTTAGCATTAGTGCCAAATCAATTGGAAGCTATTTTGACCTTATTTGCTCAGGACTGCATAGCAGTTTTAGCTGGAGGCCACAGCCATAGTAGAAACAATAAAACAAAAAAGGTAAACCCCTAAACCCATGTATGCATATGAGAATCACTCTTGCCAGAAGAAGCACATGATGCGTTTATGAGAAGTTCTACTCTGTTTAAGAATCTCCTCCCCCTCCCAAAAAAAACTTCAAACAACCTTGGATATTACCTAAGATTTGAGAGTAGGAACCCGCCTTGGGGAGGGGGAGGTTTTTCATTATTTGTTTAATTTCACAAGATTTATATACTGCTTGGTTGGGATAAAACTTCAAAGTGGGTTACAAAAAGAATAACACTATCCAGGGCTCTTACACACTTCCGCTCCCCCTGGGGAAACTCTTCACTGTTTAGTGCTGAATCAAAGCAAATGTCAATCGGATTTTCTTTGGATTGATGGTTGCTCTGATTTAGCGCTAAAGAGCAGGTTTTCTGGGGGAAAGTGGGGGGGAGCAAAGGCAAAACCACTCAAACCTGTGCTTTCTAGGCATGGGACAAATGGAAATGTGGACGAGCCCAAAATTATCAGAAAAAAGCAGTGCAAAACAACTCTTTAAAACTTTTTTAAAAAATACTAATTAAAATCAACAATAAGCTTGTTGTTGTTGTTTAGTTGTTTAGTCATGTCCAACTCTTCGTGACCCCATGGACCAGAGCACACCAGGCACTCCTGTCTTCCACTGCCTCCCGCAGTTTGGTCAGACTCATGTTTGTAGCTTCGAGAACACTGTCCAACCATCTCGTCCTCTGTTGTCCCCTTCTCCTTGTGAACAATAAGCTAAAAACCAGATTAAGACACACACCAACATTCTACATGTCGGAATAGGCTTGCCTAAACAAAAATGTTATTCACAGTTGCCCAAAATAGTACAGTGGTACCTCAGGTTAAGAACTTACCGTAATTCTTTCTGGAGGTCCGTTCTCAACCTGAAACTGTTCTTAACCTGAAGCACCACTTTAGCTAATGGGGCTTCCTGCTGCCGCTGCGCCGCCAGAGCACAATTTCTGTTCTCATCCTGAAGCAAAGTTCTTAACCAGAGGTACTATTTCTGGGTTAGCGGAGTCTGTAACCTGAAGTGTCTGAACCTGAAGCGTCTGTAACCCGAGGTACCACTGTACAGTGAAGGCACCTAGCATATGTCAAAAGGAAGGGAGCTGCAAAGTGCGGGTGCTGCCATGTTAAAAGGCTGATTTCTTACAAATGTGGAATGAGTATGATGTGGTTCCTGCAGCAGTTCTGCAGACTGAAGTAGTCCAGTGGGCATATATGGAGGAAGGTGCTCTCACTCAACTAGCACAGAAAAGTTCTTTGTGGACAGGTCACTGGTTGCGCTGAGTGAAAGAATAGTTATAATAGATGTACAGGTGGTGTTTAGATGGTGGGTGGATTCCTGGATGAATTGAAGTGGAGATAATCCCACTGGAGGATGAGTCTATTGGTTTCAGTAAAACCCTTTATATCATCCTAAATTTTGCTGTGGGTGCCATAAAACAGAGCAGATCCTGAGAAATCATTTCTAAAACTGAAATGAACCAAAATCACAACCCTGCCATGCTCACCTTCTTCGCTAAGAATTTGCTTGCATGTTGTATTTTAGTTCAAGGTAACAGGTGATATATTGGTTTAGCCCCTTACAAAACTCCATGGTTTATCTCTGTGATCATAAAGAGCCCTGTATGTCTGGCAATGACTTAAATCATGAACCCAGCTACAGATGTTAAGCATGAACTCTCCTGACGAAGTACAAGGCCTCTTTGCAAATAAATATACTTGTTTCTATGCTGGCTGCAGTCTAAGCCCTGAGGGGCTGTATTTACCCATTAGTTATGTGTTGTGGTTATGATATATTCACTGCTCTCGCAACCAATTTTTATTCCTGTCATCTTAAGTTCTCGCCATGTTGACAGTTTATCCTCCACTGTATTTCAGCCCATGTGTATCCATGCATACCTCTTTCTCTGGTAATTTTATGCATCTAATAAAGTAGGCTATTGCCTATGAAAGCTCATGCCACAGTGAATCAGTCCCTTAAGGGGCAGCATCACTTTTTGTAATCTTGGTCTTACGAAAAAGAAACAGCATCTTTATGAAAATGTGTAATGTAGCCTGCTAAAGATGGTAGTCTAACGCAATATCATATAGGATACTGTTTGGTACAAACCATGCACAATGAAGCGGTGAAAATAAATTCATGGTAGCAATCTCATAGGTTTACCTATAGGATCTGTGTGTCCCTTGGTGTCTAAAGGAATTCAGACATCATCTTGTTCCCCTCTAGAAATCCCACTGGGGAATAATCCATATGAAAAATATTGGAAAATCCATAATTCTGTTGCAGATCTTGGCATGTGCATGGGTCCCCTTCAAACACCAGTAGTGTAAAGGCAGTATCATACAACTACTGAAAAATGCAACTTTGTCTCTTGCTCTCCCCCCAGCACTGGGCATCCTGCTGGCATGTGAAGAGGGCTATGTGTATGCAGCTTCCACACAATCAGGATAGGGAAAGGCCATAAATCAGTGGGAGAGCATCTGCTTTGCATTCAGAAGGTCTCAGGTTCATTTCCAGGTGGGGGTGGTGATGTCCTCTCTCTGAACTGCTGCCAGTTGTTGTGAATTCATTGGATAAATGTTGGAGGGTATGGAATAGGATGCCCTTATTTTCACTGAAGAAAAGTTGGAGGGTATGACTAATACTGAGGGAGATAGATCAACGGTCTGATTCTGTATAAGGCAGCTTCCTGTGTACTTTCAAAGAAGGACTTAACTTTGCAGAAGCCATGCTCAACAAGACTTGTTCTTCTGTATCCAGGCTGAGGAACCTGTAGCTTTGAGCCAGTGAGCCAGTTGGCATGTTTCTGATATGGAGACCAAACTTAGGGACACAATGCTTTTGTTGCTTTTGTTCAGCAATTTCACATTGAATTCCTTAAGAACTATCAGATGGATACCATCTAGATCAGTGATAACAAACCTGGTGCTAGGGTTGGATGAGGCCCCCTATAGGTGTATCATGTTGGATGGACGTGTTATGCAGCAACTTCTATTTCTTGGGTCACCATGAACAGAGGCATGTAGTTTGGCTACTAAAGTGCTAGTTATGTAAGCACCAACTTCTGCTGCTAATGTTTGCTCCAAACACTCCAAAAACTTAGCCTGGAGAAGAGGAGGTTAAGGGGTGATATGATAGCCATGTTCAAATATATAAAAGGATGTCACATAGAGGAGGGAGAAAGGTTGTTTTCTGCTGCTCCAGAGAAGCGGACACGGAGCAATGGATCCAAACTACAAGAAAGAAGATTCCACCTAAACATTAGGAAGAACTTCCTGACAGTAAGAGCTGTTCGACAGTGGAATTTGCTGCCAAGGAGTGTGGTGGAGTCTCCTTCTTTGGAGGTCTTTAAGCAGAGGCTTGACAACCGTATGTCAGGAGTGCTCTGATGGTGTTTCCTGCTTGGCAGGGGGTTGGACTCGATGGCCCTTGTGGTCTCTTCCAACTCTATGATTCTATGATTCTATGAAAACAGGATGACAAGACAAATTAACAGGAAGGATCCGGAATCAACCCGACCAGAGATTCACAGAAGAGTGGATTAAATTTACAGAATATATGCAAAAATTATGTGATGATCGGACAACGTTTGTAGGTTTTCAGGAAGTTTTGTGAGAATGTAATTTAGAAATATTGTTAAAAAAATAAGGTAAAAAGAAAAAGAGTATTGTAGTGCAATATCAATATAAGAAATGTGGAGGAAGTAATTAAAATGGAGGATTGTCAGACAGGCTGAGGGAAGTCAAAAAATACAAAAAAGAAGTCGGTGATAAATAATATGTTTTGATTGTATAATTTTATATTGGAAAATGAATACAAATTATAATTAAAAAAACAACAGGATGACAAATATACTTTGCTTTCCTCAGACAGGACATTGCCATAGTCAGGTCAGCTGATGCTCCTCTTTTGGAACAGGCTCCAGCTGTGTGTATTTGCATTGCTTTGATCCTGTACTGTTTGTATTGTAATGTATGGAATTGATTTTAATTGACCATGGTTTATAGATTACGGGGTAAACTTTTTGCACTAGGACAAGGATTAGGACTAGCGCAAGGTGATTTCTTCCCCTCTCTTTCCCCCATGCCATCGCCAGATCTGTTCTGGAGGGTTGAGGGAAAACTCTAGAACAGATTTATCCCATAGCCTTTCAGTGGACTGTCTTCTTTAATGACTGGACAAATAATAAGGGAGACACAAGCTTAACATTAGCTCTGTTAAGGTGCAAAGCAGCCACCTTACAGTTTGAGTTCACTTGTGCATGTGAAGAACTGAATGCAAGCCAAACACAACTGCCATTTTGAATTTGCAGCAACTTTTAATTTACCACAGTTGATTAGGCTTCTATTTCCTTGAGTGCCAAACACATCAAGCCCTTGAGAAAGAACCAAAACCTTGCTCTTTCCTGAACAAATGAAGCTGCCTTGGCAGTGCTCTATGGTCTCCATGTTAGTGCTAATGACTCAAGGACTGGCTCACTGCAGTCCATTCACTACTTGAAACAGTCCCAGTATGGATACTGCAAATTAACAAGTGACCTCAGTCCAGGTAGCCGCAAAGAAGCTGCTTGTCATTGAAGCTGCTTATTAACTTGTGTGTGTGTGAGAGAGAGAGGGGGGGGGAGGGAGGGAGAGAGGGAGAGAGAGCTATCAGTCACCATGACAACTGCCATGCTATCAACTAGAGTTGCTTCAGAAAGAAATTAGAAAAGCACAGATTTACAGATTTTGAATTAAGAAAATAATGTAGTGACACCCAAACTCTCCACGCTTAGGACCTAGCTTTTTCCAGGGCTGCTAAGAAAGCAATTATCTGCTGGTGATGGTGGGAGTTGTAGGCCAACATCTGGAGCTCACACTGTAGTATTTGGTATTACAGAGATGTTGGATGGTTTGCAATCAATTTAGGGCACAGGTTTAAAAACAAAGTCCCTTCTTTTTTCATATCCTATGTCTGCCTCACCCATTTGTTGCTTTGGGTGGCCATGCTGCCCTGTGCTACATGCAAGAGCTAGGCAGGGTGGAAAATAAATAGTGAGGAACTATTCCAGCAGGCGTTTCAGCAGCTCTTTCAAGAGCCAGCCTGCTCCCCAAACCTGTTGTCCTCTCAGCTATGTGGTGGATGATAAATCCAGTCATGAATTTTAAAAGGCCAGAAGGATAAAGAAAATACCTTCATAATGGGCAAAACCTCAAGCCTGAAGAGTACATTTCTTTGTCATTAAGCCTCTAAAATGTCAAACCCTGCAGTTCTTATTATTAAAGTGAGATGCCTGCTGAATTAGTTGAGAAAGAAAGGGTTACAGCAGATGCCACAATCCTTTGTGCACACACCTGGTGGAAATCCTAGTGAAATCAGCAGGATTACTTCCAAGGAAACACAGAATTGGCCTTGCACACCGATCACTTAATGGGATTTCCTTACGAGTAGACTTGTAACGTGTAGGACTGTGCTGTGTGTTTCAGATATCTGTACTTTTTTCTCCAGCCATGGCTCTCTCCCTGCCTTTTACAGCCTGAAACCTTTTCTCTCTCCAGGTCACATCACAGCCAAAATACAACTCTAATATTAGACTTTGTCATCCAAACTATCTAAGAACTGGAGGAGGGGCCCCACCCATTTGCCATCTGGCACAGAGCCCCCCACTCCTAACTCTCTGCTAGCTCATTACCTTTCCTTTATTTTCTTAATGGCTCTTCTCCCAGGTGATTATCCCATGAGCAGGCGTGGAAGCTTGCCCCTGCAATTGATGGGGCAGCATCGTGTGCCATGCTCACATCATGTGTGCATGCTGTGTAACCTGCTGATGTGTTGCACGCATGCTGTGTGGCTTGCATACATGACATGAGCCCAGCGTGCTGTGTGCACATGTTGCCATGGGATATTGGAGGAGCCCAGCTGCCTCCTTGAATTTTTTTGGGGGGGGACCAAGGTCCCTCAGCCCCCCCCCCCCAGCTAGTACCCCTGTTCACGAGGAATCTAGCCTGGCTTATATTTTAACACTTGCTGGGTCCAGGGGTCAGAAAGGTCCGACACCCAATTTAACCATCCATGCCCTGATTAAATTCTAACACTTACTGTATTCAGGAATTTAGGGCAGTCTGGCATCTGCAAACTCATAACAATAGGCCATTTGTCTTTGAATATAAGTTGTTGGGAATCACAAGTGGGGGAAGGGCTGTTGCACTCAGGTCCTCCTTTGCAGAGGTTTCTGGAACACAATTTGGACTCACACTGATTCTGTGTTTGTTCCTGGGTTCTTGAGACTTATGCTACATTTTGAACCCCACTCTTTTAAGTAAGTGTTTTTGTAAAAGGCCTTTACCTCCTTGGACTGAGTCCTAGTCCATGAGGGCACCCCCTGGAGCAAAACAGTTGAGTTCTCATTGACTGCCAAACTGATATTATAATGGATCACCAGTAAAATATTCACCACCTGACTTTTAATTGGTTAATCAAATTGTGATCACATTATGAAAACTGCAATATGTACAGGTGTCTTTCTGAGGGTGCTAAAGGAAGTGTGAGATAATATAATTTAAAGAGTAACAGATTCTGCTCAGACAAAGGAGGACAGTTAGATGGCTAACAAGGGCTCTATTTAATATTTTCTTTTCCATTCACAATTGCAGTAATATACCAGTGCCAGGAGGCTTAACACACACACACAACAATACTGTTAGGTTTGAGCCACACTGATTAAAATTTGCCCCTGCAGACTATCCTTTAGTTGGCGCACTATTAAAATTGATGTGTGCCTTGCTGTACTGTAGTTGCACATAAGACGTAGTCTAAGACACACAGTGCTAATAAAGACTGAACATAGATAAAATTGAATGAAAACATTAGTTTGAAGCCAATGATCTCAGTGCGTGCAATGCCTGGAATGGGATCATGGTGAGGCCAGACTCAGTTATGTCCACCTGAAAAGACATGGGATAGTATCCCAATTCATACACTGTTTCTGTGTTGCCAACCTCTCCTCATTCTTTAACATTCTGGGCTAGTATTTTTGGGTGTGTGAGGACTCTAGCTGGCCCAGAAGAAGGAGGTTTGCATAAGGGCAAGGAGCTGTAGTCAACATAGCACTGAGACAAATGCAAAAACATCTCATTGTGCAATCCTCCCTGTTCCCACTCCTCCTGCCCTTTAAATCTGTTCTGAATTGCCCTTCCAGCCTCCTGGAGCAGATTTGAGGACCACATGAGCCATACACAAGGGAACTAGAGGGATGGGGACCCTGTTGTGCTAGTGCTAATCTTTGCAGTAGCACAACTCTTTAGTTTAGGCATCCCCAAACTTGGCCCTCCAGCTGTTTTGGGACTACAGCTCCCATCATCCCTAGCTAACAGGACCCCAGTGGACAGGGATGGTGGGAATTGTAGTCCCCAAACAGCTGGAGGGCCGAGTTTGGAGATGCCTGCTTTAGTTGAATACTGCCTAAGGATTTATCTAGGTTTACAGGGGCCAAGGTTTTTAAAACTTTAAAAATTAAAATCAGTACCTTGAATGGAACTGCTTAAAATAAGAAAGGAGCAAAAATAGAAAAACAAAAAACTGATAACGAGTCAAGCTCTTTAAATATACAGTGGTACCTAGGGTTACATACACTTCAGGTTACATACACTTCAGGTTACAGACTCTGCTAACCCAGAAATAGTACCTCGGGTTAAGAACTATGCTTCAGGATGAGAACAGAAATTGTGCTCTGGTGGTGCAGCAGCAGCGGGAGGCCCCATTAGCTAAAGTGGTGCTTCAGGTTAAGAACAGTTTCAGGTTAAGAACGGACCTCCAGAACGAATTAAGTTCTTAACCCGAGGTACCACTGTACAGCCAAGGCTTCTTGTAGATGTCCTCTTTATTGAGCATCCACCCTGATCGCTTGTGGGATGTTTAGACATCTTCCTGTTATTCATTCATCTCACGCTTTTCAGTGCATTTTCCCCATCACTTCCCCAACTGCAAAGTAGATTTGTTGTGCTTGGGTTCAATTCCTTTAAATTGTTCAAACCTAAATGTCCCAGTCTGTGCTTAAATCCCTCCCACAAAACATTGGCAGTCTGGAAGTGCCCTAATACAATCTAACCCCAGATAAAACCATGTTATCTCATTCTGCTGCAACCGAATTTTCTTGGACAATCTTTCAGGACAGCCTATGCAAAGAGAGTACAGAGGCTGGATCGCAGTAGTCCCAGTGAGAGATGACCAGGGCAGAATGGGTGACAGAAGCCAGATGAAGCTGCTAAAATGTCTTCCTGGCCAGCAGTGCCACCTTGGCAACGCCAAGGGTATTGCCAGATTCAAGAAAATCTCCAAATGTCCAAGAAGACTTCTTTCTTTTGATGCTTGTTTGGAGTGGGGCAAAAGACTTGGCCTGATGGGAGTCATGTGACCCTCTTCTGAAACACAAAATAGAACCTGAAGGGTACCCAGAAAGAGAGAACGACATTGTTCTCCAGTTTTGCAATGATCTGGCATTACGAAAGCCAGTGAATGGCAATATTGCCAGGAGGCTTGAACTGTAACTATTTCATTTTGATGCAGCTGAGAAAATAAATTGTAGGAGACATCTGCTTTGGAAACATATTTGGCACAATAACATTTACACGACTGCTCATGCAAATATCATGACATTTACTTATCAGGAACCTTGTAACCTTACCTAACCCCTGATGGCAGCCATGCTGTTCCTGACCTTGGCTTCTTTTCTTTTTCTTTTAAAGAGACAGCAAAATCTATCTTCTCCTTCTAAGCCATGCTTTCTCTACAGGGTTACAGTCAAGTGCAACATTTTATTAGGCATTTCTCCTACATATTACTTTCTGGAGCAACATCTGTGGGTTGCTGATCCTTCTCAGATTTATGCTGAGTGTGATTTGTAAAAAAGAAAAGAGAGGGAGGGAGGAAGAGGGATTGGAGTGTGTGTGCTCTGCATATTTTTAGGTAAATTTTAAATGCCAAGTTTTAAAAATCGCAATCAGTTACTATTAAAACATATGTTTCATGACATTTCTTTATTTAACTAAATGTGTGCTTAATTATTTAAAATGAAGATTAGTAATGTTTTTTCACATGGAGTGCTTTTGAGTTCACCCATCCATACAGTGGATTTTAAAAGTCCCTGACTGCAGGAATACAAGAAGCTTGGGGGGGGGGCTTAAAGGGGGAGGGGGACAGAAACAGGTAAAGGACTAGGCATGTTCAGTGGGCACAGAATTTTGACTGACTGTTGGAGGGAAGGGTAGAGGAATGGGGTATCTTGGAAGAGAACGGCTGGTAACGGATTCTTAACAAAAGCACACAACACTGCAATATTTGACGGCACATTCATTTTATTCTACACTACACAAGCCTTTTTCGGAGTGTAGTGGGTGGAATTCAGCACATTGCTAAGGGGATAATTCTGTCAGCATAAGCATTTATTCTTGCCCGATGGAACAGCCCTCCTTCTCCATCACCCTTCTTCTTCTTCTTCTTCTTCTGTTGGGAGCCGCCCAGCGTGGCTGGGGAAACCCAGCCAAATGGGTGGGGTATAAATAATAAATAATAATAATAATAATAATAATAATAATAATAATAATAAAAAATAATTACTACTACTACTTCTTGGTGAAAGAATCTTAACAGAGACTTAAAATCACAAAATATGCAGCAAAGTAAAGTGTGGAAATATAGGATAGGTCTATATTTAAAGGTCTAGTTTTTAAAGATCTAGGTATTAAAGTTCTCATATGCCCTTGTGAGTTCCAAAACTTCCCTCCTTCCTTAGCAAAGAAAAAGACCACACGTTAGATAAGTTAAAAATGGTTTACTTACAAATTCCCCATGTGGTTTTCCGTACAGCATTCAGAAAATGTTGCACGGGCAGTAAAACCTGGTTCAGTTGCAGTGGTGCAAGTTCCTAAATTGTTGGTATAGGAACTCAAGAGTGGTGTGAGAGCCAAGCTTAGCTTCCTCACATGCTGAATTCATCAGGTAAACCGGGGGGAACAAAGGCTTGATTACCTTGTCCCTCCCAAGGTGAGCTAAGCCTGGCAAGACAGCTTACTCTATGGTTTTAATCCCTTCAAGCATTACCGTAATTATCCTTAAGTTCTGGGAATTACACTTCAGAAAGATGGAAATAAATGGTAATGAATTCAAAATGGGGCTGTGATTATGCTTAGAGGGGGTATGAAAAACAAGCTCTACAAGCAAAGGGAGAAACAGCTGAGCATGTTTATGCTGGATAAGAGAAGACTGAGTGGGTTGTATGCAGCTAAATTTTACTCACAGTAGATGTACTGAACTGAATTAACACAATTAAGCTAGATCCACAGAAGACGCTATCACCACCACTCTCCATGCTGCTCTGTCCCATCTGGAGCAGCCGGGGAGTTATGTGAGGCTGCTGTTTGTGGATTTTAGCTCTGCTTTTAACACTATCCTCCCCCATAGACTGGTGTCCAAGCTAGAGGCGATTGGACTCTCCAACTCCACCTGTCTCTGGGTTTTGGATTTTTTGTCAGAACGTTCTCAGAGGGTTAGAGTAGGGTCACATATGTCCACAGCCCTTAGCCTTAACACCGGCTCACCACAGGGTTGTGTGTTGAGTCCCCTGCTCTATGCTCTCTATACGTATGACTGTACAGCCATCTATTCCAGCAACAAAATCATCAAGTTTGCTGATGACACTACGGTGGTAGGGCTCATTTCAGGAGGGGATGAGTCCGCCTATCGGGACGAGGTGGAGCGGCTCTGTGTTTGGTGTGGAGAGAACAATCTGGCTCTTAATACGGCTAAGACCAAGGAATTGGTGGTGGATTACAGGAAAAAAAAGGCGGACATTCAGCCCTTGTATATCAACGGGGAACGGGTGGAGAGGGTGGCGGAATTCAGGTTTTTGGGAGTAACTATCGATCAGGGCATGACTTGGAGCGCAAATACCACTGCTCTGGTGAAGAAGGCCCAGCAGAGAATTTATTTCCTCAGACTTTTGAAGAAGAACAATCTGAGTGAGAGACTGCTGGTGTCCTTCTACCGAGGCTCCATAGAGAGCATTCTTACATACTGTATTTGTGCTTGGTTCTCCAGTTGTACAGCTAGGGAGAGGAAGGTGCTCCAGAAGGTCATAACCACAGCCCAAAGGATTATTGGTCATCCTCTCCCATCTTTGGAAGAACTGTACGGTTCCCGTTGTCTTAGGAAAGCAAACAACATCCTGCAGGATTCATCTCACCCGGGACACAGTCTGTTTGCACTACTGCCTTCTGGCAGGAGATATAGAAACATCAAGTCAAGGACAAATAGACTGAAAAACAGTTTCTATCCAAGAGCTGTGGCCTTTTTGAATGCTGTAACTCGATAGTGTGACCTGGGAGTTTGATGGGTGTTGGTGTGGGTGTGGCTGGAATGTGGTTTGTTTGGTTGTTGTTGTTGTTTTGCTTTTGTTGTTTTTAAGGGATGGCATCCAATTTCGTTGCACTTGTGCAATGTTGCACTTGTGTAATGACAATAAAGAATCTATTCTATTCTATTAGGGCACCTTTTTATTGCTAAGAGCAAATTGGCAATGGAACCAGTGACCTGAGATGTGCATTTTCAGGGCCCACCATATTCCTGCAAAAGAGGTTTCTTTTAACTGTCTTTAATATTGATTTTAAAATTGTTGTAACCTGCCCTGGCACCTGCAGGTGACAGGCATGGAATAAATTTAATAAATAATATTTAATACATGATGTTGGTGGCAGTCGTCGTCGAATAGCCCCACTTTTTATGGGCTGGTGTTTTCTGTCATCTCATTCATTCTACTCACCATCAGCTGGCTCTTAATCTCCATCCCATTTCGCCGAGTCCCTGCCAGCATTAGTGTTGGAGATAATGAATAAAGAGAAAGATGAATGCCTGTCCTGTTGCAAACAGGGTTCCGAGACTTAAAGGGTATAGAGAGCACCCTGACATCCTTAATAGCTCTTTAATTCTTTATAGCCTCTCCATCTTTGCTGGCTGCATGGTCACCATTAGCATCAGCAATTTCATGTGGGCAGTGAGGTGTGTGTAACCTTTCTGGGTTACCTTGATGTCCTCTGCCTAAGCTTTCCCTTTCCAGCAGCCTTCTTGGCAGGATCTGTTTCTATTCATTTAATTAGTTAGCCATCATTGACTGAATAACACTATTGACTGAGATCGCCTTTCCTTAATTTCATTGACTTGAAGGCAACTTCACTTTGGGAAATTTGCACTGGATTATTATTTCCTGACAGTTGAATCTATCAGCAGCAGCACCATCAGCCCTTGCCCATAAATTGTCATAATGGCATGGGAAGGAAATATTTAAAGTAACTAATCTTTCTGTCAGCGTTAATGGAACTGTGGTACAATATTCGGTTGTAATTTAAGCTGCACATTACTTCCCAGAGCAACTGCTTTGCATTGCAGATCCTGTTCAGGCCAGTCTATGGGTGCTAGAAAGCAAAGACAGTGGTATGTGTAAAAAGGGACATGACCGAAATTGCACCACGCATAACATCCACCAAGCTGTGTGTATATATCCTTTACATATATGGACATACGGAGCTGAGCTGTCTTGAATGAGCCCCCTGCAATCGGCTGTGACTGATATTAGCTCTCTAGTATTCTAGGTGGAGGTTTCAGGCAATCAAAATGTATTAACTGGTTAGGATTGAAGTAGGAATGTAAGAAAAGCCCTCTGGATGAAGTCAATGGCCCATTTAGTCTAGCATCCTGATTTTGCAGTGGCCAACCAGTTGCCGATGGGAAGCCCAAAAGCAGGACCTGAGCACAACAGAACTCTACCCACTTCTGATTCCTAGCAGCTTGTATTCAAGGTCCTACTGCCTCTGGCAGTGGAGGTAGAACATAGTCATTGTGGAACCTTCTGCATGAAAAGCTTATGCTTCACCACTGAGCAACTCCTCAGCACCCAAATTATCCCTCAGCTTTCTTGTTATTTGAAATACAGTGGTACCTCAGGTTACAGGCGCCTCATGTTACAGATGCTTCAGGTTACAGACTCCGCTAACCCAGAAATAGTACCTCGGGTTAAGAACTTTGCTTCAGGATGAGAACAGAAATCATGCAGCGGCGGCGTGAAATCACGCAGCTAAAGTGGTACCTCAGGTTAAGAACAGACCTCCGGAATGAATTAACTTCTTAACCCGAGGTACCACTGTAGGTTTGAAAATGTTCAGAGAAGTGCACAACACAGAATGCACTAACTGTGTTTACATACGCTCAGGTATGGGGGATAAGATTGCAGTAAACTCAGGGGAGCTAACTTCTGGCAAAAAAATATGGGCTGAACCGGTTCTCTTGTTCAGGAGATCGCTGATTGTGATGCCATTAAGAACACATGGAGAACTAAGTGTCGGGCCATTAAAGAACAATTGACAGAGCAAACTGCTATATGCAGCACCTTACTTGGATATGTCTGGAGTCTTGGAAGCTTGAGTACCCTGTGTTCTCCTACAAATGGACATTGAGCTTTTTTTGGAGGTTCTAGCAGAAGTGTGCAGCTATTGTATACTCTTGACTGAAGAACGCCACACTCCTTCTATCTGGGATGGTCATCCTTTTCCACCAAGCGTGCACCTTTGGGTGGGATGCACATAGAGCAGTGAGGGAGGAAAGGGACACCTATCTAGCCAGCCAGATCAGTTGATTCAACCCTGGCAATCAATGGGGTGACAGATGTCACAGCCAAATCACCCTCACATCCAGCTGTGTGTTAGCTAGCAGAAGACAATAGCAGAGCTGAGAAGAGGAGAAGGTGGCCAGGATAACAGGGTGTGTGATGTCACACAGAAAAAAGGTATCCCTTTGAAATTTAGAGGTGGAGGAAGAAGGGGGAGGACTCCACAAGTTGCTGTGAATGCCAGAGCCCTCATGGTAAGCTGGTGAAAGACAGGATGGGAGAGAGGCACAGAGGTATCTGGGAATCCATTGCTGAGCTGCTGTAAAAGGATGGGCTTTTCCTGGAGATGTGAATGCTGTGAAATCTCTCTCCTTTGAAAGCTTCTGGTGTAAATGTGTGTCAATAAATCATATTTCAATGACCCTGCAGACTCCACCATGCCTCATTTCTCCCCAGGAACACAGACCCTGGTTGAGTACCAAGACCTATTGGAATCTGCTGCACCGCTCAGCAGAGATTGGGGTGGCCAGTGGCAATACGTTTTATATCTTAAATATGATTGACCGAGGCTTTAAAATTCACCAGAGGGCTAGGGGAGTTTTGAATTCATGGTATGTATTCATGGCAAATTTGCAGAGTCCTGAGCTCCAAAGACAGATTTAGTGAGCCGTGCCAATGGATGCAGTCCACTGGGAATTCCTCCAACACAAGCTCTATTTGTGACCTTGCAGCTCTCCTATTTATTTTGGCCTGAGATGAGGGAACAGCTTGTAGTGAGAATCTGAGGGAGAGAAAGCAGCTTTATCGCAAGGATTTGGGCCAAATCCTGGGGCATCCTTATTAGAAGTAAATTCGAATACCCAGAACAAACAACGACATAAGAAACATCACTAATTCCTTGGAGGTTTGTCACATAAAATACAGACTTGTAGGAAGCGGGAATCACTTTAGGAGACCAGGCTGGAGAATGGAAGTAGGTGTGTTGCTGTAAATGTTGTGTAGGCAGATCGCCTGACAAGCATTGCATCTCTGTGTATGTGGATGGATGCGATAAACCCAATTGTGGTCTTATTTGCAAGAACGGGTCATATCTTAACTAGTCTGAGAACAGCAAGAGGGACAATTCCAATAAGGGAATTCCTTCCTGTGCAAACATTCCTCAGGATTGCAGCTGCAAAGGAAAGGTTTAAATTCCCACCAACTCCTGTTGCAATCTTGATCATAATGCGACACCCTCTCCACCCCATGGCTGCTGTTTGCATTCAAAGTCATGTGCAAATAGGGCAAAGAGGCATTAAACATCATGTCAATTTGGCCCTAGCGTGATACAAAATAGTAAGAAGTTGATTACCTGTGTCCTCAACCAATTTTGATGGCGAGGAGTGTGCCAAAACCCATGTAGCAGTACAGTGGGCAGTTAATACCTATAGGTGGGCTCATCTGCCTTTCAGAGGTATTGTGAAAAGAAGGTGAAACCCTGGTGGTCCTTGCATGGCAGTTTTGACTGTTAAGATGGCTGTTAGAGGCTCTAGGCCTCAGTTGTCTCATGCATTAAAGGAACAACAACAACAACAAATCACTAAAAATTTGTACCAAGAACACCTCTGGCTCTCTCTTACAACAGTCAGAAAGTTATTGTAGAATCATATCTGGAGTGCTTTAGATAGTATCAGGGCAGGAGTTAAGTGTGGGTCAGCAATAAAGGGTGCCAGTGAAGTTTAACACTTTATTCAAGGAAACAAAAACACAGCTTGGCCTAGTAGCCTCAGAAACCCTTCCCATTAGGTCTTGCCCTGTGGAGCAGTTGCTAGTACTGAAGGTCCCCACATTCTACCCCTTCTTAAGGCTCCCCCTCTCGAGGATATTTCCCAAACAGTCTCAAACTATGTCTCTGACCCCTGTTCTGCTCTTCTCATTACTCTGCCGCATTCTTGGAGACCAGGGAGAAAGGGAACTTGTTGCAGCAGGAGAGGGAGACTACCTGCATTCTTCAGTTGTCTCTAGACACGCACCTCTCCAGCCGCTGAGTCGGCCTCAGAGTCTGAATTGCTCCCTGCCACAGGCTCTTCCTGCTCACTGAACCCTGTTGTCTCTTCAGCATCCAACAGCCCCTCCCACCAAGGCCTCTCCCTCTGACCACTCCTCAGTGTCCCACCACCAATCCCTGGGCTCCGAGCCTTCCCTGGGGGTTCCCCAACTGATGCCTCCCATCACTCCTCTGCATCCAGCCAGCCCATGACAGATTGTAATTGGCACTCGCATGCAGAGTACGGAACAAGACCAATAGAGGAAAGCAGGTGGACATTTTCCCTGTTTAGGTATGTGCTGTTCACAGGTAGCACCAACATATGGGCGAAAAGCACTAAGTAGCTCCTCTGCACATAGGATACGAATGTCTGAAGGGAGGAGGAAACGTTTGCATGCACAACATTCAAGATCATGTGGAAACCTATACAGTGTATATGCAAAGGCTTCCTCCTATCTCCAGACAGGGGAAAAATGAGATGGCAACAACAACAACAAAACAACAACAACAAAACAACAACAACAACAACAACAACATAATAATAATAATAATAATAATAGTAAAATAATAAAAATAATAATAACTATATGCAAAATTTATGTGAACCATGGTCCTCTTTTCTCCCCCTTTTGATGATGCACCCTCCCCCCTTTAAGCAATGCATAAATGAAGATGGCACTGGAGGGCAAGGGGGCAATTCTCCAAAGCCCTCCACAGGGGAAGCAGGGAAACATACTCGAGAGTGGATTTCATGCTCTTTATTCAGCTCATAGTGGTGAGGAGGAATGGAAGTTCCCCCAGAATGTCTGCCTTATATACATTATTTACACAATGGGCCCCACATGATTGGCTAATTCCGGAATTCTCCTGTAGGCCAATCAGGTTGCGGATTACCTTCCACCTGGAGCTGGATTGGGTGGCTCCTGTGGACCAATCAGACTGCTGCATTCTGGATACTATTGTTCTAGGACCAATCAGACTGCTGCCTTTTGGATCCTATTCAGCTCAGTACCTAACACCATGCCAAGCTTTAAGTGTATTGTTGGACATGTTTTCTCTCTCACATACATACATACATACATACACGCACACTTCCTTTTCTAATTTCTGTTATTCACAGTTGAAAAGTAGTGTCTGGTTTCCTTCCCCCACATCATCAGTTCTGCCCAGGACTGCATAACGTGGGCTCCTTCTGCCTTCTACAACTGTGAGGCTTGTCTCTTAAGGACTCCTGCTGGCTGCATTGAGTCTCCTTTGCACTCGAAGTCTGTGGCCTTTTGTACCTTTCATCTCCTCTTCCCCACCCCCTGCCTGCCACCTCCTGGAGTTCTCTATTATTTGCTCATTCTCAGCTGCTTTCCCTGTCAGTGCCCCCCCGCCTCTCTCGGCATCCAGTTAATAACCAGGCATACCACTTTGGACAGGGACTTTATTTGCTTCTGTTATTCTTCTGATGATAAAACAGTACGATGCATATAGTTAGCTGCCACAGTCATAATAAAAAGAAATAATGAATACATGCTATCTTTGCAAGCTGACTGATGCTGTGAGGTGAATTACTTAATTTTGTACTCTTATTAGTCATAGCCAATTTAAGACTAAAGGGGACATCTGCGTGGGCTTGTAAACCCATAGCTTTTGGCCAAGGGCCAAACTTCATGTGACAACCCTGTGCACACTTGCTTGGCAACAAATCTCATTGAACTGAACAAGGTAGACTTCTAAGTAGGTATGCATAGGATTGTGCTGTAAATGTGTGTAGGCAATTAATGTGCATATTTATTATTACTATATTATTATTATTATTATTATTAAAAATAGCAACCATGGAGGGGGCAGGGTTGGGACCAAAGGCTTCCAAACCAGGGCTAAGGAAGTTCAGGGAGAGGGATATTCCGGCCCTGGTCTTGAGCCTGTTTGAGCTCAGCTCCCTGCAAAATGCCTGTTACTTTTGTTGTTTAGTCGTTCAGTCGTGTCCAACTCTTCGTGACCCCATGGACCAGAGCACGCCAGGCACTCCTGTCTTCCACTGCCTCCTTCAGTTTGGTCAAACTCATGCTGGTAGCTTCGAGAACACCATCCAACCATCTCGTCCTCTGTCGTCCCCTTCTCCTTGTGCCCTCCATCTTTCCCAGCACCAGGGTCTTTTCCTGTTAGTTAAAGAAGTATAAATGCACATGATAAATGACTACATGCATTTGATGCTGGATGAAGTTTGGCCCTAACAGAGATTCATAGCCCTTGGTTTTCCTTTTAAAAGGTAAAGGGACCCCTGACCGTTAGGTCCAGTCGTGAACGACTCTGGGGTTGTAGCGCTCATCTCACTTTACTGGCCGAGGGGAGTCAGTGTACAGCTTCTGGGTCATGTGACCAACATGACTAAGCCGCTTCTGGCAAACCAGAGCAGCACATGGAAATGCCATTTACCTTCCCTCCAGAGAGGTACCTATTTATCTACTTGCACTTTGATGTGCTTTTGAACTGCTAGGTTGGCAGGAGCTGGGGCCGAGCAATGGGAACTTACCCCATTGCGGGGATTCGAACCGCCGACCTTCCGATCGGCAAGCCCTAGGCTCAGGGGTTTAGACCACAGCGCCACCCGTGTCCTATCGGTTTTCCTTTTACTCCTCACCTGTTAACCTTACTGAATGTTGAAATCCCTTTGAGGAAATGATCATGGTGAGAGCTAAAGCATGTTTCCAAATTGCCTTTTTTGGGGAGGAAGGGTCGAGTATAAATTAATAAATAATAAATAAAATTCTCTTAATGCAACCTTTTGCAAATTCTGGGTTTATCCCAATGCTTATGGGTGGATTGAGCATCCTAATTCATTTCCATCTCAGGTTCCGACACCTGCTCTTCCCAGACTTCTCCCTGTGACCACTCATCATCATCATTTTTAATTTGTATACCGCTTTTCTATCTTACAATACCCAAGGCGGTTTACACGCTGAAGAAACAAAAAATGTACATCTTATAACAATCTATGCAATACAAAAATGTGATAATAAAACATAACTTTAAAATAGGCAACCAACATCAAAAAAGTAACATTCAATAATAATAATATTATAAAATAATATCAACATATAAAAGTTAAACAGAAATCCACTCAACAGTTACAATAATATCTAAACTATAAGCAATAAAATGGCAAGCCACAGTACATAAATCAATACAATACACACTGAGAAGCAGAGGTTAGAAGAAAAAGAAGTTTGGATTTGATATCCCGCCTTTTACTCCCCTTCAGGAGTCTCAAAGCGGCTAACATTCTCCTTTCCCTTCCTCCCCCACAACAAACACTCTGTGGGGTGAGTGGGGCTGAGAGACTTCAAAGAAGTGTGACTGGCCCAAGGTCACCCAGCAGCTGCATGTGGAGGAGCGGAGACACAAACCCGGTTCCCCAGATTACGAGACTACTGTTCTTAACCACTACACCACACTGGCTCTCCAGTACAGCAAGGCAGGTGGAAGGAGGCATTGCCTGATGGAGTCTCTCCCCTCACAGTTCTTCCTCCAGGCACAGCTTCTTTATGAGGAGACCCAGGGCCGGAGGGTGGGGCAAGGCAGGTGGAAGGAGGCCTTGCCTGATGGAGTCTCTCACTGTTATCCCACCACTACTCCCTGGGCTCTGAGCCTTCTTCCCTTGGTGGTTCCCCAGTTAGCTTAAAAAACAAGCCAGCCAATTAGACAGATTCATGGAAGCTATGTCTATTGATGGCTATAAACTGTTATAGTGACATGGAATCTCCATGTTTAGGGTCACGCATCTAGTGACTGATGGGTGCCTGGGAGAAACAGCAGGCCTGATCATCAGCTACATGTCTGGCTTGTGGGCTCTCAGAGGCATCAGGTTGGCCATCACTGCACACAAAATGCTGGACTAGATGGGCCATTTTCTCTACATTAAGAAGTATTACCTACAACGGCAATGTGGCCAGGGGCCTGCTTCTGGCATAGTAATCTGAGCAGCCCATCATTACAATCTGTCAGCTAGGCTCTTGTCTTCCAGAACTGTGTTTTTTTTTAAATGCAGTAATTGAACACATTTTATTTGTTATCACTTTCAGTTCTCCCCCCGCCTCCACTCCACCACTTTCCTAGCTGAGCTGAAATACCCAGCAAACCCCACTGACTTCCTATAACCTTGCAAACTAGATTAGAGGGGATGCCAGTGGCAGGGAAGCGCTTTCATAATTGAAAATCCTGTTACCTGCCCTGGGCTTCTAATTGGCTGTGGATTTAAGTTGTCTTAGATGCTTTTGATCCATTTATCATTCAGCAGAGACCCAGCCAGCATGCTATTTGCATACAAGGAGGCTTTGCTTTTCAGCGGTGAACCTGTAATCCCCCAGCTTATTCTAGGTTGAAAAGTGCACTGGTCCTATTTCCGCTCTGTGGGTGAATGTGCAGCATCAGTAATTGCTCTTTGTTAATTCTGGATCTTAGCTACTTAAATTGTAGGGTTGTGTCTTCATCCCTCTATCCTTTCACTGCTTTTCTGCATCCCTTGGTTTTGAGTTGTTTCAGTTTTAACTGCTGCATACTGATAAGTGCTGGGCCAGCCCAATACATTTCCTGCTTGAGATAAAAGGCAAAACCCCCAGCCCCCACCCAATTCCAAATACAGAAGCTGCCTGTGCTGGCAGATGAATCTTACTTCAGAAGTGGCAACAGAATATCATCATCCACTGCACTGGAGGGCAGAAGGCTAATTTAAGCAGTATTATGACATATCTGGTAGACATAGCCCTGCTCCCCAACAGAAGGAAATGGCCAGGAGGCTCAGCAGGAATGGGTGGTCGGCTGCTATTGTTGTGGCCTTCTCCAGCAGTAGGGTTGCCATATGTCCGGAATTTCCCAAACACACCCAGAATACTGTAGCTGGATGCAGTGTGCAGGCAGAAATTGGCAAAAATGTCCAGGAAAATCCGGACATACGGCAAGCCATGTAAGCAGTGTCATTTTTGCCACTTTCCCTAAACAATAGCTCTCAAACAACATTTTATTGAGGTTTTGCAAAAGAAGCTCAACACAAACACACATAAAAGTTCAAGAATGTTTGTGTCTGGATTTTCACTTTTTGAAATATGGCAACCCTACCCAATGGTAGAACTGCCCCTAGATAAGTGGGAAGGGTGAAATGGCATATAATCCTAGCCTGACTGAACTGACTGTCAATTAGTTTTGAATTCAAAGTGCTGTCTTTAACCTAGAAACAGCCCAGGACAGCAATACCTCAGGGACTGCCTCTCCTTATATGAACTGATCCGGACCCTGCACTCATATTCTGAGGCCCTTCTTTGTGTGCCTCCTCCATGAGAGGTTTGGAGGGTGGCTACACTAAAACAGGCTTTTTCTGTGTCTTGGTTCCTCATTTGTGGGATGCTCTCGCCAGGAAGCCTTGCCTGGTGCCATCACAACATGTCTTTAGGCACCAGGCAAAAGCAGTCCTCTTCATCCAGGCCTTTGGCTGATTAAGCAATCTATGGCCTTTTAAACTGTGTATTTGTTTGGGGGGGGTGTTATAGTTTTCTTCATTGTTATGTTATATGTTTGTGTGTTTTTATACTGGGAACTGCCCTGGGATCCTTGTAAAAGAGAGGCATATAAAGAAAAGAAAAGAGTTTCTAGCAAAGTGCTTCAGGGTTGTTATTGTTTGTACATGCAGTTTTTTGAAAGCCACGTTGCTGCTCTAGCTTTTTTAATTGTACAAGACATGCTGATTTGCACCATGTACTAACAAAACATAAGGGACACGGGTGGCGCTGTGGGTAAAAGCCTCAGCGCCTAGGGCTTGCCGATCGAAAGGTCGGCGGTTCGAATCCCCGTGGCGGGGTGCGCTCCCGTCGCTCGGTCCCAGCGCCTGCCAACCTAGCAGTTCGAAAGCACCCCTGGATGCAAGTAGATAAATAGGGACCGCTTACCAGCGGGAAGGTAAACGGCGTTCAGTGTGCTGCGCTGGCTCGCCAGATGCAGCTTGTCACGCTGGCCACGTGACCCGGAAGTGTCTGCGGACACTTAGAGTGAGATGAGCGCACAACCCTAGAGTCTGGCAAGACTGGCCCGTACGGGCAGGGGTACCTTTACCTTTTTTACTAACAAAACATAAACCACTGAGCCTGAATAGCTCAGTTGGTTAGACCATGGTGCTGATAACGCCAAGGTTGCAGGTTCGATCCCTGTATGGACCAGCTGCATATTCCTGCATTGCAGGGGGTTGGACTAGATGATCCTCAGGGTCCCTTCCAACTCTACAGTGCTATGTGCTATGATTTGGTACCCCCCCCCAACTAACACAGTCACCACCATTTTAAGTACCAGCGGTGCCACCCTACTCAAAAGTAAGTTCCACTGTGGTGTTTTTTTTCTTTTTGCGGGGTGGTGAGACACTGCCATGTAAGTGGTGTGAATGGGATTGCAGGCTCTCTTATAGAAATGGCACTGAAATCTGTTGGATCCTCACCCTGCAGCACACAAACAGCCAGTTTGATTCCTTAATTTTATTTTGGATGACATTTGAGTTTCCATTCCTCCTTTGCTGGGTCACGAGTGGATTGCATTGCATTCCATTTCCCTTTGTATTTGTATGTGCTTATCTCATCGTTTTAGGAGAGCAATATAGTGCCGTACGAGATCCGTAGCCTGTGTCAATCCAATAAAAGCAATTAGTTTCCCAACAGCAGAGAGTCTGTTCTATGTTGGCAGCTACCTTGGAGCATATCTTTGGAGCAGATGGCTGCCAGTGTGCCTAAAGAAGAGATTAATTAGATTCCCAGATGATTGCATGATGGCTGTGGCAAAGATGCCCCATTCATCTTGGCTCCTCCTCCTGTACGGAGCTGTGTAATCAGAAGAACTGGTAGCGAGGATTCTGAGTGAGGAAGGTGGCATGGGAGACAAAAGGATGATTGGATGGGAAACATTTGTACTCTTTATCAAACACTTGGCATACAAAGACAAATGGAAATATGTCACCTTCTCGAGCAAGCAGCCAATGGTGTGCTATCTGACACAGGAATCAAAGCAGAGAGAATAAGGACTTTGATACTTTGCCTCCAGTGTTTCCTTTTCTGGATGCTTCAGACTTGCAAGGAACATCTCCCTTAATACACGTGCTCAGCTGTCTCTTGGGAGGCAGAGCTGCCTTCTGGGATTCAGCTGCTGCTCAATTGCTTAGTGAACAAAATGAATTGCAAGTGAAAGCATTGCAATAGTGGCACAGCATTTAGGTTCTCCTATCCTACTAAATGATGCCGAACTATTGTCAGCTGCTTAAACATTTATTACTGTTTGTTTATTTTTTTAAAAAACAAACGTATTCCCTTTTATCTTATCAGAATAGCACTCAAACAGATGATTAAAACAGCATAGGGGTTTTAAAATGCCCATCTGAACCTAATTCAGAAAGAAAAAAAGAAATCTCCCATGGAAGAGATTTTTTTGACTGTGGTTTAGCTACAGAAAACACCCCCTCGTGTGGCCTTACTATCATAGGATCGGTCCAGATTGGGATGCTTAGAAGGGCTTCTTCATCAGAACTCAAGGTACATGCGGGATGTGAAGGGAGGAGGTTTGGGGAGGTTGTGGGGAACAGAAGCAGAGGGAAGGAAAGTTCCACGGCACCGACAGAAATCTTAAGCCTAGTTGAAGTACTCGGTTGAATGCCGTCCAGGGATTTTAACTGGGCTGCTATATTTTTGGTGCTGCATTAAAGGTAAAGGTACCCCTGCCCGTACGGGCCAGTCTTGACAGACTCTAGGGTTGTGCGCCCATCTCACTCAAAGAGGCCGGGGGCCAGCGCTGTCCGAAGACACTTCCGGGTCACGTGGCCAGCGTGACATTGCTGCTCTGGCAAGCCAGAGCCGCACATGGAAACGTCGTTTACCTTCCCGCTAGTAAGCGGTCCCTATTTATCTACTTGCACCCGAGAGTGCTTTCGAACTGCTAGGTTGGCAGGCGCTGGGACCGAACAGCGGGAGCGCACCCCGCCGCGGGGATTCGAACCGCCGACCTTTCGATCGGCAAGCCCTAGGCGCTGAGTGATTCGTGGTTTTGCTGGGCTGATGGTTTGTATTGTTAATGTCGGTTACTGTTACTTATTCATTATTGTGTTTTTAAGCTGTAAACTTATTATATCTTATATATTGTTTGAAACCGTCAGCGGGGGCGGGGGGGGGGGGCTCTGCCCTAATAGGTAAGGTTGCCAATCGGAAGCAGTGTCCGGGCACAAATTGCTTAAAATTTCTGGGAATATCCGGACATATGGCAAGCCATGTCAGCAGCGTTATTTTGGGTGATTTTCCTTACAAATACTTAAGTTGTTTTGCCTGTCCAAAGGCGATGGGGTGCAATAGAGCTCTCCCAGAATTCTGGGAGTGGTGCTTGCCAGTCCCATTCCGGCAAGACTATTCAGAAGAAACATCCTTGTCATTGTGACATTTAAAGCTTGGTGTAATGCCTTCTATATGTTTTTGGATTACAGTTCTCATACTCTCTGACCATTGGCCATGCTGGTTGGGGCTGATGGGAATTGGAGTCTATGAATATCAGAGGCACCACATTGTCTATCCTTGGTGTAGCAGATGGCATCTCAGAGTGGCATGTATGGGGTTGTCTTGTTTTATCCTCAGAACAACCTTGTGAGATACGAACCTGAACCCAGTTTTCCAAAACAAAGCACTCTACTACACCATACTGGTTCAGGATCAACAGGACACCATGACAAACTGTTCTACCCCTGGATAGTTAAATCCAGTCAAAGGTGACTATGGGGTTGCAGCACTCATCTCGCTTTCAGGCTGAGGGAGCTGGTGTTTGCCCACAGACAGCTTTCCGGGTCATGTGGCCAGCATGACTAAACCACTTCTGGTGCAATGAAACACTGTGATGGAAACCAGAGAGCACGGAAACACTGTTTACCTTCCTGCCACTACAGTACCTATTTATCTCCTTGCACTGGTGTGCTTTCAAACTACTAGGTTGACAGGAGCTGGGACAGAGCAACAGGAGCTCACTCTATTGTGGGGATTTGAGCTGCCGACCTTCCAATTGTCAAGCCCAAGAGGCTCAGTGGTTTAGACCACAGCACCACCTATTACTAAGCTTGTATTTAAAATATAGGAATTATTGGAGACTCATAGCCATGTGGTTCTGAGTTTAAAGTGGATTCAAATAACACAAGATCTTCAAACTTGGGTGGAGATCACTTTATATTAAATGACAGAGGGCACTTGAATGAGGGATGGCAAACAGATAAAGTGCCAATTAAAATAAAGGTGAAAAAGAGAGCAGTAATGGGGAGCGTAGAGGTAAAAAGATTTTTTTTTTAATCAATGAAAGGATAAATGGAGTAGGACAAATTGTGCTCTCTGCTAAATCAGTGTACTTCCATTGACGTCAATGAGGTCTCTGCCTGTGAGGCTAAATTGAGCATTATTGTGTATTGACATACAAGGACATACTAACAACTAGTGTTAAAAGGAGCAATCCTGCTAAAGTCAGTGGAGCTTTGATGAAATAAAACTAGGTGGCTTAGTAATTTATATGCACATATACAAAAATGTGTGTATTAGGCAAAATTGATTACAAAATTAGGAGAAAATCACACTTAAGATACTGGGTTTTCATGAAAACATTTTTTTTTAAATATGACAAACTAAACTGAAGATTTGAAAAATGAGAAACTGAGAGAAACCAAAATTTGAATTTCTCCAACCCCTACATGTAATTCACTTTTCTAATTTCTAGAGGAAAATGAGTAAAACAACCACTTTGAACCCTGAATATTAAAAGGATTAAACATTCAACTTCCATCATTTCAGGAATGTGTGTGAGAGAGGTTATTTTGTTGTAAAGGTAAAGGGTAAAGGGACCCCTGACCTTTAGGTCCAGTCATGAACGACTCTGGGGTTGCGATGCTCATCTTGCTTTATTGGCTGAGGGAGCCAGCATACTGCTTCCGGGCCATGTGACCAGCATGACTAAACCGCTTCTGGCAAACCAGAGCAGCGTACGGAAACGCCGTTTACCTTCCCTCCGGAGCGGTACCTATTTATCTACTTGCATTTTGATGTGCATTCAAACTGCTAGGTTGGCAGCAGCAGGGACCGAGCAATGGGAGCTCACCCTGTCACGGGGATTCGAACCGCTGACCTTCTGATAGGCAAGCCCTAGGCTCTGTGGTTTAGACCACAGCGCCACCCGCGTCCCTATTTTGTTGTAGCTTTTGTTAAATAATTGGGTATCAGAAACCCATGATGATTTACAGCAAATCCCCCAGGCACTTTCCAGTGGAGTCAATCCACTTTCTGCCCATCCTTGTCCTACTCAAACTACACATTATATTAAAAATATGTTTGAATCACCACATTTTCCTTTATATTCAACAGCCACAGCATGGGGACAAGTTAGATTTGGACCACCTTTTCCCTTGTGCCATTTCCCCCTGCTGAAAAATGTGCAGAAAATAGCCCTGTGGAGAATGATGTTTCAATGAAAAACTGCTTCCGGAGGGCAGCATGGGCAGGGTTAGACTCTGCTCCCTCCATGCCACTATTTTGATCCAGATGAGGCCCTCCATGGATGTTTCTTATAAAGAAAAAGATGTGGGGAATCCAAAGAACAGCCTTCAAACAAACTATTAACTTAATATGTGATGTGACCTTGTACCTGACCTAAATGAGAGATTTGTAGAAGTCAAAGAAAACCAATTTTGATTAAAGTTAACTTTAGCCTGTACATAAGGCCCCAAACAAAGCTCTACAGAGTTTTGTTCTTTCTTTGATAGTTCACAATTGTTTGCCGACGAGAGAGATGAATGGGAGGTAGATCAATTAAAAGAGGAACATAGTCAAGCCCTTTACCTTGGTGTTTTCAGAAAGAAGTAGACAATTTACATTTAATTGGTTCTTGGAGAATCTCACAGCCCAATACAAGAACTGTTTCTTTTTATTGTGTGGCACACAGGTTGTTCAAGAATGGATTTGATCTTGATTGCTCTAATTGTTTTACACCATGAATGGTAAAAGCTGAAATTGGGATTGAATCTGTTCCTGATTTTGCAGAGATCAGTGTTTACAAGGGGTCCTTCTCAAGCAACTCCATTTCAAAACTCAGCAAGGGGGACGAAACACATTATTGCTACACCACGAAAGTAACACTGTAATAAAATATTTTCATGTTAACACCATCCTGTCTATGACTTCAGGTGCAACAAGAATAAAGGATCCCTCCCCCTCTATCTCCAGCCGGATGTAGAAATCAAAAGAAATGAGAAGCAAAAATAAACTTGGACTGATATAATGCAGTAAACTAGAACTTACCAATAGAAGTAATTACATTTTTTAAATCTTGGAAGAACTAAAAAGCTAGGAATCAATTACACTTAAGAGACACTCAGTAGACGCCTTCAACAAAACGGATTTTTTTGAGGCAATAAGGTAGATAAGCTGCTTGTCAGCAGAGCAGCAATTAAATGAAGAAAGAAGCTGATTCCTTTAGGCAGATGTGGGGAACCTTTGGACCTCCAGATGTTGCTGAGTTACAACTCCCTTCATCCCTGACCATTGACCATTGACCATGCTGGCGGAAGCTTATGGGAGTTACATTTCAGCAAATTATGTTGTACAGTTGAGAGAAGGCTGAAGGGGTGAGGTAGCAATACTTTGAGATACAGTGGTACCTCGGGTTACATACGCTTCAGGTTACAGACTCCGCTAACCCAGAAATAGTACCTCGGGTTAAGAACTTTGCTTCAGGATAAGAACAGAAATCGTGCTCCGGCGGCACGGCAGCAGCAGGAGGCTCCATTAGCTAAAGTGGTGCTTCAGGTTAAGAACAGTTTCAGGTTAAGAACGGGCCTCCAGAACAAATTAAGTACTTAACCCGAGGTACCACTGTATGTTATTTGCATTTCATTAATTACTGTAAATAATCATGCAACATACATAAATCCAGGGCTTTTTTTCAGCCAGAATTCACTGGAACTCAGTTGCAACACCTCTCAGGTGTGTGCTATTGCCATTATAAGGGAACAAGGAAGGTGTTCATGGTGAGTTCCGGCACCTCATTTTCTAGAAAAATAACACTGCATAAATTGATGTAGGTGTTCTATAGAATATTAATATCCTCCATTTATTGGTTTCACTTTCTGTTAAATATTTGATCCTACCCACTCTAATATTTGTTACATATTATTTTGGGGTATGTATATACTCTGAAGGGATGCGGGTGGCGCTGTGGGTAAAACCTCAGCGCCTAGGGCTTGCCGATCGCATGGTCGGCGGTTCGAATCCCCGCGGCGGGGTAAGCTCCCGTCTTCGGTCCCAGCTCCTGCCCACGTAGCAGTTTGAAAGCACCCCTAAGTGCAAGTAGATAAATAGGTACCGCTTTATAGCGGGAAGGTAAACGGCGTTTCCGTGTGCTGCGCTGGTGCTGGCTCGCCAGAGCAGCTTCATCATGCTGGCCACGGCATGTCTCCGGACAGCGCTGGCCCCTGGCCTCTTAAGTGAGATGGGCGCACAACCCTAGAGTCGGACATGACTGGCCCGTACGGGCAGGGGTACCTTTACCTTTATATACTCTGAAAATATATCAGTGCATAATGTGATAATGTTATACAATTAGCTGTAATTTCTTTTTAAAAAAACAAAACTGGAGAAAAAATCCACACAGAACAGCCCCCTTAGTGGGATTATATCAATTCAGATTTAGAGGTAGAAGATGGCTTAATTGTGAAATGGCAAAACTTACTGGAAGAATAAGAAACCAAAAAGAAAAAAAACTTTTAATATAGAATGGCGGAAATTTGTGGAATATCTAAAAAAAACTATTGTAATCAACTAAATTCATTAGCAGAATTAATTTAAAACAAGCAGTTAAACATATTTGTCTAGGAAATTTTAGGGAGTAAATAATAATTGGAATTAATGTGGAGATGCAGTAAGGGAAATTAAAACATAAGAAACTACGGAAGGGGAAAGGGAAGTCAAAGGATATATTCTTACTGGAAAAATTATTTGATTTGTATGATGGTTGTACAACTGGAAAATTGATAAATAAAATTTGAGGAGGAGGAGGAGGAGGAGGAAGAAGAAGAAGAAGAAGAAGAACAAGAAGAAGGAGGAGGAGGAGGAGGAGGAGGAGGAGGAGGAGGAGGAGGTTTAATTGACTCTTTCCCCCACATTAAAACATTCCTGATGTGGAACATCTGCATGCCAGGGGAAAGGATTCTTCTAACTTTCACCCATGACCCATTGCTAGCTCTGTGTATTGAGGGCTTTTTAGTTTAGAAAAAAGACAAACAAGAGGGGACACAACAAAATGGTATGAAGTTACATTGATGAAGAAAAGAATTAGAATTTGTGGACATCCAATGAAGCAGAAGCGGGACGCGGGTGGTGCTGTGGGTTAAACCGCAGAGCCTAGGGCTTGCCGATCAGAAGGCCGGCGGTTCGAATCCCCGCAACGGGGTGAGCTCCCGTTCCTTGGTCCCTGCTCCTGCCAACCTAGCAGTTTGAAAGCACATCAAAGTGCAAGTAGATAAATAGGTACCGCTCTGGCAGGAAGGTAAACGGCGTTTCCGTGTGCTGCTCTGGCTCACCAGAAGTGGCTTAGTCATGCTGGCCACATGACCCGGAAGCTGTACGCCGGCTCCCTCGGCCAATAAAGTGAGATGAGCGCCGCATACCCAGAGTCAGCCATGACTGGACCTAATGGTCAGGGGTCCCTTTACCTTTACCTTTAATGAAGCAGAATGTTGGAAGATTGTGGCAGACAAAAGAAAATACTTCATTCAGTACATACTTACACTATGGAATTCGTTCCCACATGTGGCAGTGATGGCCAGCAACATGGATGGCATTTGGATTCACAGAGGACAAGGCAATCAATGGCTACCAGTCATGAGGGCCGTGTACTTCCTCCACTGCCAGAGGCAGTAGGCTTCTGAATAATAGTTGCTTGAAACTGCAGAAGGGAAGTTACTTTGTGTTGTTACATTCAGGTCCTGCTTGTTGGTTTCTCCTGGACATTTGGTTGGCCACTGTGAAGTTGGTCTAGATGGGACAGAGGCCTGATCTCCTTCTATTCTTATAAGGTAGCTGCCTCAGACAGCAGACCCTAGAGGGCAGTGATGAGGGGTTGGAGATGAGAGCTCTGTGTGTCATGTGCTTCGCCCTATGGACCCTCAGCTTGCCTGCTGTCCCAAATGCTCATCCTAAAATGAGATTCAGCTGCTGATCTGTAGGGATGATCGCTGGGTCCGGAGGGAGGACACTGCCCACAGACAGGCAGGCTCATCTGCCTGCACGCGTGACCTTGGGGTGCGGAGCACACTCCCCCTCACAAAGCCACAGCTTGTCTCTGAGACCTTTTGTCTCCTTTGTCATACACTGTGCAAGGGGAAAATGACACGGTGGAAACAGTTGCCAATATAGCTTTATACCACCCCACGATCTCGAGACTGGAAGATGTGTAAAGGTCACAGCCCAAAATGTATCTGCCTGGGTTTGCATATTTGTGTCAATAAAAGGAGGCTCCACAGAGCTGGCCGGCAGCTTGCTTGCAGCTCACCTGTGCGCAGCTCACCTGCTTTATCAACTCCTACCTCATGTCCTTCACTTCACTAGTCTGATTGGTTTCTGTTTGTCGAATGGGAAGGTGCCAAATTGTTCCAAAATGTCTTTTGGCAGCCTAGGATTCACAGCAGGTAGAACAAAAAGAGAGCAAAGTAATGAGGCTCCTTTGTCCACCACAACCCCAACCCCAAATTCATTGTGGGTTGCCACTGAGAGGTTCCAAATCAGACTCAATTATCAAGGGAGCCAAGAACTTCAGTTCCCTTATATCCCACAATAGACCATTCTTGGGAGAGTTGGGTTTATCTTCTGTTCTTCTCCAGGATTTGTATTTGCTAAATCCCTTATTAAACTATTCTCAGATAAACTGATTCCAGTCAGCATCCTCATGCCTGTCTCACAGTCCCCTGCCTACTTAATTTCCCCTTTTCTTCCTTGATAATTACTACATCTCTTTCTTCTGTGATGGTGAATACCATTTAGAGAAGGTTTTAGCAGTCTGATAAGTTGGATGGTACTTTCACAATTATATTAATATTGTTTTCACACTGGGTATTGCAGACCCTTTCATGATCTAGCAAGAAGGAACCAACAAAAACATATTTTTAAAATTAAAAGAGAATTCAAGTGAATACCATGTCCAAAGGGAATCACACCTTTCATAACACTTATTTAAGCTGATTAAGGAGGAAATAAAGGTATCATCCAAAAACCATGATAGATGCATATTCAGAAATCAGCTGAAAAGTGTTTTTATTTTTTTAATAATGTATGGCGTATTTTAATATGTAGATGTTTAACAGCACAATCCTATGCATAATTAAGCAGGAGTAAGCCCCTTTGGCCACGATGGGACATGTTTCTGAATAAACATGCAAAGGATTGCACTGTCAATCACAAACAGTTGCACATTTATTGGGTGATGAATGGGACCAGGTTAGTCCCCGCCCACTTTCCCATGAAGTTCTTCCTCAAAGGCAAGGGAGGGCCGTAACTGGGAGGAGCATGTAAAATATAGGGGATGGCATCACACCTATCCATTCTTAAGCAAATCTGCCCTGAGTGCTCACTGGAAGGACAGATCGTGAAGCTGAGGCTCCAATACTTTGGCCACCTCATGAGAAGAGAAGACTCTCTGGAAAAGACCCTGATGTTGGGAAAGATGGAGGGCACAAGCAGAAGGGGACGTCAGAGGACGAGATGGTTGGATAGTGTTCTCGAAGTTGCCAGCATGAGTTTGACCAAACCGTGGGAGGCAGTGGAAGACAGGAGTGCCTGGCGTGCTCTGGTCCAAGGGGTCACGAAGAGTCAGACACGACTAAACGACTAAACAGCAACATCTGCATGCAACAAACAAAGCAATTCCATAAGACGGCTGTAAATAGACTCTCTCAAATATTTGTTTTGCAGTTAAGATATACAATGGCATCAGATAGTTGCTCCATGAGAGAATAGATTAACACAATACTATACACTGTCCTTTTCTTTCCTCTGCCTACTATTTATTTTATTTTATTTTATTTATTTCATTTCATTTATTTATTAGATTTCTATACCATCCTTCATCTGAGGATCATAGGGCAGTTTAAAATATAAAAACACAAAAATTCATAGCCAAAGGCCTGGGAGAAGAGGAATATTTTTACCCGGAGCCTAGAGTTATGCAATGAAGGTGCCAGGTGAGCTTCCCTTGGGAAGAGCATTCCACAAATGGGGAGTCACCACAGAAAAGGCCCGCTCTCATGTTGCCACCCTCAAGACCTCTTATGGAGAAGGCACAAGGAGAAGGGCCTCAGAGGGTGAAAGCAGAGTTACCTGGAAATACTAAAACAGACTGGTCTTCTCCTTCCTTTTCTATGGTCCTGGTAACTTTAAGCATACCCTTCTTCCTTTTCCTCTTCCTTCCTTTTTTAAACTCCAGACTAACAGAGTCCTGCCTTTTCGCAAGGCCTGCTGGTGCACTGTTTTAACTATAGTATTGAATTCCTCCTTTTGCATCCCACAAATTGAATTACCCAGAGTGATTCAACACATCTCTCCGGAATAAGGTTTCCGTAACAGCAGGCTCTCCAGAGTCCTCCCCGAGCCCAGCTGATTAGGGGCTAACATTGAATGCATCATACACATTAGTTCTTCTTGCATCTAGCATTTTATGAAGATCGCCCAAGCAGTGACTCACTAAGCTACTGTCTCCAAGGGCTAATTCTGGGAATATCTTCTGAGATGCGGGCAAAGGGCAGAAATAACCACACACACAAGAGCTGCTTGCTTTGTGTACAGGCTGCTCAGTATTCAGGAGCACATAGATCAGTGTGTTTTGCATATAGATCCACTCAACTTTAAAAAGTGGGAAATCTCAGATTTTAAAAAGTGCCAGTTAAACACTGCCTTCTCCCTTGGCTGGTGGGATTGCAGCTTCCCCAGCCCAACCACAGATGAGTGTATTCTGCGAGCTTCATAATTTCTTTCAATTAAGATTTTAAAGATACACACAGCGACGTGTATCGGATAAAAATGATATCCGAAGACAGCACGGAGCACCTGCTTGCTGCCTTTGTTGAATGCACCCGGGACTGAAAAAGATATTTCATTTATAAATCAAATGAATGATTGGATTAGAATAGGGAATACCATCAGATGAAAGTGGAATTGATTTAAAGGCCCAATCCCTGTCCACTGTGATACATCCTTAGCAGGCTGTGTGAGGATGTTCATTTGGCAAATTTCCCAAAGGTTGTATTTTAAAAATAGTGACAGATTTCTTTTCCATTACACCAGAAACTAGGCCAGGCTCCCAGTCTGGAATGCTGGCCTTGTAAATTAACCTACAAAACATTCTAGCCTGTTTGTTACTAGTCTGTTAAGAGGTTGATAGCCTGCATCTCCATGCTGGCTGCAAAGAAGGCCAAACCTCTCCTCCATGACAAGGATGGACATGAGACCTAGTGCTAAAATAATAACCTTTTACAAAGCAGATTCTTCCACCAGCCTGCTAAATTTCTGTGCTGGTCACAGAAGAAATCAAGCAGACTGTTGAAGGAGTCACAGAGGAACCCACTCCCCTCTCAATCAGCTCAATGTATTTCCATTGGCCTCTTTTCTTTCTTTGTAACGTAGTTTCTATTCATTTTCATCTTTAAACTACTTAACATGGTTGCATTGATATATATCTTTGTTTACATTGGAGCATATGCAAAAATTACATAACATTAAAATTAAAAGTAACAACTAACACTTAGATAAACATTCCTGAATATATTAACACAGTTGTGCCAATATATATATATATATATATATACCAAAATTATCACAGTTATTACAGAATGAAATGATGCATAGTAACATGAATTGCTCAGATCAGTGACTACAAGTAAAAGGTATTTTTTATCAATAATAGTTAGAATATATGGGAATTGGTAGGAAGGGGGGGAAGGAAAAAACTGAAAATACGTACTTCATGCATGCCAGACTGTGCTGTAAACTATGGGTACTGTTCTACCATATGCCTCATTATTTGTGTAATCAATAAAGTCACACCAGACTGCACATAACTTGCCATGTTTCTTTTGGCATCTTGCTACTTTTATTTTTTGTGTCAGTTTTCCCAATAACACCGTTTGCCAAACTGCATTATACCATTGGTCCATCGTTAATAACTGTAATGATTTCCATGTCCTGACAATTGTTGTTTTTGCAGTGCTTAGTAGATCAGTTATGAGTTCTTTATTTCTAATTTGCAAAATGCTGTGACTATACAAGTTAAGTAGCGCCAGTTCTGGGCTGTGAGGGACTGGCAGGGCTCTGAGGCATGTGTGGTGGAAGCGGGATCAGAGAAGTGACTCAGGAGAAGGGACCAGTGATTTATGGGTTTGACATCACCTGCAAGGGCAGGGAGGAGAGGGAGAGTCAGGGCAGTCCAGGACACAGGAAGGTGTGCAGGATGTGGGGGAAGAAAACGCTGCTCATATCACATATCAATAGACCTCCCCCCCCACCCTCTCCTCCTGTCCTGCAGACTCCTAGAACCAGGAGGGGCTTGAAGCAGTAAGAGCAACAACAACTTTTGCGCAGGAGGAGTCCCAGGGTGCAGGTGTGCAACCCATCAGGGGAGGGTAAATAAGCAGGCAGTGGGGCTGGGTATCGCTACTGCTACAACTGCTCTGCAGGGCTCAAACCTCTGGGAGACAGTTGCTTAGTAGTGGTTACAGGTGTATGTGCATGTGTAGGGACGCAGGTGGCGCTGTGGTCTAAACCACTGGGCCTCTTGGGCTTGCTGATCGGAAGGTTGGCGGTTCAAATCCCCGCGAAGGGGTGAGCTCCCATTGTTCAGTCCCAGTTCCTGCCAACCTAGCAGTTCGAAAGCTGCCAGTGCAATTAGATAAATAGATACTGCTGTGGCGGGAAGCTAAACAGCATTTCCGTGCACTCTGGCACTCATCACGGTCCTCCGTGCACCAGTAGCGGTTTAGTCATGCTGGCCACATGACCAGGAAAACTGTCTATGGACAAACGCTGGCTCCCTTGGCCTGAAAGCGAGATGAGCACCGCAACCCCATAGTCGCCTTTGACTGGACTTAACTGTCCAGGGGTCCTTTACCTTTTACCTTTTACCTTTTTTAAAAAAATGTGCTTGTGTGCATCTGGAAGTTGCTTTAAGTACTTCTTTTGTCAATCAAGACTTAACTATCATATGTGCGCCTTTCTTGGTGAGCCAGCACATTTATTTGTTTGTTTGTTTGTTTATTTATTTGGATTTATATACCACCCTATGCCCGGAGGTCTCAGGGTGGTTCACAGAAAAGATCATAATATATAAAATCAAAATAAGAGGAATAACCCAATAACACCCCCCCCCCCAAAAAAAGGAGCCACATTTTTAAAGGGTATAGGGTGACATGGAGTCATGGGGACTGTCTGTCTTGCAATCAAAGATATTTCTGTAAATACATTTTCTCAGAACTTTTCTATTTTGGGACACTCCCACTACATATGCTGATATGTTCCTATAATGGGGCATCCTTTCCAACACATGGGAGAACTGTTTGGTATTATATACATCAGGACTCAGCTACATTAGTAAACAAAGAGTGTTCTATATGTGTTATACAGAGTGAGTCTTTTAAAAGAGGCCGCTTGGAACACGTGTACTCTGTATCCATGGGGCCTCTTTTAAAGGACTCACTCTGTAACACTGTGATACCAGGTGGCGCTGTGGAGTTCCGGCTTTTGCCAACATGTTTCCCCCCTTTGGGGTTTACAATGTGTTTTTCTGAAGTGCTTTTTTGATGTGTCTAGGTACAGCCTAGGTGTCCAGCTGTGCACAATTTAGAGAGCTCTTTCTCTGGTCATTGCTGATATGTACTTGTGTGGTGCTTTTGTCCACAGTCTGTTCTATGCCTCTTCTTCTCTTTGACCATTTTTAGTTGCTAGTAGGGATGAGTGAGCCCATCCACTTTGGTTGGGCTATATGACTCTTGAGGTCCATTCCAGTTCTACAATTCCATGATTCTATGATAGATGTACCCCACAGACACGCAAGCTCTGGAGTGCTTTATTCTGACCAGGAAGATAGCAGATGACATTCTGTACTTAGAGATGCTGTTATTCAGAGGACATAACAAAGATTGATATTTAGCTGCAGTACTAGTGAAACTGGAGAGTTGAGTACTGAAATAAAGAGAGAGAGAGAGATTCATTCAGGAATGTTCATAGCTCAATGAAGCTATAGGCCTCTGAGTCCGGAGGGGCTGCAATGCACAGATGGAATGTTCAGCGATTCATTGTGAAATATAACAGCCCAGGCCTGTCAAAATTTTGCATTCACTAATGGAGACTTTGCATTCACTTTGAGAGAAATAATCTGTAAGGAAGTCATGCAGCAATGGACAAAAGTACAAGAAAATGCTTTTTGAGGCAACAGAAAGGAATATTCAAAATCCTCCATTATTGAAGTTTTACAACACAAAGGAAAGATTAGCTTACAGTGTGAAATGATGCATCAGGGATAGTGCTAATGCTGGGAGAGGAGTCATGAGCATTCGGAAAACAACTCTTATGAGATATGGTATGAACGAGGCACTAAAAAAGAATCCCTGTTAGTAGAACTGCTTAGCATGAAATTGCCATATTAACGTTGCATAAGCACAATTCAGTTTTTGGGGGGTCCTTAAAAACATGTCCCTTTGCCCTTTCGTAGATTTTTAGATTGCAATCCTAGGCACACTTCAGTGTTGAAGTAAGTCCCTTTGCAGTCAGTGGGAGTTAATTCCTAGTAAGCATGCATGGCATCATACTGTAAATTGCATTGTGAATGATGCACTTATTATTTCTGACATAGGTCTGGCGTCAAAGATGGGCATCAAAGGAAACCCTCCAACTAACCAGATCCCTTTGTTCCTGTTTTTCATTACCCCCACCCCCCACACCCTCTTGCTCACACTCTCAGTCTGGGCCTGCCACAAAGGGGGAAAGGTGGGAGTAATGACTGGTGATGCCTCCTGCCGCAAAGGTGAGAAAAATCTGAGTTGGCAGCTTTGCTTCCATCTGTCTCTTAGCTGCTTTTGCATTGGCAAGGAGGAGGTCAAGATGAAGTCATTAGTGCTTGGCTTCCTCATTTCCTGCAGCAGTGAAGGCTGGTGAAGGAGAGGGCACTAAGACGAGTTGGTGGCAGTGGTCCCCATTCCACCTCTGCCACTGATCTGTTGTCTGCCATTTCCTTCACCATTGTCAAGCAACAATGACAGTGATGGTGATCAGGGAGCAGAAGATGACTCTGGCTTTTGAGGTGTTTATTTTTAGGACTCAGCTTATTTTTGTAATTGTAAGTTGTATTGTAAGTTGTATTGTATTGTTTTTAGTATTGAGTTTTAATGTTGTAACTCACCCTGGAACCTTAGGGTGAGTATGTTAATAGTAATAATAATAATGTTGTTGTTGTTTAGTCGTTTAGTCGTGTCCGACTCTTCGTGACCCTATGGACCAGAGCACGCCAGGCACTCCTGTCTTCCACTGCCTCCCACAGTTTGGTCAAACTCATGCTGGTAGCTTCGAGAACACGGTCCAACCATCTCGTCCTCTGTCGTCCCCTTCTCCTTGTGCCCTCCATCTTTCCCAACATCAAGGTCTTTTCCAGGGAGTCTTCTCCTTTCATAAGGTGGCCAAAGTATTGGAGCCTCAGCTTCAGGATCTGTCCTTCCAGTGAACACTCAGGGCTAATTTCCTTAAGAATGGATAGGTTTGATCTTCTTGCAGTCCATGGGACTCTCAAGAGTCTCCTCCAGCACCATAATTCAAAAGCATCAATTCTTCAGCGATCAGCCTTCTTTATGGTCCAGCTCTCACTTCCATACATCACTACTGGGAAAACCATAGTTTTAACTAAGCGGACCTTTGTTGGCAAGGTGATGTAATAATAATAATTGTATCGCCCTCTATATAGATATTATTTTATGGCATTTCCTAATGGTGACACTAATCGACAGGCTTCTCTAAAACCTTTCCCCCTCTTTTCTTTGGATCCATGTTGCTGATCTGTAACCATGGTGCGATTGGTTACTGCTGTGCTGTCTTCATAAGACCAAGGCTACTTAGGAACAAACACTTTATTAGCAACGAACAAATTTACAGCTTACTAAAGGAATGGGCAAAGGCACCCTAAGCGTCAAAGTAATCCCTACAATGAAATGTGCAATCTAATAGGCCTTTATTGTTCAGTAAAGCTGGGTTAATTTGTTTTTTAATTAGCGGAGTCAAAGTGGCAGCCATCACAACTCCCCCTATTTTTTTTATAGCGAGTTTGTGATTACTCTGGGCTGTTCATTCCCACCCATGCTGACAGGTATACCTGCCCATCCTTTTGCTTTAATAACAGGAGGCCTGTGTTGTGACCTGTGATGCTGAACCCATTTATACAGTATGGTAGTCCTCTTAAGATTGCCAAAATGGGCTGCTCCAAACTTTTTTTTTGGGGGGGGGACCTCTCCCAGAAGTTAGAGTGGCTCCCTCCTTGTTGTCCTTGTGCTGTCAGGTGAAGACTTTCTTGTTCCAATAGGAACAAGAAAACTGACTGATTTTCATGAAAGGGATGGTGCTGTGCTGCTTTGATTGTAATTATTTTCTTATGTGTGTGTATATTCTCATATGTACGTGTGTGTGTGTGTGTGTGTGTGTGTGTGTACTGTAATGATTTTTCCATTTGTTTTTAGCTGTTCTTATTTTTAAGCCGCATTCTCTAGTGCTGAACCCCCTGGAAGAGAATGAAAATGAAAAGTTACACTTTCTAGCTGTGAAAGGCCATCTCTTTACCAATGCCATAATTTAGCGGGGACTTGTTCTTTTTTTCTATAAAAAGGCTTTCACTTCCTATATTTCCCTTGTTATTATTGGTTTTTCTTATGAAATAAGAAATGTTCGCCTTGGGATCATTTGTGCCTGAACTCCCTTTAGATTATTTTTGTTTAAATATGACTTCCTACCCATTTTTTCCTTAAAATTGCACTGCTCTTGTTAATTAAAAATAACCCTGGGTGTATAACAGTAATTACAGACTTGAGTTCTTCCCTGCATACCGGGTTAGGAGATTTTTTGTTGTTTTGAGTGCTGGCAACTGGAGGATTTACAACCTGGAGTGCTAAACGGAGCTTTTAATTATAACTTAAATATGCTATTAAATCTTTTTAAATTGGAAACCATAACATGTTGATTTCCAGACACAATTTACTAACTGCTCAAGAGTAACTTATGTGAAGCGGGCAGCCAGTGTGCTACTGGGGACTCATTTCCTTTTGCATTACAGGAAACTTGCCGTGAACCTGAAATTGGTTGTAAAATTGCGCACTCTTATCGGCGCTGCCTCTTCTCACATCACTTTAGCATTCATGGCATTTCAATTTGCATATCCTTTCCTGACAGAAGACCTGCGTACAGCAAGACTCTGAGGCTGGCCATAATTCAATTTGGAGTTAAGTGCACTTAAGCCTGTTCTTGGAGATGATGTTATCAGGTGCAATCTTGCTCTGTCAGCATGCTGGGCACACAACCAACACACCAGGCTGCAATAGAGCAACCTGATGCCCTTGGATCTTCTCACTGGAAGAGACTCACATCAAGACCCCCATGAGTCTGCTGCACCTACCAATAACTGCCAGAGCACTTTATCTCTGCCTTTAACTTGGTACGTTAAGTTGGTGGCTTCAAAGTACAATGGGTTGTAAGCAAGACTGTTCTTTCAGCTGGAGCTCACCAGAGCTCAGCTCCAGCACCTCTCAGGTGGGCACCATTGCCATTGTAAGTGAACAAGGGAGAAGTTTGTGGTGAGCTCCAACACCTCTTTTTCTAGAAAAATAGCACTGGTCGTAAGAACATTAAGAGGAGCTTTGCTGGATCAGGCCAAAGGCCCATTTAGTCCAACATCCTGTTCTCACAGTCACCAACTAGATGCAAGCAGGAAATGAGTACTACCATTGTCTTCCCAACTTGGGACCCCCAGCAGGTGGTATTCACAGGCATGCTGCCTCTAACAGCAGAAGTACGGCCTCAGTCCAGTGTATCTGAAGGAGCGTCTCCACCCCCATTGTTCTACCCAGACACTGAGGTCCAGATCCGAAGGCCTTCTGGCGGTTCCCTCACTGCGAGAAGCCAAGTTACAAGGAACCAGGCAGAGGGCCTTCTTGGTAGTGGCACCCACCCTGTGGAATGCCCTCCCACCAGATGTCAAAGAGAACAACTACCAGACTTTTAGAAGACATCTGAAGGCAGTCCTGTTTAGGGAAGCTTTTAACATTTGATGCATTACTGTATTTTAATATTTTGTTGGAAGCCGCCCAGAGTGGCTGGGGAAGCCCAGCCAGATTGTTGGGGTATAAATTATTATTATTATTATTATTATTATTATTATTATTATTATTTAGAACACAACAATCATTGCTTGTATCCAGTGGTTGCTTTGCATGAGCAGAAAGCATTTCCGCATGAGCAAGATGGGGCACCTGGTGTTTGCTGATCCCTTCCCAGTATAGTGTTAGCTACACTGACTGGCAGCAGCTCTCTGGCATACTCTCTTAGTCCTGCTTGGAGATGCTGGGAACTGTACCTGGGACCCTTTTGCATGCAAAGCTCTGCTCTAACACTAAGCTGTGGCCCTTCCCTGTCACCAAACCAGTCCAGAACTGTACAGTAGTATCTCGGGTTACATACGCTTCAGGTTACAGACTCCGCTAACCCAGAAATAGTGCTTCAGGTTAAGAACTTTGCTTCAGGATAAGAACAGAAATCGTGCTCCAGCAGCGCGGCGGCAGCAAGAGGCCCCATTAGCTAACGTGGTGCTTTAGGTTAAGAACAGTTTCAGGTTAAGAACGGACCTCCGGAACGAATTAAGTACTTAACCCGAGGTACCACTGTATGGTCTTTAAAAAATAAATAAATTATTAACCGACCAATCAAATCAAATCAAATCACATAAATTCAAATTACAAAGCCGAATTTTAATTTTTTGTTGGGGGTACCCATACTTCAAGTTCCGAAGGGGATCCAATAATCTTCTTGCTGCTGCTTTCAAGTCCACAAATCTGTCCAAATAATGTTCACAGTTCTATCCAATCCTTTCTTGTTGTTTCTTGTTGTTTTCCACATCTCTTCTTGTTGTTTTCATATGTTTTTCCTTTCTCTTTGTGACCTCTGATGGTCTCCACAAGCGGGTTAAGACAAGTTGTAGTCCTGTGTGGGGTTTTTCCGTTCATCGAAGAGCCATATCAGACGGCTTCCGTATATCATCGCTTCCATAAATAAAAACACTAATGGAATCATAGAGTTGGAATAGACCACAAGGGCCATCGAGTCCAACCTCCTGCCAAGCAGGAAACACCATCAGAGCACTCCTGACATATGGTTGTCAAGCCTCTGCTTAAAGACCTCCAAAGAAGGAGACTCCACCACACTCCTTGGCAGCAAATTCCACTGTCGAACAGCTCTTACTGTCAATTAGCAGTCTTCACTCCCGTTCTTCACTTGAAATATGTGCATTTGCTTCTTTCTAATTGTTTATTTCCAATTTGCTGCAGCTAGTGCGCGATCAGAGACAGCGTCCAGGAGAGCTGGAGTCCACACAAGGGCATTCTGCCTAGTGCCCTCACCCCCTTCTTTCGAATCCGGGGGTGATTTACGGCCACAGCAGGCAAGGGCAGTGTTCCCCATTCCATTGGGGCAACAAGGGAGGCCGCATACTCCCATAACAGCCTCTTAATTACCTCGTGTGGGCCGGAGAGATGTTATTGTGGGTCATCTTCCAATGCGCACCTAGTGCCCCCCCCCCCGGTACCACTGTATGGTCTTACCAACCTGGCCGTATTTTAGGTCTGCCAGCTTGGATATGCCAGCTAGGATACTATGTAGTAGAACATAATCCATCTCTCTTGAAGGGCTTTTTCCTGCATCTCTTCATTCAAACCAAATAATTTACAGCTATTTGAATGTAATCAGGAAAACAAACACTGAGTTACAAATGGTGCATTGTACTGACGTTCTTCAATTATTAACTTCACATTGTTCAATTAGTCTTTGCGGGGAGCGGGTAGCACTGTGGTCTAAACCACCGAGCCTCTTGGCCTTGCCGATCGGAAAGTTGTCAGTTTGAATCCACGTGATGGGGTGAGCTCCTAGCCCCTGCCAACATAGCAGTTCGAAAGCACACCAGTGCAAGTAGATAAATAGTTACTGCTGTGTTGGGAAGGTAAACGGTGTTTCCGTGCGCTCTGGCACTCGTCACAGTCCTCCGTGTGCCAGTAGCGGTTAAGTCATGCTGCCTACAGGACCGGGAAATCTGTCTATGGACAAATGCCAGCTCCCTTGGCCTGAAAGATGACCCCGTGGTTGTCTTTGACTGGACTTAACTGCCCAAGGGTCCTTTACCTTTTACCTTTACCTGTGGGGTATAGTCTCCTTGATCCACAACACCCTGCCTCAACCTCTGCATAAAACAGAAGCTCAACTACAGTATATGTTGCTGTTTTGATCTACAAAGTGATCAGAGCTCCACCCAACTACCTTGTTGGTGTCTTTCTGGCAGCTGCACTACCAGAGTCTCTTCTTTTTCTAGCATCATTTGAAAGGTCTGCTATTACGTTGAAATATAAGATCACTGAGCATTATCACTTCACATGAATGTGGAGCAAGGTCTCTAGTAATTACTTCTTCCTGGTTCCCCAGCAGCTAACAGCATGCAGGAATGCTTTATTGTTAGCCTTCAAAGCCTGCAATATCATAAAGATTTGCCATTTTGCCCATTTTTGTCTTGTCTTTTATGGGTGAAGCTATATCTGCTAGGTCTAGAGACCACATTCTCAGTTTCCCGTGGAACAGTAACTCAGACAGGGATTTTTCACTGCTCCAGAAATGATGCTTCAACATTTTGAGACATTGGAATCACTGGCAAATGATTCCATAAGACTTTAGCAGTCTTATGAATCTAATGGCTGATGGATGGTGGGTATTTCTAACTCGATGTGACATTGCAAAGGGCATAATGACCCTTGTGCCACTGGCTGCCTTGGAGGGCGGGGATTCAACAACAGTGAAAGTTGGCATCCAGTGCCAGGGCCTCAGCATGGCACTGCCTCGTTCTTTCCCATTTCATTCTGCTGCATGACTAGAGCTGTAACTGACATTAAAAGTAATTGAGAGCTCTAACTGACATAAAGACCCATTCTTCCTATTCACTCTAGGGGATTAGAGGGCATTTCAACACTGCAAGTTTGCTCCCATTGGCCAGAATAGCCTGTAGAGGGAGCAGCATTCATTCTGACTGAGTCCCACCAGTCAGTGGACATTTTACAGTCTTTCTCAACAATAATAGGGACTAGAAGCTTGCTTAACAAGAAAGAAAGCTCAGGATCCTGGCCAAATGATGGTATCTAGATCAATCTTTCCCAACCAGATGCCCTGAGATGGTGTTGTTGGAACAACTCCCATTCCCTGACTATGGAACATGCTGGCTTATGGAAGTTGGTTCAAACACATCTGCAGGGCAGATGTTGGGTGATGAAAACAATGGATGAAAGGTCTGGAGAAGTAATATCCAATTTTCTGTGCAATATAGCAAATCTAAACCCGAAGGAGACTGTCTTAGGATAACGCTCCAGTATTTTATGGTGCGGACTCAAGAAACCTCTTTCCCTAAGGACTGGATTTGCCAGTCCACTCTCAGTAACACTGTATTTTTCCATCTCAGATTTGAAAGTTGGAGTGTGTATCTTCAAATCAAATCAGTTTGGAACTGCTTCTTCAGCTGAAACTTTCATCTTGCCAGCTATATTTGTATACCATTAATTCTTTATCAGATTTGGCTGGGTTACATTGAAAGCTCCAGGCAGGCCTCATATCATTTGATTGGTTTATTTATACATTTATTAGTAATAGCCGGAATGAATATTTATAAAGTACTTTGAGGTTGCAACATGAAAGTCCTGCACAGGAAGTGCTTAATTTTATATTAGCATGGTGGCCACAGTCAGCACCTATATTTAGCAGGAGACAACTGTGAATGGGGATGAAGGGCCAAACCCCCCACTGTTCCCCCACTAGGGACACACTCTGCTCTCCTTCTGTACTCTTCCCCTTCAGTTGGAGACTTCATTCATCAGAAAGAGGAGAATTCTCTGGGATGCCCTGCAGCACTCTCTGTCCTCATCCCACTCCACCTGGAGAGAATGTTGAAAGGAGAAAGCTCTTGGGTGAAAGTTAGCAAGCAGCAAAGGTATTTTTCTAGAAAAAGAGGTGCTGGAACTCACTATGAACACCTCTCTCATTTTCTTAGAATAGCAGTGGCACCCACCTGAGAGGTGCCGGAACTGAGTTCCAGTGAGTTCTGGCTGAAAAAAGGGCTCAGGAAAGCAGAGGATGCCCTCTTACACCTGCAAACTTAAGTTAGGTTGGGAAATCTCTTGCATGAGATGCATGAAGGTTTTCTAGCTTATGACCATCGCACCCTGTGGGTTTAACTACAGGAAGAAATATTTAGAGCTGAGTTCCCCTGTTGCTCTGCTGCGGGGTGGGAGAGGAATCTCTCCAGCTGTATCCAGTCATGGCCAACCTGTCATGGGCCCCTTTGACAAGTGAGTGAGTGTCTAGCTGTCAATCACCTGATATTATATGATGGCATGTCAATCCCGGGTTGCAAGGGGAAAATGTTCCTCTTGAGTTCTGGCTTCTCTGGAGCCTCACCTCTCCTTAGTTGAGGTAAATATTCATCTCATGACAGTCCAACCCATGATAATATACCTGGAATTCGTTGGTGGAACAATACAATTGTGTGTCATTTCTACATTACCTCAAAGCACACATTGGCATCAGATTCCCTGCAGTCTAATAATTGATTTCATCTTCCTTTTATAACTTTCATGATATATATTCAAAACCAGACAGAAGTATGAAAATAAATGCAACTCCCTTAAGTCAATAAAACTGGCTGCACACATAGCTATTATATTGGATTCCAATAAGAATAATAAAGAAACTTTTTGCCTTGAGCAGTTTCCCTGGTTAGAGCCTGTCTTTGTCCTTTTTATTTTATTTTTATCTTGTGCCAATCCTTCTGACACATCACAAACTTCCGTGTCCTTTTCTCATCATTTTGCTTCACTTCAAATAACCTTTGGTATTTTCTTTTGGTCTTTTTTTTTTGGTCTTTTCTATTTTTGTACTTTCTTCATGAGTTATTCCTTCCTGGATGTATGAATTGGCCTAGTTGCTCCTTTATTGTTTCATCTACAGTATCTCTAAAGTTAAAGGAACCTGATTTTATCTAAAATGCACAGTTAAGGCTATGGGTGTCCATAAACCAGTTTCTATTTGGTGACAAGTTTGGACATAGTTTGTGAATTCAGTGGGGCTTACTTTTGAGTAGACATGGATAGAATTGCACTGCCAATTACATGCTACCCCAGCTGATCCTACCAACTATGTCCCACAAGCACACACAGATCCTAGACAGTGTCTACGGATATTGGCCAAAATTCAAAAAATTTTATTGCGGTACTTTTACAGATCCACATAAACCCAGTGGAAGTGGAATACTAATTTGTTGTAAGATTTATCCATTTATTTATGAAAACTATCTGCCTCACCTTTGAATTGATTTTATATGTGGTGTTTTTAAAGTGTTTGCTTTATAGATGTGTGTGTGCAATTGTTTGGTGTATGTTTTTATAGTAGTATAAATCTCTATGGGAAGTGATTCATTTGAATAACAACAATGCAAAATCTTTCCAGGATTGATTGGCATTCCCAGGATGGCATAGAAAAGAGTAAAACAAAAAACAGAAAGCAAAACACAAATAAATACAAGACAACTGGAAGAGAAATGGGGAATCTTTTTCTGTTTTCATCTCCCTTCGGCCTGGTGGACCAAACTTGACTGGTGGGCACTGCTGTCATTGTGATGTCAGGTGATCCTTCCCTTTGAAGCCCAGAATTTTGGGACTTCAGACTGAACTGGGGGGGGGGGCTTTCAAACAGCCCTTTGTAAACATCCTCATGTAGGATGTTTACAAAGGATTTCAAAGCCACTGCCCCCCACCATTTCTTCTTCAATCTGTAGAAGTTTGAAGGAGAACGTGAAGTTTAAGGATCATTCAACTGCTGCCTACAATGCCTTGCTCAATCAAAAGAACATCTGGGAGATTTAAGAAATAAATATTATGTATGATGACTAGGATTAAAGATGTATGATGTCAGGGGTTGGGGCAGGTATTCCCAAAAAATCAAACCCTGGTCCAAATGGGAAGGCCCTGAGGACCATGTCTGATTTCCCCAACCTGAACTAATATAACAGAATGGCAGCACAGTGCAGGGTTAAAAATTCTATTCAATAAAAACGAACTAAAGTTAGCAATGTTAAGAAGCTCTAGGGTGAAAAGCAACAGCAGTCAAAACGCCCTAAAGGGGGTTATGGAATAAAAGTGGGTAGTGCTTGGGCAGGGTCAGAGCGAAACTCCTCAATCCCAAAAGAAATTAGCAAGGGCTCCATGTGTAAACAGGTAGTCATGTACAAAATTAACAGAAAGAAAACAGCTGTGTTTATGAAAGGGGAGAGATAATTGCAGAGAGAGACACCATGAAATGTTCACCCAACCATGAGCAAGGAACACTGAAAGGAGGTTAGGATAGGGGGTTAATGAGGTATTTATGTTACAGGAACCTATAAATAAAGATAATTCACAGTAATGTGGTGGGGCAGGTCACACAGTTTATCATGGTTGATGGCTGCTGTGTTCTTAAATAATTATTATAATTGGCAATATTGTAAGCCGTTTTGAAGGCTACTGGAGGGCAAGTAGAGAAGGTATAGATTTTTAAATGAAGGAACAAATATTTCATCTCATATCCAGGGACAAATTACACCTAAAGCAGCTGCTCCGGGCAAACTGTTTCACTAGGTAAAGGTAAAGGGACCCCTGACCATTAGGTCCAGTCATGGCCGACTCTGGGATTGCGGCGCTCATCTCACTTTATTGGCCGAGGGAGCTGGCGTACAGCTTCCGGGTCATGTGGCCAGCATGACTAAGCCACTTCTGGTGAACCAGAGCAGCGCACGGAAACGCCATTTACCTTCCTGCCGGAGCGGTACCTATTCATCTACTTGCACTTTGATGTGCTTTCGAACTGCTAGGTTGGCAGGCGCAGGTACCGAACAACGGGAGCTCACCCCGTCGCGGGGATTCAAACTGCCGACCTTCTGATCGGCAAGTCCTAGGCTCTGTGGTTTACCCCACAGCGCCACCTGCACCCCAATTAGCAACATGCCCAGTGCTCTTTTGTTAATTGTTCCCTTTCTTTTTTCATGTTTAGGTTTTGGGGATAACACTACCCCTCCCCAACTTTTATAGAATTTGAAAACATTATTCAAAAGTAGCACTGAAATCCCTCACCCCCAATGCAGAAAGTATTACACAAGCCATCTTTGGGCTTTCTAGCTTTATATGACGATTATTAGAATTTAGGTGCAGCATCACATATGTGCATATCTAAATGTAAGATGTATCTATTTATATAACAATTTATATGATTTCCCATATTCTAAAACAAGCAAGGAATCACAGGCCAAACATATGTTCTTTGTTTCCTGACCCCCATCATCCGCAGTCAGTGTTAGTAAAAGTTAAGGGGGATAGAAATTGTAGTCCAATATCTGGAAAGTCACATTTTTCTTTGGACTGAGGGCAGGATAGAAGCATGTTCATTTCATTATCTTTGGTGCTGATTAGATTTTATTTGTTTAGACTAGGAATAGTGATGATAATAATAATAATAATAATTTTTTATTTATACCCTGCCCTTCTGGCTGGGTTGCCCCAGCCACTCTGGGTGGCTTCCAACACATATAAAAATAATAATAAAACATTAATGGTAACAATCTGATCCAATATAAAAAGTCACAATAACCTGAAAATAAACAACTTATATCAATATTCAATAATCCATTAGAATCCAATAGTAAACAGTAAAATTAAACACCAGCAAATAATAATTAAACAGTTTACACTTTTTACAATAAAGAATTACTAATCTATGGTGATCTGTTTTAAATGTATTTACCCATGGAATTTGGTGCTTCTGGACTAAGGATGTCAGAGAATTCCAACAAAAATGGAAAAGAAAATTGCTGCAGTTTGCATTTTCATCTGTGGGCAGGACGGACATTGCTCAAGCAAAGATGATCCGTATTAGTTCACATCGCCGTTGTTTTAAATCTACAAACATATCATTAATGATTTTTTAAAATATTGTTTTGATGTTTCATTCACGTTGAAATGAATGTAAGTTATGTAAGGTACATAAATAAGCTAAATAGGAAATAGGAAGATGTAGTATTTGGCCAGAAATGAACTGCAGTGGAATGGAAACAGCGTTGAATATAGGTTGGAACAGAAGAATTTCTGCCTTATTGCATCCCTATCATCTTACCTAATCTAGCCTTGCCGACATCAGACCACCTTTTGTTTTGAGCACCTGCTTATGTACCAGCTGCTTGTGCATTGGAAGTTTGTGTGTGTGTGTGTGTGTGTTTTAAAAAAAGCTCTATAAGACACACTTTCCCCCTCCTAAAAAGTAAGGGGAAATGTGTGCGCATCTTATGGAGCAAATGCAGGCTGCACAGCTATCCCAGAAGCCAGGAGAGCGAGAGGGATCGGTGTGCAGCAATCCCTCTTGCTGTTCTGACTTCGCTTTGCTGGAGAGGTGCTGCACAGCTTTCCCTCTCTGCGCAGCGCCTCTTCAGTGCTGGAGAGGTGCTGAGCAGAGAGGGAGAGAATTTTTTTTTTCTTGTTCTCCTCCTCTAAAACTAGGAGCATCTTATGGTCGGGTGTGTCTTATAGAGCGAAAAATACGGTATATGGAAAAATCATACCCAAGTAAGTAATGTATAATATGTATAAAACTGTCAAGCCACATGCTGTACTATATTTCCATGATGTAATTTTATAAGCATTATTTAATACATAAGCATTTTTACACAGTTATATGCATTGCTGCTTAAGTGCTGGTTGATTTGGAAACCTGGATTGAGAGAGAGAGAGAGAGAGAGAGAGAGAGAATATACTGGAATTGTTCATCTTTTTAGTGGAACCAGTAAAGAAATAACTAGCTTTTCATCATAAGCAAGGAATAATCAGGATCTTTCTTTTCTTTTTTACAAAAATCCGTGTGAGTAAACTGCTCATCGAGATGTTCTGAAAATTCAATCCCAGTCCAGATTTACTACTCCTTCTCCATAAATCTCCATCCTGTTGACTCTCCACATATCCTTTGTACTTGGAAAAATATGTAGTGATGAGCTGGGGAATGGTGCCTTCACTGATGAAAAATAAATTAGACCCAACTGGATGGTTACAATTAAGAATGTTCGGTATTGTGCTGGAACGAAATTGATAAAATGCTCTGCCACTTTCGGTTGGAGTCTAATAGCTTTCTGGGAATTCCCCCAGTGATTTGACATCATGTTCCTTTTGACTCCATAGGCTTGCTGGTGTGTTTTGCCATTTTAAAAAGGCATATTTAATTAAGATCTTGTTTATCACAAAACTAATGGGCTTAGACTAATGATCAGCTAGCTGAATCCAAGGGGTTTTTTGTTTATCTATTTCAATATTTTTTTTATAACAGTAAAATGTTATAAAGTGAATATGACTGTACTTCAAATCCGCCTCTCAAACTAGCTAATCCATGTTGGCTAATGACTTGACCTTGTCAAGGCAGCATGGCTTCCCAAGGTTGTGGTTTTCTATTGCTCTGTGCAGTTTTTAATAAGCTACTCAGTGGGGCTTCTTCAGTATTTCTTGGGAGACCTTTTCAAAGTCTAATGCAATTGTACAAGATAGCTGCAGTCTCCAAAGAAGAAAACGAGGCACTTTTGCAGTTTCTCCAGACTTGTTTTTTGAGCGTTCATCCTGATTTGCATGTACAAAGCTTGCCTGGAGGTTATACAGAGCCGTCTTTACCCAGGGGTGCAAGGGGTGTGGGGCACCTGGGCCCCGAATTCTGGGGGATGCCAAATGTATTTGGAGTGTGTGTCAAATGTACACTTACTGTATACTGGTCGCGCTTGATTGGGGGTGGCTAAACTAAATTTGGAGGCCCTGGGCGGATCTTTGCACCCCAGCGGTGCATATGCTAAAGATGGCCCTGAGGTTATACAATGCCCAGTCTTCATTGGACATTCATTCTGACGTGTTTGCAGGGAAGTTATACGACAACGAGTGCTCCTCCTGATTTGTTTGGGCAGAGGTTATAGGACTTTGTGTCGATTGATCACTACCTCACACTTTGCAAGTGCCACTTTCCTAACTGCAAAACTTCCATTAAGGAAAGGATTTGTTGTACCAGAACACTTTAATACATTTAATATAATGACAAGGGATTGCTGCAAGGTAAAAAGCCCTTCCTAAATAGCTAAAACATTATGGATGGAACATTTATATGTAGTAAATAAACTCCCTGTAATTTAATTAATTTAAATTCTTCAGGAGGCAAAAGCGCCTAGCAGAGAACTGCAGTTACAAGTAGGGTATAATTTGGGATATTTAGGCTGCAAACCAACCCTACACGTTAGGGGTGCAAAGCCTCAACCCTGTGGGCCAAATGCAGCCCTAAGGTCTCCTTATCAGACCCTTAGAACTCCCCATACTGCACCCCTTCTTCCGATGCCACACCACTCAAACTCAGGACGAAAGGAAGAAACAAGCTAAGAGGAAGGCACGTTTGGCAAACCCTCACCGTAATCAACTCCTGCCCGGAATCCTATGTCCCCACTGTGGAAGGGTGTGTAGATCCAGAATTGGCCTCCACAGTGACTCATGGACTCACTGTTAAGATCATGTTCATGGAAGACAATCTTACATGGCTACAAGTGATTGCCAAAGGAAGAACTCACTAGCCCTACTTTGCATCCTCCTTCACTATTTTTGCTGGTTGGAATGTCCTTGAACTTGTGATAATGCCTCTTGCTTCTCTGGCTGGGCGATACACACAGAGGGGAGTGTGTGAGTATCCGTAGAGGCTAGCCTTTCGTACAAAATGTAAAATTTGCATTTCTTGCTCCACCCACTTTTGCCCACCAGTGGAACGTGGACTGAAAATGCTCCTGTGCCCCTCACAATACATACTTACCTGAGACTAAGCCCCACTGAAAACTGGGCTTATTTCTGAGTAAACATGTGCCAGATTGCACTGTTGGAAGAAAAAGCTAGCTTTCTCCTATTTACGGGAGAATGTAACCACAATCCCTCCTAAAGCAACTTTCATCTGATAAAAAGGGAAGACGGAAGAGTGCTTGTCAGCAGGATTTGTGCTCCCATCCCCGTAAAGCTCTCATCCTCTGTAGTTGGAAACATCTGTAACAATTTATCTTTCCTGTCTGAAATGAGGAGCTCAGAGGGGTCTTAGATTGTGAAAGGCTGACATATCTCACAAACAACAGATAGATCGGTTTATAAACCCACACTTTTGAAAAATGAAGCTCTTGTGCTTGTCAGTAACTGGTAATTAGCCCCCTGTGCTGCTTCACAGCAAATTTGGTGAGTTCAAGATGGAAGATTTTTTCCGGCAGAAGGAAAAATTGCTCCAAAAAAAAGAGCAGGACAGGAAGAAATACCTCGTTGGAAGAGAAATGAAGCGCAGCAACATCAACTTTGTCCATAAATAAAAATTTCTCATCTGTCTACCTTTTATCTTTCTACCCTTATACTAATATCCCAAGCTCACTTTATCTAACCGCCTTCACTCAACAAGAAAAAGTCATTGCATCTTCCAGAGGGGTAGCTGGGTTCGTCTGTTGCCACAAATACACAAAAAGGTACATAAAATAAGCCTGTCTGCTGGATCCATTGTCCAGCATCCTGTTCTCACAGTGGCCAACCAGATGCCTTTGTGAGGACCACAAGCAGGGCCTGAGTACAACCACACTCTGCCCCTTTGCTATCCTCAGCAACTGGTAGTCAGAGACATTCTGCCTCTAACAGTAGAAGGTAGAGCATAATCATTGTGCCTAGTGGCCATTGATAGCCTTATCTTCCAAGAAGGTGCCTAATGCTCTTTCAAAGCTATCCAAGTTGGGGACCATCACTCTTGTGGGAGAAAATTTCAGGTTTTAACTACGCACTTTCTTTTTTCTGTCCTGAATCTTCCAACATCCAGTTTTATTTGATTTTCCCACAGGATCTATAAGATAGGGAGGAAAACTTTCTCCATCCGCATTCTCCACACAATGCATAATTTTAAGCGCTTCTATTACGTTCCCCCTTACATGCCCTTTCCCTATACTGTACGAAAAGGCCCCAAATGTTGCAACCGTTTTGTTATAGGGGATTGGCCTGCTCTGGCCCTGAGCTACATCTCTTCCCTTTTGGAAATGGCTGTGTACAGAGATGAATATAGAGAGCATCTGCTCAGCTCAGAGCTAAATGTAAGCTGACCTGCGATGACTGCAGGACTGGGCAGAATGAACACAGCTGGGCTACGCTTGCAATGACCTTGATACTTACAGTTCATGGGCTTTGGAAAAGCTAGTGGGTTAAATTGGGGCATTTTTACGAGCCAGCATTTCTAAAGCGTAAGGGCAGCTCAAAAATATGAGCTGGGCACAGCTCAAGACCAACACTAGTAGCTCCATTCTGAAAAATAAAAAGGGAACTTTCAGACTATTTTCTGTGAATCAGAAGATCAAGAATAAAGCTTTTAACTATTCTGGCCAGGCAGCTGTTTAGACAACTTGGCTGCTGTAGACACACTTCCTTCTGTCTCAGTTCCATCTACCTTAACATAACCTAGAACACTACCAGAGTTGTATATGGATGGTTTTCTCTACTATGTTACCCCGCAGATGTTAGGGGAGAGGTAGTACCTCTGGTGGAGGACATGTCATGCTCCTTCTGGGGTAGTTTGTCCACCTTTGGTCCCCAGCCCACGCTCAGCTCTCACCTATGACTCCTAGAAACTGTCAGCATGTGACAGTGGCCACTCCCGGGAAACAGCTGTGACTGGCCGGCTAAACAAGGTGAGGGTAGCTGATGGGTCTCAAACCCTCAATGCATTGATGAGGCACTTCCCCTGCATATGAAGACAAGCTCTGGCAGATTGAGTAGATAAGATTAATAGTGAGTCCAATGGTCAACATGGCAGTTTCTGCACACGATGTAGAGGGAAGTGAGGGGCAGGTGGGGCTCATCAACCTGGGAAGCGAGCCCATCATGGAAAAGGAAAACGCTGATCCTAAACCTCTGCTGTCTTGCAGGATAACTTCAGGAGAAGAAAAAGGCTAAGGAGTAAATCCTACACAAATCCACAGTGAAGTCCCTAAGATGGTAGGATGGTGTCTTGTATACCTCCTTCTGGCATTTGTTTAAATGGGATTTGCTTTTCTGCGTCTTCTCCCTTCCTCCCACCCACCCCCTCCCTTTGCTGGGGAAGGAGACTCTTGCTAACGTGTGGTTGACATAATGAGTCCCATTAGCTCTCAATTCAGCATGCTTTTTGACCAGCTCCCTTTTAATGACTATGCTTTCCTCAACTGCTCAAGTTTTGGGAATAAACCAAAACCAGATGTATGGTGCCAGATGTATTGCTCTGCTTTCCTTTGGACCATATCAGCGAGGCCAAGTCTTGTCATTTGGACACTGCCCAGGCTTGTGCCCTGAGGAGGTCACTTTGTTGTTTGACTTAACCCCCAGAGGCGCACTCCATTGTCTCTCGAGACAGACCAATGCGAACAACAACAACAACAACAACAACGGTATCCTTTTTTTTTGCATAGTCTTTGATTTACTTAGCAGTAGTATGGAAGCAAAAATTTAGGTGGTCAGTAACTAAATGATGTCAGCTGGACCACCAAAAAACTCTGTGATTATGTGATCTCTTGCCTTGTCATGAAATTAAAATTTCCTATTATTTTGATCCTGCACAAGCCTTCCTGAGATCTATAATATGATATTATTAGAGTTATTTAGGATACTTGCAGGGGGTTTTTAATGGCCAGTTCACAGCTTCTCCTGGTTTGCATGCTCAACATGTGATGGTATATGAGCCTCTGGCTGGGACATCCAAAACAAAGGAGAAGGTTTTATGTGAATGATGTCAGCATACATGCTATGTGAACCACCCCCTGCCCATGGTTAATCTGACAAAAACACCCAGTGAATGGATGGACTGGATGGCTGAAAATTTGCTTCTGATTTTCTCCAGTAGAATCATAGAATCATAGAGTTGGAAGAGACCACAAGGGCCATCGAGTCCAACCCCCTGCCAAGCAGGAAACACCATCAGAGCACTCCTGACATATGGTCAGGAGTAGCCGCAGGGGAAGGTGTAAGCCAAGTGTCTGAGTAAAAGAAAGCAAATGGATAGGACTGCAGTTTGACTCAGAGAGAGATGAGCACAGAGTTCTGATTTTTGGAGATCTGAAGGTGATGTGGTTCAGTGAAGTGAATTTTTTGAGGTATTTTAAGCTATACCTCCTGTCAGCATCGCCCTTGAGCCAGTGCCACCAACTGGACTCACACACTTCAGCCCCGACTGGGCTAGGCGAGCTGGGTAGCACTTCCAGAGATCACCTTCTGCACAGGAACTGGTCAAAGTGCTGTGGACTCACAGCTTAGAGTTGTGAGCACCGGATTCACTCCCACAAGAAGACAGTCGTCGCACAGCAGAGTATAGCAGAGTATAGCAGAGCATAAATGACTTGGAGAGCAGCTCTGTAGAATATCTTCTTTATTCTATCTACAACTATAATACACAACTATGTACAGAGGTAAATGAGGTCTAGACAAAAATGCTGAACTGCACTGTCTGCAGCTGCTCTTAGCAGCAACCTTATCTATACACATGATCTCTCTCTAACACTCAGTCTCTCTCTTTCTTTGATGTGAGGCTGGAACCGCCCTCTCCTCTCTGGAGAATCAGCAGAGAACATCAGCAGATTCTTGGATATGGGAGGGGTGAAATCTCCTCACCTCCTCCTATGCTCAACCAGCACATCTGTAAATGGAAACATTATAAAACACCAGTAAACTTCCAGTGACCTCCTTCCAAAGGAAACCTGGGTAAGTGCCACACCCTGGAAACTTCTCGTTGTTTGGAGGATAGGGGCAAGTGCAACAGCATGCAAGCTTTTCAGGGTCAAATCAAACATTTGCTTTCCTGCATGGATATACCATATTTACTTGAATGTAATGCACACCTTTTTTTGGCCAAACTGCATCGCAAAAATTAGGGTGCACCTTGGATTTGATGGTGCATTAGATTTGATTGCAAGCTTGAAAAACACTGCTGACATAGCAAATAGGTTTAGAAAATTGAAGTGCGCATTAGATTCACATAAATACAGTAACATTGGTGACCCCTCTCCATCTCCCTCCCAGGTATGATTGAATATTCAATACCATTTTGCCTTTGTTGTTTTGTGCTTTCAAGCCACATGGTCTTCTTGTCTTCATTTTTTTGCCTTTGTGGATTCTTTTTGTTTTTTATAGTCAAGGAAAGATTTCATTTTTGGTACACAGTGTGATTCCTGTCCTGAAATAAATAACTTTAATGATCTCATTTTGGCAGTAAACACACACACAAACCCAAAAATCTGTGTGCGCACTAGGCTCCATTTTTCAAGGCATAGACTTGATGGTGTTTTCAGATATGTCAGAAATGACATTGCCCCTGGGCATAACTAACTTTATTTGCAAGCTTTCATTCCTCGTCCTTTCCCTTTATTTGGAAGAAACTAATGCCTGGATAGTAACGGAGCAGCAACTGTTCTGGATTGCCTTAATATTTAATTGGCATATGGTATTATACCTTTTACTGATAGCTGTCAGGAACTTCCTGCATTTCATGCCTACTCCTGTATGAACACTTCTGATAGGATTGGTTCAGCTTGTTGATGATGTTTGAGATCGATTGCAAAGTGTCAGCAATGTGACTTGCCTTTCTCCCTTCTTGAAAAAAATGAGAAATGCTTTTGGTGTGCCCTTATACTGTGTTACTTCAAGGAATGTCACAGCATTCCCAATAACTCATTTCATCATACAAGCAATTGTTAGAATGAGCGTCCAAATGCTGGAGGCTAAGAAAGCAACTGTATTAAGAAAGGCCCAAGTTGACAACAATTAAAAGACACTGTCAGATTGCATCTTCCAGCATCAGTCCCACACAGATGTATAGACCTCAGTACCATTTGTTATAAGGCCCAAACAAGAACCCATTCAGTAGCTTGGTCTCAAACACTGAGTCACCATGCAGGGAGTCTATTTGTTTTTCACCAAGAGAATCATGCCTTATTCTTTCTGCATCCTAAGCCCATTTAATTTGCTGCATTTGTGGGTCATGGGAAATGGTCAAGATACACAATCTGTTTCATGGCCTTCATTCCCCAGTCTTGCTAGCCCAGAGTGTACCACTATCGCAGATGTAGTGAGTACACAGTTACTGAGCAATCAGGAGTTTTTTGTATTGCGTTTCATTTATTAACACAATACTTCTATACATCCATAATATCAGAGAAAATCATTAAATCCCTAGCATCATAAAGAAGTAACATTAATCATAACAAAATGCACAACAAAACTCTAGACAGTCAATCTGATAATTATAATATAATTTTAACACAAGGGTAAAAAGGTAAAGGTAAAGGAACCCTGACAGTTACCGTATTTCTCGCCCTATAGGACGCACTTTTTCCCCTCCAAAAATGAAGGGGAAATCTGTGTGCGTCCTATGGGGCGAATGCAGGCTTTCGCTGAAGCATGGAGAGCGAGAAGAGTCGGTGCGCACCGACCCCTCTCGCTCTCCAGGCTTCAGGAAGCTATCAGCAAGCCAGGGGAGCCCGTGGGAGTTCCCGCAGGGCTCCCTGGCTGCGGATAGCAGCCTGCTGCATGGAGCGCGGGGCGCACCGAAGCAAAGCGCCCCGCACTTCGGGCAGACATCCACAGCTGGGGGGGGGGAATAATTTTTTTCTCCTTTATTCCCCCCCCCCCAAAACTAGGTGCGTCCTATGGGCCGGTGCGTCCTATAGGGCGAAAAATATGGTAAGTCCAGTCGTGAAAAACTCTGGAGTTGTGGCACTCATCTCGTTTTACTGGCCGAGGGAGCGGACGTTTGTCTGCAGACAGTTTTTCTGGGTCATGTGGCCAGCATGACTAAGTCGCTTCTGGCAAAACCAGAGCAGTGCACAGAAATGCTATTTACCTTCGGCTGCAGCGGTAGCTATTTACTTGCACTTTGATGTGCTTTCGAACTACTAGGTTGGCAGGAGCTGGGACCGAGCAACAGGAGCTCACCCCGTCGCAGGGATTCGAACCGCCTATCTTCCAATCAACAAGCCCTAGGCTCAGTGGTTTAGACCACAGCGCCACCCGTGTCCCTCTTATTGTTGATTTATTCCAACTCAAAAAAGAAAAAAGAAGAAAACAATGACTTCACATTTCTATATTTGACTAATATCTCTCAGAGAGAGCAATCAGTTTTACTAAGGACTGGAATTTTAATTTTTCTACTTGAAATGCCCACTTATGCCATTTACTTCAAGTTTGTGTGTACTGTGAATGTCCACAATACCTTTGTCAAAATTCTTCATCTTTTGAAGAAGCCCATACTTCAAACTCAGGACTGTCATTCACATCTTTGAATGGGCTGTACATGGAGCTGCTGTTGATAAGTGTCCCAAAGCTCCAGTTAGTGCAACCTGTCTGCTGATAAGGGTAAAAGGAAGAACAGTAAGTTCATTGGGAGCACATGCAGACGGTCCTAATTGTTGATCATCCAGCAGATGTGTTGGTTGATAACAGTTATGAGCCAATGCCTAAGCCAAACCTCTTACATCTGTAATCGATAAAGTTGTGGCCTAATTTGAACCATACTTTGTTGTCATGAGTGGTCTTTGCGTAGTGCCCAGCTCATAGCACTTGGGCATGCAAATGTGCTGGTTTGGCCCTCTACAGCTGAGGCATTATGTATCAGAGAGATCTACTTTCCTCCTAAGCCCTGAGTATTGTTCCAATAGTATAATTTTATGTTCTGTTACAACTGAAGCAAAAATTGTCATAAAATTCGATTTTGGATACTTAAAGATGCAAGTGGGTCATATAAATTCATTCAGGCTATTACAAGACAGATTCTGTGAAGGGGATCTGTTCTCAAAGCGGTGATTGTCCACCTTTGAAAGAGCAGGTCCCTCTCTATCGAAGCCAAAATTACCACTCCACTGAAAACATTGGCTAACTTATTGATGGTCTTGAAAAAGAGCCTGCTGCTTCAATAATACCTGCTTAGGACATTATTCTCCTTTGTGGAAAATGAAAGGAATGAAGCCAGGTAGAACAGACAGACTTCTGTTCTACAAAATATTCCTTCCTCTGTCTCCAAGTGGCAAATGGGGATGCAAAGAAAGCATTGCCTTGATTTCTCAGGAGTGAAGGGCACTGAGAGGCTTCGATTTTGTCAATTTGCACAACAGACTGCATTTTCTGTTGTTGTTGTTTTGCATATGAGCAGAATCTCCAATATTTTGCTTCACGCATATATGTTCTCACTCTGTTCTTCTTGTTGCTGTTGCTACATTTGATATTTCCAGCTAAGAAACGTTAGGCTTCTCCTCCTCACCCCTCCTTATCCTGCAGTTATATTAGTTCTTTGTCTTGGGGAAATGATTTCTCTCCTGAAAATCAGATTAAGCCAAATAGGGTTGCCTAACCAGCAAACGGGACTGTGGCAGTTCTGTGTGGCTGAACTAATTTGCACTTGCCTGACCGATCATTCCTTCCTCTGGTGTCTTAATTATAAGTTTTAATCCCTTTGATTTTGGACCCAAAGAAATAAGGATTGTAGCAGTGGGATTTGAGTACAGTTATTTAATATACGGAGAGATGGTTTAAGAACTTCATTTAACACACAGTGTCAGCGCCAATGGCACATGTTCATGCTCATATATTTTTTTTAAAAAAAGTAAGAATCCATGCTTCTTTTTTTAAAAAAAGTTTCCCCAGCATGCTGCTGTTCTGCTCCAGGCTTAGCTTGAGATTTCAATCAGAAAGGCATTTCCAGATTTTTATTTTTTTTTAGAAACAGGGTTTTTAAATAAATAAAAAACGGTATGCATAATTTCAGTTTTGTTTGTTTCTAAATCAAGGTCAGCTCTGTGCATCTGTCACAATTTTTCAGGCTACCACAAATCTTCTAAACAAGATGCAAATTGTACTGCTAGTGAACAGCCCATTTGCCACTGAGTATGGTTCAGTGATGAAGAATTCTCCTGCATCATCTGCATCTTAAACTCAAAATGAGCGGAGCCGGTCAAAAGCACTCCTGTGAATGTCTGCCAGGTCTCTTGATAGCATTACCTTGTGGTTACTGGTATCAAGGGCAACATAAAGATCTAACAGGATCAAGAGAGCACAACTGCTGCATCAATGTGTAGATCGAGGTCACTGATAAAGCCACACAATGTCAATATCACATGGAAAGCAAAGCAGATATTGACAGAGGTTCAGACAATGGTACCTAACTGCCAAAGCCATGTAGAGGGTTGGGGCACCTTATGCCCTCTCAGTGTTGCTGAACTTACAGGATTCATCATCCCTGGCCATTGGCCATGTTTGCTGAGGTTGATGGGAGTTGTAGTTCAGCAGCATCTGGAGGGTTAAACTCCTATTATAGGACAACTGCTCAGTCAGCATCCTTCACTAATAAGGCAAGATTGGAAGGCAGACAGTGGGTGGATGGAGTAATCAGGTTTATATTTATAAAAAAGGGGGGGACAGAATGAATTCATAGCCTTCCCCAACCTCTAGGTGTTTGCTACTGCAGTTTCCACCATCACTGGCCAGGGTGGGGTTTGTGGGAATTGTAGTGCAAAACACTTGGGGGACACCACATTGGTGGAGGCAATCTTTCGTTTCCAAAGAGATCAGTAATGCCTTGCTTATCTTGAATGGCTTTTCCCAGCCAGGGATTTAACTCACTAGTGGACACCTCTATTCCCCATGCAGCAATGCTTAAAATACAAGGATGTCGGAAGGGGCATGTCCCCCCTTATCTGTTGGTGTTCCCCCAGCTATGGCTTTTAGAAGCCTACTGGGTGTGTGTTCTAAAATGTGGGTGGATGGGCTTCAGTAGGTGGAGCTTGTAGGCTTTATTATCTTGCTCCCTGCCATAAGTCAAGAACAGCCAAACATAGAGAAATAAGGGTACCCATCTCATTTGTTTTATGCTGCCAAGACCACTTGCCTGAGACAGAAATTAGGAAACATTTATAACATATAACTTGATCCTGACACTGTATTTAAATTTGTACCCACCACCACCCAAGATAAGTGAATATAAATCATTTTGCCTGCAAATGAGGTGGCAAAGTCATTACAGTGGTCATTGGATGGCAGTCTTGCACTTTCTTCCCCATCTGTCAAGAGCTAATGGTCCTGCCTTTGCCCAGCATTCCTCTTTCCGAGGAGAAGTAGATATCAGAATTGAACACTCCTATTAAGCAAGCGTACGGCTATTAGAATTGCATTAGGCAAGAGCTCTTGCCAGCCTAGAGTGGTGTTCACTATATGGATAATAGGACCATAGCTTTCATAGTGACCCTCAGCACTCTCTGGTTGAGTCAATTTTGATTCTTCACACCATTTCAAGACTGCTGAAGATTAAAGTCTCTCTCTCCGTTATGAGCTGCATCTGCCTTACCCACCAGCCATTAACTGTTTGCTTTCATGGAGATCTGAAAATCAAAATAAGTAAGAAATTAAAATCTCTTTCTCACTCACTCTCGTCATTCAAGGAATTGCAGATTCTGAAGGGCAACTACAATTTTACCTAGCCACTGGACCAACAAAATCTTTGGCTATATTGCACCCTGTATGCTGTCACTGAAGGAAATGTTTTCATTTTCATTTGTGTGGGTTTTTTTAAGATTGTGCTTGCAAGTCAGTAACAGAACTGCAGCATGTGCCTTCAGCCATTCTCTAGGCAATATGGGCAGACTTGTATAAACATAACTCAGTGGAGCTTTTGAGGAAGAAAATCCACTTTTGGAGTGGGGAGGAGAAGTGGCATATGGGATCACAGGAAAATAAGAGGCCCACTGGATCAGACAAAAGGCCTCTCTAGTCCAGCGTGCTGTTTTCCACAGTGGTCAAGAAGATGCCAATTGGAAGTCCACAAACAGGAGACAAGGCCAAGAGATTTCCTCTTATGGCCACAGTTGGCCGAGCTCTTTCCATACCCCCTTAGAGTCTCCCATTACAGGGCATCCATAAATTATTGGGATGCAGCTTTGCTCAGATGGATAAGCTGATGATTATCCAAGATGTTAGGGTTAGTCCTCATTATTTTTCTCCTCTCACACATGCAGTTCAAAACAGAAGGCTATTTATGTCACTTGTTGCCCAGTTTAATTTTCATTCAAACTGGCACCCACCAGCTTTCTTCAATTTTCTGACCTTTCTCTACGGGCTCTCGTCCCAAGTGCCCCCCAGAGGATAAAGAGGAGAGGCATTTAAAGAGCTGGAACAAAGTGCTTCTTCAGAGCTCAGCGCCTGAATCAGCAGCCTGCTGACTTAATGAACTGACACAAATTATTGTTCCTTTCCTCAGACAAGCTGCCTTCTTGTCTAGAGAGGCCAATGCAAAGTGACAGATCCGAAACCAGGGTTAGAGCTCCAAAAAGGACAAGGATACAAGTGAGCTAAATCACCTAGAGCAAGAGAACATTGCTAGAAGAGGTGTGAAGTTGTAAGATCTGGGCTGGAGACCACTTCAATCTCTTCCTTCCTGTGGGTAAAAAAAGGGATATTCCTATGCCTTTTGTGAACAAACCAAAAATAAATGTTTCAGTTTTTTGAAGAGAATTCTAGACTCCCTAATGTTTAGCTTTCCAGGCAAAGAAGCAAGGTGTAAACATGGAGAACTAAAATTCACTCCTTCTCTTCCTCCTGCCTTCCATAGCCCCATCAACCCCATTCCTGCCATCTCCTCTAGCTCCAGCTTTCCCTTTCCTGCCCTCCCTCCCATATGCTTTCTTTTTACATCTCTGACCCCATTCACCCCATTTTCTGCCCCTGCTGACTCTATGCTTCCTACCTTTCCCTACATACACAAAAGTCCAGCCACTACCTGTTCTTCCCCCTTCCATACAGCCAACCCAAGGCCTGCTGCTGTCCAATCAGAATGAAAGTGGGCATGTACTACAAAGGCCTGGCAAGCCGCCAGGGGCCATATTAATCTTGGCTGCTGTTTTGTTTATTGTTCTAGTGATCTTGGTGCAGAGGGCCTGATGGGCAGCAAGGCCGCCCACTGGGTGCAGCCTGGTGTTTGCATGCTGAAGGTCACCGATTCAATCCCTGGTATCTCCAGGTAGGGCTGAGAAATAGTGCTGTCTAAAACCCTGGGATGCTGCTGCTTGTCTGTGTAGTCAGTAGATGAATCAATTATCTGACTTGGTAGAAGGCAGCTTCTTATGAGTTGGGGCCCCCAGTAGCAAACCTCTAGGAGCTGCTCTGCAATCTTGTAATAGTCAGAATGAAGTAGGTTCAGTATGGTTTCCTATTCAGAATGTAATGATTTTATGCTGTGTTGTAGACCTTCTATTGATCTTAAATACCATTAGCCTCTGTCATCCCCCTGGATGGAATGGGCTAAAAAGTAAGCCAACAAAGCAGAAAGAAATTCTTGATCATGGTGCTTTGTAACAGCAATGCCTCTTTTCTATACAGACCCGAATAAAACATGTCATCCATGTTGCGCCTGGGTAATGATGAGTTATTCCATCTTTTCATGAATATTCTCGTTGCTGTATCAACTGGAGCAGCAAAAAAGATGACACTACAGCTTTAAAATGGTGTCCAATTTAGAAATCTTACAAGAGCTGGTAATGGCCAGGCGAAATTGGCTGGGTAATATGTGAATGTGGGAAAGACCACTGAGGCTTATACTTAAATTAGATGCATGCATGCAATGCACTATTTATTATAAACACCATGAATAAATGTATTATGGTCACACTTAGCAGGTGCCAAAAGCTCCCCACAAACTGGCAAGATTGTCTCTTCATATACTGTCAGCATACATCTAAGTACTGTTGTTTGAGATCGCCTTGAAATCTCCACATGTGATGATGTTTAATCTAAAAAAGGAGGGGATGTTTTATCCTTGCCTACTGTTAAAAGTTGCTGGATCTGTGTAAAGGTCCTCTATCTGGTTAAATACTGAACTTCCTAGTGAAGTAGCTTCAGGCCCTGAACTGACTCCAACTACCCAGACTGATCATTAGATCATTCTGGGGAAGGTGTATAAAAGTATCTTGTTCCAGGTGAGCCTTGCCTGAGGAACCTGGTGTTCCTGAATGTTGGTGTCTTCCTGTATCCTTGGTCCTACCTTTTGCCTAATTCTCCCATTTTAGCATGCTCTTTGGCTCAGTATTCTAGCTTGCTCCTTGAGCCTGCATCCTTGCATACCCTTATGTATGGACTAGCTCTTAGTCCTGACTTCTGGCTTGTTCTTGATCCTACTTCATTACTTGTTCTTCAGTTCTGACATGATCTTCAGTCCTAATTCCTGACTACTGGCTTGTCCCATGGCTTCTGGTTTCCAGGACCTACCAATGGCCCAATTCTGACATCCCCATGCCATTTCTGCAATCTAAATCAAGCCCCACCCCTGCAGCTACTGTTAACCACATGGGTGGAAAATACATACACATTAGAGAAGGCGATACCAGTTACTGCATTCCTCCTGCAGTGGATAACATTCAGACCTGCTGGAAATAATGGAGACAAATGGATGCAGTATTTTGCTGCATGACATGGAGGAGAATCCAATAGTGGCAGAAACTATCTTCCAATCAGTTAAAATACTGGAAGTCAGCCCAGAAAGCAATTTTATAAATAGCGCTATAAATTCTGTTTACTTGTTAGATTTGGAGAAAGGCTCATTGAAACAACGATGCCGTGTTTAGTAAGAGAGCACATTATCAATAAGGTTTGAGAACTTCTAACTGGAAAGTGTTTTTTAATTATTAAAAAAACAACAACACATAGCTTTCCTGACTGTGCTATGGCAGATTAGAGAAATGTCCCATTTTTTATTTGTTTTTAAAATCCTTTTGATGACTAGACAATGGCCCAGATTTACTAGGTTTATAAAGGAAAAACAACCACTGTACTTGTCAGACATCACAGAGTCTGAACTATGATCCTTACAGAGGGATCCAAGTCACTTATGGAACTACAACTCAGGCAACTTCAGAGGCCAACAGTCAACAGTTCAGAATTACAGTCACTCCAACTGAGACACAGTGAGAGACTCCTGCTAACAGCTAAAAAAAAAATATTACAGCAACCACATTACACTTCACAGTTTCTAACATCTTGTCTTTCCTTCGCTGGTTGTTTCCAAGGAACTTGTAAAACCTTGCAATATTGAAGGAGCCTTTTTGAGATCTGACTTGCCCTAGATTTTGCCTGTTTAGCCAACTTGTTCACCTATCTTCTTCTTCTCCTCTTGGATGGAATATCTTTTCCTTCTCTCATTTTGCTGGATGTGAGGCTCAGTGTTATAGTTATTCTAAGCCCCTCACCACAGCTGCTCCAGGTCTACAGGGCCAGTTGGCATATGGACCTCTGAGGAGCCCTCCGCTCATAATGCACTGTCTTCTAGCATCCACTCTGGAATCAACTAAGTATTGGTTATAGTCAGCAAGATGGCAACACTCAGCTGATTGGCTCCTCTGATGCATTTGTAGAGCACTGACCTCACTACTGACTCCCCTCCCCCTCTCCCTTCCTAGTAAGCAGCAGTGATCTGGGCAATGGGAGGTCAGGTGCATGCCACAGCCCCACCCCACTGACCAACACACACACATATACTCAATGAACAGCAACATTAATTCTAAATAGCAAATGTAACTATGCAAGCCAAGCACAAATGACCACAGTTCATTATGAATCACAGTGTCACTTCCACAGTTTCTCAGGCTGTCAGTGGCTTCTGCTGCTGAGTTTCACTGTTCCTCACTGAGGCTGGGGGCTGCTCTCCTTGACTGCTCCTCCTTTCTCTTCACACTTGGCTTTGCCACTCTGCCTGCACTTTTCCTCAGCTGTCCTTGTTTCCTCCTTGGCCATCTCTGCTGCAGCTCCAATAGACTTTTTAACAGATCCCTGCCTCTCTTCTCTCTGTATTACATCCGTCCCCCGTTCAGAGCTCACATTCCTTATGGTATTATATTCAGATGCTGAGTGAAGTTATATGGGGATTTGGTGAACAGGATCATTGGTCTCAATTGTTATCTAAATCTGGAGCTGCTGTTCAGACTGAATCACTGCTAACTCTAGATAATTTATAACACAGGTCACAATACTGATCCTTGGGGAACTCCACTTTCTACTTCTCTCCATTTAGAGAATTGTCCATTTATTCCTACTCTTTGCTTCCTGCAACTTAAACAATTCCTGATCCACAAGAGGACCTCTTCTCTTATTCTCTGACTACTAAGGTTTCTCAGGAGTCTTTGGTGAGATACTTTGGCAAAAGCTTTTTGAAAGTCCACACACGCTAAGTCAACTGAATCACTTCTCTATTTTACTTGTTAACACTCTCAAAAACAGGAAACAGGGCTTGTCCTTGCAGAAGCCATGCTGTCTCTGCTTCAGTGACGCTTGTTCTTCTATATGCTTCATTATTTTATCTTTAACAATACTTTCCACCAGCTAACCAACCTATAAATTTCAGGATTCCCCCCTCCCACCAATCCCTTTAAAAAATGGTGTTACCTTGAATACTTTCCACTCCTTAGCTATGGAGGCTGATCCAAGAGATGAGTTGCCTTATCTCACATTTGAGTTCTTTGAGAATCTCTCCCCAGTACAGTGGACGCTCGGGTTGCGAATGTGATCTGTGCGGGAGGCATGTTTGCAACCCGTGTCTGCATGTCAGTGCACATGCAGGTTGCGATTTAGCGCTTCTGCGCATGCGTGACCACCGAAACCTGGAAGTAACCCGTTCTGGTACTTCCGGGTTTCGGCGGTCCACAACCCCAAAAAACGCAACCTCAAGCAGCTGTAACCCGAGGTATGACTGTACTTACCTACAAGGAAAAAAAGATGACAACATCTTAGGCTTAGGGGAGCACCCCTCCTTAAATGCTCATAAGTGGGACTGGGGTGAACAGCAGGGAGCAAAGCCGATGTTTGCTCTACTCTGTAAGCTGCTACCAAAGACCGATGGGTAAACTCTGATTCTTTTCACAGGCACAAAAGGCATCTCCTTTTCAATCTGGATGGTGGGGAAGGAAAAGTTTAGTTTTTGGAGTCGTGCTTCCAATCATTTCACAGGAAAGCTGAGCTTCCTGGGATCAGTCAATATAGATGATGAAGAAGAAGAGTTTGGATTTGATACCCCACTTTATCACTACCCTAGGGAGTCACAAAGCGGCTCACAATCTCCTTTCCCTTCTGTGAGGTGAGTGGAGCTGAGAGACTTCAGAGAAGTGTGATTGGCCCAAGGTCACCCAGCAGCTGCATGTGGAGGAACAGGGATGCGAACCCGGTTCCCCAGATTACGAGTCTACCGCTCTTAACCACTACACCACACTGGCTCTCTAGATGAGACTCCATGGTCAGGTAAGCAGTGACAATGCTTCCTCTGAAGCAATAATTTACTTTATATGCGTTTAGCAGTCACAAAGGATCCCCCTATGGATTCCTTTTGAAACCCAAGCAGTCTAGCTGACAATTCAAGCCAGAGTGATGGGCCACCAAGATAAGAGAAAAAGCAAATGACTGGCAATACACATTTAGTAAACAACTGGAGCAAGTGATATCTAGATAAGATGACAGTTTGACAATTAGTTCGAAACCCACATTTCCTCAGATTGTCACTGCGGAGGGCATGTTTGCAAAACAAAGGTGGCTGTGTGTGTAATGTGTCAGCCTGCTTTGATGGCAACCAGGGAGTCAGGTTGGATATCTGGAAGACTTGAATAAAAATTAGATCCAAAAAGGACCTTTCTGTCAAAACAAAAACAAGAAGTTCAGATGAGACCAACAATAGTTATGCCGCTTAGAATTATGTCGGGGCTTAAGGACTCAGGGCTGGTTCCTTGGAAAGTGCTGAGGACACTAGCTTGATCCCGCAAAGCAGAAACCTCTGTGGATACCAGCCTAACCCCATTGACATTAATGGAACTCAGCTGTTTAAAGTTAAGCATGTCCTCAAGAGACTCATCTAACAAGCCGAGTGAGATTCTGAGCACTCTGCAACTTCAAGCCCTTATGACCTGTTTTGTGTCGAGTCTTGTGCAGTTTCTGATCTTTAATGGGCCCAAACTGTGGAATTGAATTTCCCGTCTCAGATGAAAGAGATTTGGCACTTCCAGAACTACTCTGCACCCCAACTCAATTCTGGCTCATTCCTCTGGTGCCGCTGAGGAAGGAAAGCAGTGAGGATTAAATCTCCAAGCAGTCTCCTATGACCCTTCAGGCTTCTCCTGCAGATTTCTAATCACAGTATTAACCGAGCCTGAACCCAGTTTAGAAACAGAATTCTGACAAAACATTGTCACAAGGTGCAGATGAAAGAAGCTGTTCGCTGGCATCATAGCCATGTGAGTCCCTAATGATGGATTAAGGGATAAGAGAAGTTTGGAATCCAAGGCAAAAAAGATTTTAAAAAGTTACAGAAAAACAAGCATGCACTGAGTACTAAAGACACATCTTTCACCAGTAGATTTTCCAGCTTTGGTATTTATTCTTGTACTGTGCACCACCCTGCCCCACAACTGAAACTCCAGCTGACTAGAGAAAAGGATTAACTCTCTCCCAAATCATCAGGTAATAATGGAAACCCTGGAACGTCTGTATTTCTTCGTTCAAATAAATCTACCTTATACCAAGTCAGACCATTGGTCCATCATTGGCTGACTGTGTCATGTGCTTTTCTTTTCTTTTCTTATTGTTTGGATCAGCTCACACATGCTTCATTGTGTTATTTATTCACAATTTCTCCCCTTTATTCTGCAACGATACAGAATTACAGAAATTCATGTCTAGATGGAATTAGCTGATCCATTGCTAATTGATCCTGTACTTGCACTGCAATCAAAAGCAGAGTGAGTCAAGATATTCAGTTCAAGAAACAGTCGTCCATAAGTGAATAGCTATGGTATGCCAGCTTGACACTAGCAAAATTATATGTTTTAAAGAAACATGTCCAATTACTGAAAAACAAGTTTACTCTCTTTTCGTAGGAGCCTTTGCTGATGACATCAAAGAAAAGAAAAACCGGCAAAAAGTTAAATAAACAATTTGTTCCATTGTACAGAGAGTGACAGAGACTGCTCCAAAGGAGCTGATTGATTTCCTCCTGAGTCACACTGTGCAATCCTCATCCATTAATCGATCAGAGCTTTGCAGTTAGATTACAATTGGATGGGGACTCAACATGCAGTATCTCAACGGCAGATCTAGGAAGAAAACACAACCCCAGGAAGCTGACTTCTTGCCTGATTATGTATTCATGCTTCCAGGTGCAAATGCTGGATGTGACATTTGTTTGGTAGAACAAGTGAACAATTGTCAGGAGCAGCATATATCTTTTCAAAAATTGGCCACTAACATGCCAATAGGCAAATCCTTATTTTAGGGCAACAAACTTCTAGCTTGAGGCCATTATTAGACCTGCCAGGCCTCTGAATTTGGGCTGCCAGGCCCTTTTGGACAAATCACACCCACCTGTGAGTCACCTGATGCCATACCATGTGAGGTGAGGTGCCGAGATGTCAGGACTGGTTCAGCTGCAGGTCAGCACAGAATCTCAGAGACAAGTAGAAAGTTAATTATTTATTCAAGGAAACAGAATACAAACAGAGAAACCTACAGGCAAGACTGGCTCCCAGTAAAGCCATTTCCAGAACTGACAATCTGTGCTTCCCACTTCCCTCTACATCTCCTCCTTGGCTGGATCTTTTCCAAGCAGCCTTAAACTCTGTTGGGGTGGGGGAAGCTGTGCTCTCTGTGCTCTTTGTTTTGCTTCATTCAGGGCCCTCCATGCCCTTGGAGACAAGGGAGGAGGGGACCTTAATGTAGGAGAACTGTCAGGCTCTTGTAAAGTTGTTGCAGCCTCTGTCCCTCCCTCCTCCTCAGCTGCCTGTCCTGTGTCTGCAGTGCTTTCTGCCTCTGGTTTTTCTCTCACACAAAAGCCTGTTGCTTGTTCAGCTTCCAACCGTTCTGCCCCTGCTTCATCCTCTGACCTGTCTTCACTGTCCCCTCCCTGATACTGATCCTTCCTCCCCTGAGGCTTCCCTGGGGAGTTCTCTGGCTGGATCCTCCCACCACTCCTCACCATCCAGCCAATCGCTGACAAGAGATCTGTAATCTCTGATTTAAGCAGTAAGTGCTAAGATTGGAGATCCAGCACCTCTGATCTTAGCACTAAGCATTGCAGTGATCACAGATTAGTTTCTGCCTACTTCCTTTCCAAGAGCAAGAGGGTGCTGTTTTCTGATCTTAGTGTTATGGGACTACAGTGCTAAGACTGGAGATAATCATGTGTCTGCTGCTGGTTTAAACTCTGAATAACCTGATGTCACTTAGAAATTCTGAATATCAGAATAAAATAAATGAAATGAAATAAATGAAACCTAGGGATGGATGCTACTGAGAACTGTTTCCATGTGGTGGTACTCCATGGATGGGCCATAATATACTCAGCCCTGCTGGGTGTATGGGAAGTCTTCGTCCCCACCATTAGCAGTCCCAGGAACAAATTGTTCACATTAAGTGGCCGTCAGTTGTAGGAAAACTGAATGGAACTCTAGCAAGTTTGTGTTTTAATCCAATATTGTAAATAGCATGGTGTCTGGTGGTAGGCTGCAGGGAAATCTTTTGGAAGTAGTAATCGTCTTTTCCCCCATCAGAATATTCAAGTCAAGAAATTCACTAAATTGCTACAGGAGCAAATACCAAACTGATTTCCCAGTCTAGCCACCTTAATTTACTTAAAGGGGTGGGGTGTGGATGGGATGTCATTTGGGACAAAATGAAATATTTGTACTTGATTGTACGTTATGAAAAAGGGTTTATGGGATTACAGCAAAGATCCACAATCCCCTCTTTTTTGTTTGTTTGTTTGTTTGTGTGTTTGCTTGCTTGCTTGCTTCCTTGCTCATTCATTCATTCATTCATTCATTCATTCATTCAATTTACAGCCTGTCCTTCACCAAAAGGAACCAGTGTGGTGTAGTGGTTAAGAGCAGTAGAGTTGTAATCTAGTGGACCGGGTTCGCGTCTCCGCTCCTCCACATGCAGCTGCTGGGTGACCTTGGGCTAGTCACACTTCTCTGAAGTCTCTCAGCCCCACTCACCTCACAGAGTGTTTGTTGTGGGGGAGGAAGGGAAAGGAGAATGTTAGCCGCTTTGAGACTCCTTCGGGTAGTGATAAAGCGGGATATCAAATCCAAACTCTTCTCTTCTTCAAAAGGTTACAGGGTTGTTGTTTTTACAAAAAAAAAAAAAAGCCATTTCTGCCCAACTATTAAGATGCAATAGCTTGGAATCACTCTGGAATTCATTTGTACTCTGTGTAATATGAACATTTTAGAAATTATAGGTTTATCACTTTATGCCAAGTAGTCCCTGGCTAAGCTAATTTGCTTCATCTTATCGGACTCAGGCATTCTTTTTCATTATAATCCTATACTCTCTTCCTGTAAGCAGTAGGGGTAACTGACCATGATTCTCATAACATTGTTCCATTGTGTCGGTAATCATGTACTTAAGGGAAGTGAATTCTCACAAGAATATATAAGAAAATGCACTTTTAAAAAACCACCTAGCAGGTATGCCTTCATCCTATTAGCGAGTTATTTATTCATGCCTAAAGTAGGGAGAGCTCTGCTAATAACAATTTTCTTAGATCTCCCAAGGTATTTAAGTGAACCATTTCCTGTTTGTTCCTCCTGGGTTTAGTTCCCAAGCAGCTAGATCTCTCCCATAACCAGCTAACCAGCCGACAATCAAGTTTCTTCCCTTGATGACTTGCTATCAAGGAGCTTGATGTACTTTGGTTTAAAGTTGGCTGATATTTCATGTTGGGCAAGTGATAAATGTTTAATAAGACACTAAGAGGAAAGAAACAATCAGACAGTGCATTCTAAACTAGGGGTGGCTAACCCTTGTTCAGCCTGAGAGCCACGCTGAGGGTTGCTTGTGGTGGGCATAGCTAAAGTGGTCAACGCACATTTATTCATGCACACACTCACCATTAGGGGTGTGGGGAGAAATTTAGGTCTGTTTGCCTTTAAAGGCAAACCTTTTTCATTCAGACTTCCCAAAACAATACTCAACCATCCTTCAAAATTTGCACTTTTCCAAATTTTGCAAAGCCAAGTAATGTGTACACATATACATATACAATGGTACCTCGGGTTACAGACGCTTCAAGTTACAGACCCTGCTAACCCAGAAATAGTGCTTCAGGTTAAGAACTTTGCTTCAGGATGAGAACAGAAATCGTGCTCTGGTGGCGTGGCAGCAGGAGGTGGCCCGATTAGCTAAAGTGGTACCTCAGGTTAAGAACAGTTTCAGGTTAAGAACGGGCCTCCAGAACGAATTAAGTTTGTAACCAGAGGTACCACTGTAGTGGAATAACATGTGCATAAATATACACATATTAGTGAAAGTAACACAGAGAAATTCATTACATTAGGGGAAATGGAACATAATAATAATGATGATGATGATGATATGATGATGATGATGATGATGATGATGTAAGAGGAGTCTGCTGGTTCAGGCCAATGGCCCATCTAGTCCAATATCCTATTCTCACAGTGGCCAACCAGATGCCTATGGGGAGCATGCAAGCAGGACTCCAGCACAATAGCAATCTCCCTTCCAGCAACTGGCTTGCAAAAATGTGTATATGAGGCAAAAATGCAATTTGCACTAAAATCATGATGAATTTACACACACACACACACACACAGAGAGAGAGAGAGAGAGGGAGGGAGGGAGGGAGATGGAAATGTGGAGGACTGGAGTTAAGAGTGGGAAAATGAGAAAGAGAGGGTGGAGTTCAGCATGGCACTAAACGTTTCTGCTTGCCTGGAGGAATGATCTCCTCTCTCCTCCCTGTGTGCTCCTCTAGTGTGTCTCCTGGCCCTCCATAATGGATGTGGGAGAAGATCAGGGGGTGCAGCCCTGTTGCAGCGTAAGTCCTTACCCCAGCTTCTGCTTGGGAAACAGGTTAGTCGAATCCCGTCCAGACAAATCAAAATAGACCGATTTGCCCACCCCTGCTCTATATAAAGTGCACACATACATATCACAGTGCTGGGGTGGGACGCTCACTTCTTAGCTCAACACTGTGATGGGGAGGGGTATCAGGGCAGACCCTGGTCTTTCAAATTTCAGCGGTGCCCTGTGCGAGGCAAAATTCGACCTGAAAACCCCACCACCACCTCTTGTCTTCCGTACTATGCATGCATTATGTCATAGTTGCAATGACTGGTGGTCCCCCTCAGCTCAGCACCCAGTGTGGGGGAACCAGTCGTGCTGCTTTAAATCTGCCCCTGGCGGAATTACTGCATTCTCCCCCACCCACCCATAGCAATTATGGGCTAGGAGAAGAGCCTTCTTGCCCAGGACTGGTAGCCTTTCCAAATAGGTCACTTCTTATCTTTCACAAGCTTAGCTATTTCTTCCATGCTAGAGGGAGAAGTGGCACTTTTCAGATGTGACTTGAGGTACCCAATTTTAGAAAAAGGTGGTGGCCCAAACCTACTGATAGAATTCCACTGACAGGTTCATTTCCCAGCAACTTTTTTCTATGAGAAATCCACAGAATGAAGAGACGTCTACCTGCTTCTGTGTGTACTTACCTAGTTCATTGCTGTCAGAATAATTTAATGCAGTCTATGCCCTAGATGATGTTATGTGTGCATTTTCAGTGTGCAGTCATACCACCACATTGGATTAGTATATACCATAGCTTCCTGCATGTGCGTATTTTGTTCAGTGTTGCAGTACATCATAGCATTTACGATCTCAAAGCTGAGAAACCACGAATTCACTCTTGTGCCTGTCAAGCTCAGTGCAGGAACATTAAAATGGTATGAGAAGGAACACTCCTTGGTGTCAGGGTTAAAATATAGCCACCCTATCATATATTTATGATGACCAGCTTCTGATCTTCAGCTGTATTTCCCTTCCAGACACTGAAGTTTCACTGAGCTATCATGTCACATAGCTGTTCTGCTCACTGCACCACAAAAAGTATATCACAGCACTGGGAAAGGTTTAGAAAAGGGCAACCAAATGATCACACATCCAGAACATCTCACCTATCAGGGAAGGCCATAAGGGCTTTTTAGTTTAGAAAAAAGTGGGGTGGGGATATGGTAGAGAGTTATAAACTTATGCATGTTGTGAGGAGAGAGAGAGAGAGAGAGGCTCTTTTCTCCACCCATAATATTTGAACTTAGGGTCATCCAGTGAAGTTTAATGTCGAATGATTCAGGACAGAAAAAGTTAGGCATGGGGCTGCTTTGGAAGGAAGGGTGGGATAAAAATTCCATATATAATATTGTTAGACTATGAAATTCACTCCCAGAAGTGGTAGCGATCACCACCAACTTGGATGGCTTTAAAATGGGATAGACAGACTCTGGGAGGAAAGGTGCTGTGGTCTAAACTGCTGAGCCTCTTGGGCTTGCCAATTGGAAGGTCAGCGGTTCGAATCTGTGAAACGGGGTGAGCTCTCGTTGCTCAATCCCAGTTTCTGCCTACCTAGCAGTTCGAAAGCATACCAGTGCAAGTAGATAAATAGGTACTGCTGCAGCAGGAAGGTAAATGTCATTTCCGTGCACTCTGGCTTCTGTCACAGTGTCCCGTTGTGCCAGAAGTGACCCGGAAAGCTGATTATGGACAAACACCAGCTCCCTTGGCCTGAAGCAAGATGAGCACCACACCCCATAGTCCAGGGGTCCTTTAGCTTTCCCTTACCTTACTAGCCATGCTAGTGGTGTACTACCCCAGGATCAGAGACTTCTTCATGCCTTTAAATACCAGTTGTTGCAAAGCACAAGTGGGGAGGATGCTGTTGTGTCCATGTCCTACTTTCTGGTTTCTTGTTGGCCACTGTTAGCACTCAGTGCTGCACTAGAAGGGCCTTTGGTTTGAGCCAGCAGGACTCTTGTTATGCCCTTATGGATACATTTGTCATCCTGTCCCCTCCTACCAGGTGACAGAATTCCCCTGTGGAAACCTTTGGCAGGCTGATTCAGGTTTTATTTGAACTTGCACGCACACCAGTACTATTATTCTAGAAAAAGAGGTGACAGAACTCACGATGAACACCTCCCTTGTTCTCTTATAATGGCAATGGTGCCCACCTGAGAGGTGCCAGAACTGAGTTCCCATGAGTTCAGGCTGGGGGAAAAGCCCTGGCGCACACATTCCTAGTTCTTTCTTTAGAGTGTTCTTCCTGAAAATTCACAGAGGCATGTTCCAATACGGAAAGCATTTAGCAGATTGGCTGAGACCCAAGAAGAGGGTAATCCCAATAAAACATAAGGCTGCCTAGCTGATGAAGTTGGGTGAGGGTTCCCTAGATTTATAGCAGCTGAATAGCAAATGCAGGCATGGATCCAGAATCCTTAATGCCTGATTATTGAATGTTAACAGACTAGCAGCAGCAGAGAAAAAAATATAGCCTGTTCAGGTGATAATTCCCCTGGTTCTGAGAGGTACACTTTTATGAGATGGCTTTTGATGTGCATGAATCCATGCACTGGGTGTCTCGTCTACAGTGCACTTCAACACTAACCCTTCATATTTCTCAACAAGCTCCCATCACTGTCAGATTGCCTATTTTCTAGTCTTGGGATGATTTGTGTGGCTTTCCTTTGAACTCCCTTTACTAGGACCTCATTCTTCAAGTACGGAAACAAGTAACGAACAGCATGCCAGCAGCAGTCCCTGAACCTATTCTTATAACCATTGCAGTGAATGCTCTACCACACTAAATTTAGCTTGTGACACAGTACCACTAACTACAGAAATACAACTAGTGTGCTGCTGATGGTGATGGTGGTTGCTGTTTTATTTAAGGTTATTTTATTTAAGGTTCTTATATTACTTAAGGTATGTGTTTTTTTAAAACAATTCCCATCTAGGGGCGGTACACTTTGTTTATGGGTTTGTCCTGAGACAGACAGATAAAGGAGTTCACTCTTCACCACTGAAACCAAGCGATAGATATAAAAGATTGACCAGGAAAAGGATCAGAGGGACCCAAGAGAGAAAATGAGAGACCTAGATACAGGGAGACAGGAGACTGGATAATATAAAGCAGGCGAGAGGAACCTTAGTGGTACAGATGTTGTTGAACTACAAGCTCCATTAGCCCCAACAAGCATGGCCAATACCCAGGGATGGTGGGAGTTGTAGTTCAACAACATCAGGAGGGCCAAACATTCCTCACACCTGATATAAAGGAAGATTCAGGGATATGACCTGGGGAATGGAGCTCAGAGGTCCACTAAAAGAAAGACAGTAGGATTGTGAAGAAGATGAATCTCTTATGGATAAACTCCTACCCCACCCACCAAAACCCCTTCCTCCATCATAAGGAAGAGAACAACCCACGTAGATCCTGTACTTTCCCAAGAACACAGAGGGAAAATGGCACCCAGAGTTTCTCACCTCCTCTTCTTTTCCTGACCAGTGATGAGCATCGTAATTGGTCTGTCTCCTAGACACCGCAGTGTATGTGATGGTCACACCAAATCCTGCTAACCACTTGCTAAATTGCCACTCATGTTCCACCTGAATGCATACAGCACATCAGTGAGGTGGATTTAATATGTTGTTGTCTTCACTTGTTCCCTCTTGAACCACCAAATGAGCCCTGTGCAATCCTGCCTGTAAACAGATGGTGCTTTGTTTGTGAGTTATTGAATCTACTTTAGAATTGTACTAGAGTAAAGTTAAGTAGAATGAGGGACAAAGGCGAATTTTCATTTCAGTCTGCATTTTATAGCAAACTGGCCTAATTTGCACCTCCTGGACTAATGCACAGATTGGAATGTGTCATTAATTATCCGTCAGATTTCACACTTCTCCAGATTTTGCAATACAGTTATTGGCTCAAAGCACACACACTGTGATGTGTTTAAAAATGTATTTTAGGTTTACATATGTTCAGAAATGTGTACATTGGGTGGAATTCAATGTAGCACCAAGGAGATCATTCCATCAGTACAGGCATGAAGGATTGGTTTCCCCTCCCCCCTGCATGCTGTTCTCTCAGCCCTCCCCACCTTTCAGAGTGGATTTTAGGGAGGCACAGTGGGGTGCAGGCGGAGGAGGGGGGGAAAGCCCCATTATGCAAGTGGGAGTCCTTGTGCTCACTTCCACTAGCAGAACAGGTTAGCTGAATCCAGCCCACTGGGATGCAATATGTACCTTGCATTAAAGTACTATTTAAATATGGTGGGGTTTTTTTTGGTACATTTTAAAATTTCATCCAGTATTGTAGAAACGGAAGGCCATGGATTAATGAATGAACATATGCAAAATTGAGAAAGACTGGAAACAGACTGCTCTGTCAGTCCCTAGACAGAATATATTTATCTTATCTTTGGCTGCTTTTTATTTCTTTTACTCATCTCCCTTGAATAGTTAAGAATGCTTTGAAAATTGGAAATTGGAGTACATGAATGAATTCTGCCTAGACCGGTAAGCTGCAGTGACAAAGGTCAGTTGAGCACTGTTGATGGCAATTACTGGATAACTGGACAAAGAAGCCAATCTCCACTTGCGCTGCCTCACAGGACAAGTTGAAAGCTTCCATCACACAGTTGGAACCACCGTGTGTTTTTGGCACTCCGTGGAAACAAACATAGCTGCAGTGGAGCAGTGTCCAAACAAAGCCGCAAGAAACACAATTTTCTTGTTGTTTCTCGCAGAGTAATGCAGGCCTTTGCAAGGATGAACTCAGAGGGATGAGGGACTCAAATCAATTTTTAGGGATCTAGTGGGGTGGGGCTAGGCTATGAAAATATGAAAAAAAAAAGTTTCATTCACTGATGATATATCCCAAATATAATAATTAAAGAGTACTAACCTCATACGTGCATATGGCTGCGATAGCCTCTTTCCAAAGAGACATAATAAATACTTTAATCACAGTAGTTCTGAGACACATGTCTCCACAAAGTGACTCTGCAAGAATATAACCCTGTAATAGAATAATGATCTGCTTTAAACCAAGTTGGGTCAAAGTCCTGCCCCTAAATTTCCCCAGAATATTATTTCCCTATGAAAATGGGATGTAACTTTCTGCTGCTTCCTTGGGGAAGGGGAAACTTCTCTGAAATTTTCAGGAAGCGTTTACCTTACTGGGAGTTGTCAGGAGACACAACTGAGAGGAAGCTATGGGGAGAGGCTTCCACCAGTTCCCTTTGGCCACACTTCCTGGAATGACTTGGAATGTGACATTGCCCCCAAGGCACTCCAGAAAAAACATCCAGTAGGAAGCTGTAGAGAAAGCCTGTGGCCACATGATGAAGGTAAATAAGATAAGTAGCAACTTCTTCTCAGATTTCCAATAAACTTTGGGAGGATTTCATTTCATACCCACCCACTCAATGGTTGAAAAATAAATTTCCACATTTTTAGAGCTCTACTTTAAATTAATAAAATTATTTGTTATATCAGCAACCAGTGCAACTATAATATATATACTGCATGTACCAAGCAAAATAAAAACAATAATCACTCAGTACCCTTTGTGAACTCACCTGTTAGGAAAACATCTAGATCCATCACCTTATGGAATTGTATTGCTGTTATTTTACATGATCTTGGAGAGGGTGGGGTGTTATATTTTTTTCCGGGCACATTGTGTTTCATATGAGGTTACAAGGATGTTACCAAACCTTGATACACAATGATTTCTAATTTGTTCTATTATTCTTATAACCATATCTAAAGAATAACTGCATGGTCCTCAACAGTATGCTTTGTGCTGAAACATGCATTAGCCTTGGCCTCTTATTGTGTAGCGATTACAGTGGTACCTCGGGTTACAGACGCTTCAGGTTACACGTTTTTGGGTTGCGGACCGCACCAAACCCGGAAGTAACAGAAAGGGTTACTTCCGGGTTTCGGCACTCGCACATGCGCAGAAGCGCCGAATTGCGACCCACGCGTGCACAGATGCGGCGCTGCGGGTTGCAAACATGCCTCCTGTACAGATCACATTTGCAACCCGAGGTTCCACTGTACATCATTTTGACTGAATTGTTAACATTTTTTCTTGACTGTTCCGCACATATTTCAACTGGGCATCACTCATTTGATACATGTACCCTGATCCAAATAGACATATCTGAACTCACACCCAGAATCATGAGACAAAATGTGAGTCACTGGGTTAAGGGTAACAAAGTCAAGACGTGAACAAAGAATGATGATTAAGATGACACAGGCTTCTGGCCTCACTCCAACCAGAGTTGGCATAGTGTGCATCTGCATGCTGGTGATCACATGTGTCCTGGCCACAACCTGGGCTGGCTGCAATGCTACCCTCAACTGAACTCTATTGGATTAGGCAGGCAGAACAGATATCTGTACAGACGCAACCTACTGTAAACATATCCCTAGCTGAATGAAGAAAAACACATTCAAAATTGTATGCATATACAGTTCCTTGCCCAATCCAGCTTCTGAGACTGCAGGTGTGTAGTTGTGGTCAGAATGTTGAAAAGAGCTTCAATTAGTTTTTCAGGAAGGGAAGCCTGGGGCTGGATTTAATCCACCCCCATCTGATTATGGTTATTCATGCACAGAGGAGACTGCTTATTTGCAGTTGCACGGGGTAGTTGGCCATGATGAGTTGTTACAGGAGCACCTTTTGTGCACTTGCCACTGTTTGCTGTGATCGCCTCCCTCTTCTGCAACTGGATTTCAGCACAGAGACCGAGTTCAGCCCCATGAACAAGTTGTGCCAAAGCACCAAACACCGTTTGCTTGTCAATTCAAGTTAATAGAGCAATGTGTCTGGAGATGTGAGCTAACCTTTGCTGTCTTGAGCAGCATGAAACTTCCTTGCAATCTATCATTGCTTAGCCGGGATAAAGGTGCACATTTCATTTTCCAATTAAGTCAAAATCCAGAACAAGGAGAATAAAGGTATTTCTGAGACAAATGGGTAATGTAATCTTTGGAAATATGCTAAGCTTAAGATGTGTCGACTCAGACATGACTTTCTCTCATTAAGATTTAAGGTCCCCCCCCCCACTTTTTTTCATATCTCTTCCTCCCAAGGCCCAAAGCAGCAATGACTTCCAGTATAAATTGACTTAGAGGAAGCCATCCCAAGTCGCAGTAAGCCTCTTAAGGAACTTTGTCTTCGTCATGGTTAACCAATCCTGCTGTGCAGCTGTGGAAGTGATTTGCAGCGCACACAAAAACCCACAACCCAAACCCCCAAATCCCACTGAAGGAATGGCCTGGCTTTCGGGAGCATAGACTTGGCAAAGCTAAAAGAAACTTCTCAAATAGCTTTGGGCTCTTATGGAGACTCAGGATAAAACTTTTCCAAATTATCGAACCGAGGGAAGCTGCGATTTGAAGGGAAAGCTCTTCTCCAATGAAACTATCAACATTTTGCAGATTTGGTACAAAACACATTGAAACATAACATGGCAATACCTCTGTTGATTGGACTGCCATGGATTTAATTGTATTCCAACAAGGAAACATTCTCCTTCTGCTTCACATACAGAAGTCATTGTACATTGTGTAATCTCAGATTTGAAGACTAGATATGAAGGCATTCCTTACTATTATGATCAGAGAATAACTATGGGCTCCTAAGCAAATTTGAAACAGTCTTTAGTGACTCATCAAGTGTCAAATTTTGATCCTGTTTTAGGATTGGACTTTAGTGGAGATGCAACATCCTATTCATCTCTGAGTACTAGTAACTCCAGAAACCAGCCATGAAAGCTGTTTTGCACTCTGTGCGTGGCGCTTTCTTCCTCCCCCCCCCCCACCTAGTAATTACACCTAGCAAAGTAGCCTGGAAGACTTGATTCAGTACGAGAAGAACAAGCCAGAGTGGGGAGTAATACAGTATAACACTGAACTTGTCTTCAGATATGATAATGCAGCTAGCCAACCATGTGGTCACTTCCCCATTTAGCTGATGGTGCAAGGTGGGCAATTCCAAATTGGAATTTGCCCATTATAACATGGCACTCCTGTACTGCTAGCTGAATGCAAAAATGACCACACACTGTTTTCTTACCAGCTCTCTCCCAATTACAAACAGTAGGCACGGAAGAGGGATTCTGATCAGGACCACAGTGGGTATAAAACCTATGCCCTGTTCCTATGCCATGTCCCCCACCCCTGGGCTGCTATTTGTTAAAGAAAAACCATGACATAGTGCCAGATCCCATAGCTGACATGTCTAGTTTGGTCCTAAATCCAATAGATTGGAGGGGTGTGTGATATGAATTTTAGATACAAGAAAATTTCAGGTGAGGTTTTCATGAAAATGACAATTTGTAACCTTCATTTAATAAATTCCCTGCACATACTTGTCCAGTTTCTTGGGAATGTCAATCAGTGGTGTGAAAGAAGAAGCCTGCAATTCTTCAGAACCCAAACCAATAAAATCTCCCTTCCTCTCCCTCTTTCCATCTTCCTTCCTTCCCCAGAGAACCCACTGACACTTCAGCAAATTCTTGCTTTAAAGAGTTTTAGAAATAACTATGATTATATTTACTGGTATATACTTAACTCTGATTCATTTTGGGGATAAAGAAAAGTTAGCAGTCAGTGTTGTGTTTCTCTCAACTTTTATACCTCACAAACAAATTTAAATGGCATTTCGAAAGGTGTCTGACTTTTCTCCTTCTCTGTTTGCTGCTTGTTAGTTCTGAATAATTTAAGGGCAGCTGGGTTACATCTAAGTATCAATATTTGATGCTGAAGATCACTGCAGTACAATGCTCACTCCGCTCACTTGGATGAGTACTCTGACTTGATTGCATCAAGCTTCCATGCTAAATGTACCATCATTCAAAGGCAAATGTGTGCGTTGCCAACATACCATGCTGAGCTTTTGCATACAGCCAACAGATGATCTGTACACAGAGTCCACTAGATAGATGCACCACACACCATCTGTCGCTGTCTTTCATTAGCTGAACCCCTAAAACATTGACTCAGGGCCAGCCCACCCATGAGGCAAGATGAGTTGAGCGCCTCAGATGGAAAAATCCACAGGGGCAGCAGGCCCCAATGTAGATATCTAATTGTTTTTGATGTAGATCTCCATTCACTCCACTCCACTCTACCCTAACAGGGAGGAAGCGCCATTTTGTGGTTCTCCTCAGGTGCCAAAATGTCTCGGGCTGGCCCTGGATTGACTATGTATAGCAAACAGAATGTCCAAATGGAGAAACATGTCTCTACAGAGGAAAGGGAAGAATGATTGTACCTGTGTTGATCATAATCAAGTCCACATACTCTGAAGAGGAGCCAACTGACTCTTTCTGCTGCATTTTTCTCTTTGCTGGTCTGATATCAGCTTAGTTGTGCCAAGTGAGGAGTGGGTGACAAAGCAAACAGTTAAACCAGTGAAGGGTAGAAGGTTGTTGCCACTGTGTAGGGTGCAAATTGATCTGTACTGCATGATGCTGGTCCCAGGTTCAATCCAGCTCCAGGTTGAGGTAGGAGAGATCCCTGCCTGAAATTCTGGAGAGCCAGGGCCAGTCAACATAGACAATACTGAGCTAGATGGTCCAATAGTCTGACTCAGCATAAGGCTGCTTCTGATATTAGTATATTACCTTGCCTTGATTTCTTTCAGTGAGGGGCATTGTACGCCTTTTCAGTAGCAAGCTCTGACCCATTGCCTAGCACAGGACACTTCTTTAAATGAAGTGCCACCAATCCTACTGAACCTTCAGCATCTGGAACAGCCCCATAGAATCCAGCAGTAAGATGGCCCCTATATTCAGTATTTTGCAGTAAATCAGATTAAGCAAAAACTGTAATTGATGGATTGGAAGTTTTAATAGATTCATCCATGGACTGTAAGGAAACCCAACTCAGCATATCTACTCTGCATGTTATTCTGGGAACATTTGATCATAAAAAGCATATTGCCATGAATGCATTGTCAATATTGGTTACTAATAAGTTTCTGGAAATGTCATTCATAAAAGCCACACCACGTGTTGTTACATATGGATTTCCTATACCATTTTGTTCATTTTATTCTCTTTTTTTTTATTCTTTTAATCAATCAGCTATATTCTGGCGCTAATCCTACAGGAAAGCACAGTGCAGAACAGAGCTAAGTTTTATTGCTTTATCAATTTAGTACACAAAACAAGATTTCTCATGAATCTTACCAGTGAAGAAGGAGTAATAATATTAGCATTATGCACCAATGATGAGATCTTATGTTAAGCTTATGACAAAGTACTATATGTGAATAGCTCCAGAACATGCCTAAGATAATCATTAGAGTCTGGAAATCAGGCCATAGAAGGAGGAGGTGGTCATAGAGCTTCAGATGCCCCAGCACCAACACATGTAGGACAGTGGGGTTGGTGATGGGGCAACAAGCACAGGCCTGCTCTCCCCTCACCTGATTTGAACCACAGGAGGGCTAACAATTGAACAGGACTACTAAACAGAGCTACTGAGCCTGTGGCACAATGGATGGTTTGTTAGATTTAGATGCAGGATTCAAATCCCTACTTCACTATGAATTACAGGTAAGTAGCCATGTTGGTTTGCCGTAGTCTAAACAAAACAAAATAAATAAAATAAAATAAAAGATATAAAAAAAATCCTTCCAGTAGCACCTTAGAGACCAACTAAGTTAGTTATTGGTATGAGCTTTTGTGTGCATGCACACTTCTTCAGATACACTGAATCAGAAGTCAACAGACCCTTATATATACCGAGATAGCCATCTCACCCCTTGCTTTTTCCTGTAAGACCAATTGCAGTTGTTAACAGTCGTCAACAGGTTTACCACACCTATCAGCCAATCACCCATTCCCACCACCCTTCTGAGTAATACCCCCACCCACCCTCTCACTATGGCCTTGGGCAAGTCAACTCCTCCAGCCTAAGGGTACTGTGAAGCTATGAAGTAGAATGACATTCTGGGAGAGATCAGGCAATCTCCAACTCTGGATGGTTTCCATCGGAAGTTAAAAATGTACTCATTTATGCGGGCAATTTCCTGACCTGTTCTGATGTTCCAGTATTGACTCTGTATCCCCTCCTTCCCCCTTCCCATTCTGATCTGGTTTTAATAATTGGATAATATTGATTGCATTGCATTGAACTATGTTTTATATGTAAACCACTTTGGTAGGGGAAATGTGGCAAAGAATTTCTCTAAATAACAAAATGCTATAAAATTATCATACTTGTATCAAGTCCTTTTGTAATTAACTTACAGAATTTGCTGTCAGGAGATGCAGTGACCACAAGCTTAAAGGGCTGTAAAAGGAGATAAGACAAATTCATAGAAGATATCAATGGATGCTAGTCATGATGACAGCTCTATGCTCCTTTCAGCTTTGGAGGTGATTTATGCCTCTGAATTACCAGCTGCTAAGGAGCAGTCCTGAGTAGAGCAGGATGATAGCCTCCATGACCTGCTTGTGAGCTTCCCTAAGGCATCTGGCTGGCACCACAGGAACAGGATTCTGGGCTAGAGGAGCTTTTCTCATGTTCTTTGTGTGACAAAGTAAGGGCAGAAGCTGCTTGCATCAAAAACATTTCAGTAGAGAAACCTGAAACTAACATTGCTCTCCCCAAAACAACTTGCTAGCTATGTTGCAATGTGATGTTCAGACTGAAGCATGTCAGTTTACATACAGTAAAGGCCTTGCCCGTGTATGGGAAGACCTCAGGACAGGTGTGAGGAACCTTTTGGCCTTCAGATGTTGCTAAACTGCAACTCTCATCAGCCCAAGCAAGCATGGCCAATGGCCAAGGATAATGGGCACTGTTGTTCAGCAACATCTGGAGAGAAAAAGGTTCCCCATTCCTGCTCTAGGGTAATACCATGGGAACTCTAGTCAAGTGGAGGAATCCAGGCCAGGATTCTTCCACAGCTGCTTTATCTTGTGTCTGGAAGCCATTGCAGCATAGATCTCAGCAGAACTGGGCAGTAGCCTTATTCAGTGCTACAAAATCCCCCCTTCAATGAGGGACAGTGATTAGCTCTGTTTACCCATTGGAGCTGTTTCCCCAATTCCCGTGGACTGCAGTAGAGAGACACTTCAGCTTATGTGGGTACCCTGTGTGATATAGAATCCTGCTCATCCCCACTCTCCATCATCACATGAACAGTTAGAAAACTTCAATAGGGCTAAAGTCTAATGTATTATTTCTATACCTCTGCTTTCACAGATTTTCCTGGTACCCACATCTGTGTGACATAAAAATGCAGGGTATTTATTCGTTTTTAAATACCAGCTTTCATCCTGAAACATTTTAAAATTAAATTTCTCTATACTCTGCCCTTTGGATGTGCAATTCACCTAAGAAATTGGGATTCCCCCCCCCCCCCTTGACCTTTATCTTCTACATTAAAGAATGTGTATTTTCACTTCTGAGACATGTTTCAATTGAAGGTTTATCAAAGATGCCTCTTATAGCAAAAAGCAAACACATCTAACCCAAATCAAAAGTAGATTCAGAAGGGGATAAACACCTCTTGCTGATTGAACAGCTAAATGTACAATAAAGTATACTATTTCAAACAACAACCCAACTGTTCTAAAAAAAGAAAAGAAAAAACTAGAAACCAACAGATAATATGGTATCCAACCTTAACATCACCCATAAAAATGTCTAAAAGGAAGAACTGGGCAAGACTTACATGAATATTCATACTGGGATTGGAAAATTTAACCTATTTTGATTGGGGATACTGTATATACCCTATTTTATATGGGGTATTCACTGAAAAGAGCAGGTTTTCAACTTATGGGTGCTAGATCCAGAGTTCTAGCCCAGGAGGGAGTGGTCTACCAACACCATCGGATGAGCTAGACCTAGACTCAATTATTCACGCTGTGGTAAGTGACTCCAGGGTGGGATTCTGCATGGCATCTATGTGGAGCTAATATTGAAGGTGTTTCAGAAACTTCTAAATAAGAAGAGCCCTGCTGGATCAGACCAAAGGCTGCCTAGTCCACCATTCTGTTCTCACAGTGGGCAGCCAGATGCCTATGGGGAAGTAATAAGTAAGACATGAGTGCAACAACCCTCTCCTGCTCATGGTCCACAGTAACAGGTATTCATGTAGCCATCGTGATTAGAAGCCACTGGTAGTCTCTATCTTAACATACTGATTTTACTGAGAAAGTGTTTATATTGTAGTGAACTGTTCTGGAATTTTTAATGAAGGATGATATAGGATTGTTTTAAATAAAAATAAATAAATTTAAAAACCTAATAAGCCAAGGTTTTGGAAAGGGTCAGGAAACTGAAGCATGCTATTCTGATTATAAAGCAACTATACTGGGAAAATGCTCTGTAGGCGCTCATGCTTGAGAGCCTTTTGAAGTGTGTATGTGGGGTAGAGGGACGCAGGTGGCGCTGTGGTCTAAACCACTGAGGCTTGGGCTTGCTGATCAAAAGGTCAGCGGTTCGAATCCCCGCAACGGGGTGAGTTTCTGTTGCTCTGTCCCAGCTCCTGCCAACCTAGCAGTTTGAAAGCACACCCAAAAGTGCAAGTAGATTAGTAGGTACCACTCTGTCAGGAAGGTAAACGGCATTTTCGTGCACTGCTCTGATGTCGTTGTTCCCTTGTGCCAGAAGCGGCTTAATTATGCTGGCCACATGACCCGGAAAAACTGTCTGCGGACAAACGTCAGCTCCCTCAGCCTGTAAACCAAGATGAGTGCCACAACCCCAGAGTCATTTGCAACTGGACTTAACTGTCAGGCGTCCCTCTACCTTTACCTTTATGTGGGGTAGAAATCATTGAAATAAACTAATAAGGCTGTGAACAGGAGGTGAAGGTTCTTCCCCACACAGAATTGGTAGTTATCACACTCCCTTCTGCTACTTGGTATCATTTTGTCTCTATTATGGCCCACAGAATGCCAGTGTGAGGGTAGGGAATGTTGGTGTTTGACATCATCAGTTACCCAAATATCATTGGCTGTGTGGCATAATTACAAAGCCAATCAGAGGTTCAGGCAATGCTTCCGGGCCTCTCTGACATCCTGAGAGAGATAATAGTGACCAGTAGCAGCAAGAAGCGATACTTTCACCTCCCCAAAGCCCCCAATTTGTAGCTGGAAAGGTTCTCCACATATGCTAACACACGCAGTACATCAAAGTGTAACCAGCATTGTGGCAAGGCTTTGAAGGAGGCAAGCGATGTGCAAAATACAAGGAGCTGTCCAAGTGCTGAAGAGTCTCTTCTAGTTGAAATTCAGCCTAATGCCTCTCTGAACTGATAGCACCTCCAACAGCAATGTATGGATTGAGGAGATAAGATGAAACTACCCCAAATTCTGCACTAGTGCAAGATTGCACAGCTCACACTGAGGTAATGCATGTTTCTTAAGCAAGCTTGTATACCAGCCACAAGATTTAGTTTGGGGTGGTTTTTTTGGAACTAGGCAATACTTTTATGTATGAAAATGGCATACGTCATGGAAGCACCCCTAGGAAAGTAGTATGTTAAATTTCAGAAGAACAGCTGCAGGGGATAAGAAGCTTTAATGAATTGGGCGGGGGGCAGTTGCAGACTTATGTCTACTGCTTCTTAGTACAGTGGTACCTCAGTTTTCAAACGTAATCTGTTCCAGAAGACCGTTCAAAAACCAAGGTGCAAAGGGCAGTCTGCAAAAAACTGAACAAAATAACATGTACACACAGCAGAAGCTGCTCGACTTCCAAGGCGCATTCAAAAACGGAAGCATTTACTTCTGGGTTTTCAGAGTTTGAAAACCGAAACGTTCAGCTTCCAACACACTCGAAAACTGAGGTACCACTGTATTTCCTTTGTCCTCCCTTCTATGTATGTGAAAATCATAGAACTGTATAGTTGGAAGGAACCACAATGGTTATCTACTCCAACCCCCTGCAATACAGGAGACACAACTAAAATAGCAGACTGAGACAAAGAAATCATTCTGTATGATGACACATCACACCAATTTCCAATAACTGTTTCTGCAATATCACCATTTTGCATCATCACTTTTGACCCAGAAGTAAGACTGAACATTGGTTCAGTGGCTTTGGGAACAGCCTCCTTAAACTGGAAGTTAGGAGGATTATGAAATTTCATGCTTCTAGACAGTTTGCACAAGAGCAATTTAAAACATCTCCTGATGACCATTTAATCCATAGCTTACTTTATCATTTTTTTAATTTAAAAAACAACAATACTTCTGCATTTCTACCTGGGGAAATAATTTGGAAGTGTCATAATGAGCCCTTTGGAAACATTAATCCAGCTTCCCTTCTAGGCTGTTTTTATTAAGAGATTTGAAGCTAACCAAGCCCCCAAAATAGAAAACAACAACTTGCCTATGAGGGACTGCACACTTGCTGAATATTTATATAGAGTGACAGTGACATTTGACTTTGGATTTCCTGTCACATAAATTGTCTCCGTTCAACTGTGAACCATTTCTCTTCATCCTGACAAGCTGGGGGCAGGCATGGCACCTTGGACAGAAAGACCTGGATTCTTCATTTCATCTTCAAAAAAACTTTGATGTAAATTTGCAGCCTGTCAGGTGCAATCCAGATATTCAAGTGAATCTCAGAGATAATTAACGATAATATAAGGCTTCAAAGGTAGCACAAGTCTTTTATCAGTGTTCACATTTATTCCCTTCCTAACACATCCAAATTCTTCATGGATGTATGTGTGACCCATTTGCCTTTTCTGATGGGTTGTATGCACACACACATGTGCACAAGCACACACTGTTAAATTCCTTAACTGCACAGCCTCATGCAAGCCTACAGGAGCAGTATTTGTACTAGTATAATAATAATAATAATAATAATAATAATAATAATAATAATAATAATAATAAATAAATAAATTGTTATTTGTACTCCGCCCATCTCATCAGGCTGGGTTTCCCCAGCCACTCTGGGCGGCTTCCACAAAGACCAAAAATAAACTAAGATGTCACACATTAAAAACTTCCCTGAACAGGGCTGCCTTAAGATGTCTTCTGAATGTCAGGTAGTTGCTTATCTCTTTGACATCTGATGGGAGGGCGTCCCACAGGGCGGGTGCCACTACTGAGAAGGCCCTCTGCCTGGTTCCCTGTAGGTTTGCTTCTCGCAATGAGGGAACCGCCAGAAGGCCCTCGGCGCTGGAATTCAGCGTTCGGGCAGAACAATGGTGGTGGAGACGCTCCTTCAGGTATAACCTCCTGTGCATTCTGCTGTCATAACACACACCATCCTGTTGTACAAGCACTGTAGTCATTGCATACCACAATCATTCTACAACCTATTTATTGTGCATTATCTAGGAAAGGGAATGATTGCCCAGGTCTGCAGGAGCCTTATGAGTTTTGATAGTGTAATAGCTTGTAGAAACATTTACTTCAAAGCTGCTGCTTCCTTTCTGTTAAAACGTTTGAGTTTGTGCTACTGGGATACTCATCCATCATATAAAATGAAGTGGAAAGAGGAATGAATCCAAAGATATATGGAATTCATCGTCTCTTTTTTCACCATCCACCAATATCAGGGAAATCACTTTTAAAGCAATGACAAGATGATACCATATCGGGGGGGGGGGTATTAACAGTAAGCATCCCAATAAATGCTGGAAGTGGTGTGGCAATATAGGAACAAATATACATATATGATGGTCATGCCCAAAGACAACAGAATACTGGCAAAAGATCTTCAGATATATATAGAGTCCCTTTAAACCCACCTGCCGTTTAGCTTCGCTACTTGGAGACAGAGAATATTCCAACTTCATGATGTGGATTAACAGGCCCTTGTTAACAACAGCCAAATTTCAACTGGCCTCGTGATATAAATGCCATCAGGTATCACCTATTCAGGAGTGATTTAACACAAAGCATGGTCATTGCTTTAAGTAAGGCAAAGGGACCACTGACCATTAGGTCCAGTCATGGCCGACTCTGGGGTTGCGGCGCTCATCTCGTTTTACTGGCCAAGGGAGCCGGCGTACAGCTTCCGGGTCATGTGCCCATCATGACTAAGCCGCTTCTGGCGAACCAGAGCAGTGCACAGAAACACCGTTTACCTTCCCGCCGGAGCGGTACCTATTTATCTACTTGCACTTTGATGTGCTTTCAAACTGCTAGGTTGGCAGGAGCAGGGACCGAGCAATGGGAGCTCACCCCGTCACGGGGTTTTGAACCGCCGACCTTCTGATCGACAAGCCCTAGGCTCTGTGGTTTAACCCACAGCGCCACCCACGTCCCTTTGCTTTAAGTGGGGCTATGCAAATATGGACCACTCTGCACCCTAATTTTGATGATTTATTGGGGAAATTATTCCTATTTATGCCATATATCGGCTATAAAAGGGGTCCTTAAAGCCTGATAGGCTCAGTTTTATATTTATACAGGGAGATTGACTCCAAGAATAGCTCACTGGGGTGGGTAAGCCCCAACAATAGCTTCTGGGCAACAGCATTGCTGCTGCATAGCCAGAGACGGAAAGCCAAAGTGGTAGTGAAGTCAAGGCAGTACAGGCGCACGGGAACAGCCAATCTGGCACTTCCACCAGTACACCCACACAGCCCAGACCTCACCTCTGCTCCTTGGAGGCCCTTGTTGTGGCCTTCAACAGGCAAGTTGTTTCTGATTCTTGCTAACAATATCTGATAACTATAAAAGGAGGGTAAATGTCTGCTAGACTTGATTTATACAATTTTTACAGGGATATTATATGTTTGACCACATTTGTGAGATGTTGGTGAAGGTGATGCAAGTTTGCTGCATGGGCTATACTTTCAATGAACATGCTCTCTTGCAACTCTGAAAAGTTAACTCTGAAATAAGCAAGTGAAATGCGTAAAACCACTTTGAAGGTTTTGTGTGTGTGTGTGTGTGTGTGTGTGTTTCACAGTCAAGCAGTATTTAAAGTTTATGAAATAAATTAAATAAATAAATGTTGTGGCTATGTTGGCTAGTGTGTTGCTCTTCAATTGCTCTTCAAAAAAATTCTTTTTTGTTTTGTTTTTGTTTTAAACCCTGTTTGGAGAATTGAGCTGTTAAAACAAAATAAAATATTTTCTTTTCACCCCAATGAGATACACTCAGAGATGATTCCGTCTCTCTATCCTCATCACAAAACCTTGGGGCCTTTGTGAACCTTGTAGCCATCAGAAGCGGACAACCAGGCTCGGTGAGATTATTATTGCAATGCTTGGAGAGTTATTCCAATGAATACCCCTGCTCATTGAGAGCGTGTCCCACAGCAGCTTAAGGTTATAGGCTGATTCAGTTGGCTTCCCTCGGCTTTTCACAGCTTGCAGAGAACTGGGGCAGCTCGGAGGCACTTGGGTGCCAATCAAAACCAAACCAAACAAAAACAAATCCTCCTTGCACTTAAAGTCCAAGAGAATCTTTCTGAAGGGCAATAGGTAAGAAACACTTCCCATTCCAAGCTGAGGAATATAACTAGCTTCATCCAGGGGGGGAAAGCTCTATTGTTCAAAAATATTTACTTCCACTTTTACGCAGTGGTGTGTGTGTGTGTGGTTTTTCAAAATTTTGATTGACACAGCTATTTATTGATGCCTGTTCTTTCCATTAGATAAGGAAGAAATGCCAGAGAGAGGCAATTGGCTTGCAGCATTCAGCTACCAGGGGATCGGACTTCAGAAGCAGTAGAAGGTGTTCTTGTACTTGGTTAGGTTTTTATATTTTATTTTAGAGGTGCTTCTCGACACTGGCCTTTGCTACTGCTTGTGTATTACCCAAAGCGAGACCAGCAAGATAAAAGCAAAGTTGCTTTTGATTTCATGTGCCTGTAAGCCAAGAGGATCTAGAAAGCATTAAGAGATCAGATGCGAGTACACACAAAGAGGGAGAAAGGGTTTAGTTTTCACCGCGAACCTTTTACTTCATCACTGAAGCCAGTTTAAAACAAGAACAAAAACTTTGTGCACACATCAAACCGGGTTGAAAATGTTTTCATTTATGTCATTGCACTTCAGTTCTAAACTGCATTTGAAAGAAAGAGCCAGTTCACATGCTCAATGCCACACATGCTCAGTGGTGGAAATAATAAGTGCCTGCATGAGGCAGCAGACCTCTGAGCACAGCCCTGATATGTGCATGGCTGTCAGGCAGCAGAGGAACCAGCCCCCATGGCAGGTTTCCAGGAACAGATAAGCCAAGGAAAAGTCCTTACCATCTGCTTTTATTCAATATTTACAGAGAGAGGCTTGGGAATGCAGCCTCTTGGAATAATAATAATAATAATTTATTTATATCCCGCCCCCCCCCCCCCCAGCCGAAGCTGGGCTCAGAGCGGCTATCAACAGTAAAAATAACACAGTTTACATAAAATCACAATCAGTTAATTGAAATACATTCTAAAATCAATTCATTCTAAAATCAATTCTGAATCAAATTCATGGCAACCATTGGGCTAGAGTTCTATGAGGATTACCAAAGGAGGGGGTCAGACAGTGCCTTGGCCAAAGGCCTGGTGGAACAGCTCTGTCTTGCAGGACCTGCGGAAAGATGTCAAGTCCTTCAGGGCCCTAGTCTCTTGTGACAGAGAGTTCCACCAGATCGGGGCCACAGCTGAAAAAGCCCTGGCTCTGGTTGAGGCCAGCCTAACCTTCCTGTGGCCCGGGACCTCCAAGATGCTTTTATTTGAAGACTGTAAGGTCCTCCGTGGGACATGCCAGGAGAGGTGGTCCCCATCCCTTCTCTCCCACTTCCTCATTTGTCACCTCTTCTATGGGTGGCACTGAGGGCCCTTCACTTCTGAGTCCTTTGCTCTCCTACTTTTAAGGCTTGCCAGGTTTTAGGAGATAGTGGGTCTGGAATGGTTTCTAGTGATAACGTGTCAGCCAGCTGCTCCAGCTCTGCCTCTGTCACGGCTAAAATGGCCGCTGTTTCTTTAATGTGAATAAAGCTGGGTCAGCATGACTCAGCGGCTTGCAGCAGGTTGTATACATATAGTGAGAAATGTTAGTTTGTTGCTGAGGCTGGTGTTTGGGTTGGTTGGTTGGTTGGTTGGTGCTGGTGTGTATAGTTATTCAGTCGTGTTTTGCACAAAGACTTTTAAGAATAAAACTCTGCAAGGATATTCTCGTGGACTCTTTTATGCAGACAAGGGTCCGAAGACCAGGCTGAGGAGACAAAGGGAGGTCAGAACCCGTTCCTTCTTTTTTTGCTTTTTACAAACACTGACAGCCTCCTCCTCCTCTCTCATTATTTCCCAATTTTCTCCCTCATCTTCCTCTGAGCTGTGATCTCCCTCAAACCCCTGTTGTAGTTCTGAACTGTCTTCTTCTTCTCTGGAAGGGTCAGGTTGGGGAGGCGGTCTCCACCATTCTTCCTCTGCCCAGACCCTGACAATGGCATGACATTTAACATGGAGCACAACCGTGTATTGATGTACACAATGGAAACTGGTTGGCAGCACAGGATTTGTGAATAGTGGATACTCGCTGGTAAGAGGAACAAACTGGGAGGCAACTTACACACATTTTTGCCACAAAAGGCCTTCTACAGAAGAGTCATATAAAAGCTTTTTGTGTAAATGAGTTAAGCAGTCTTAGCAGCCTCGACAATACATGCCAAGGAAATAAAGTTGGCAGAAGGACATCTGAGCAGAAAAATTGCCTTCCCATGGGTATCCTCCACGAGAGCCAATTAAAAAAAACTATTTGGAATAAAGATTGAATTAAATTAAACAATGGTTGTGTGAGCCTGCTCTTCTTATTCTTTGCTCACTAGAAAACAGGGGATTGGAATGTTTTCCAGAGGAAAAGTCTGGCAGGCTGGATGCAGCCTGCACAATTCCTTATCCACATGTATAATTCAGAGTTAATGGTGAGTGCAATGATTAGAGTGATTATGTGTATAATACTTCTACTCTCTATTATTCTGTCCCAGGCAGTGATTGCAGCCAGGTTCGTGTGGAAGCCTGAGCAGGGATTCAGCTGGGAATACAGATAATGACTGGCATTCAGGCCCAAAGAGTCTCCAGCACATGCAGGACCTCGGTCAGGGTGGATGCTAAGGGCCCAGATGTTGTGATCTGTGATCACTATGCCTGTAAATAAGGTGCAGCTCAGTCTAAAGGGGGGGGGGTAATTGTTTCGCTCTTTCGTTTTCATTATTTACTTGTGTTTTTATATTGTATTTTATTCTATGAACAGCCCCGAGAACTTATGATGAAGGTCAGTATATAGATTTAATAAATAACTGAATTTATTTGATAACTATGACCCCACTGGGAAACACACACACACACAGTATTTAAAGGGGATATGCCTTTTCTGCAAGTGCTGGGCGCAACAGGACTGAGTGGCGGGGGAGGGTATTGCGGCTTGACTGGCATTTCTAGGATGGAATGCTTGGAATCTGAGGATGATGGTAAGAAGATTGGAGAAGAGAAAGCAGGATGAACTCTCAGGGTTTAATCAGGGAAGAAGGGTCTTCTGGGGCCTACATGAAAGGTGAATCTCATCCCCACTCTGCTTCTTCCTTAAATTCTACAACTTAATTCCCCCAAGCATGGGGAATCCATCCCTAGGTTTATGATAAACACTTATGTGTACCTGCAGTTTATGAGCATCAGGAGGAAGAAGAAACCATGCCATAGATTTAATCTTACGCTTCTTTGTATAGACTCTACTGGTTCTGGTCCATTTTGTAGCAGAGAAGACAATGTCATATCCAGAATCAAAGCTTCTGCAGTGAAGCCAAGGGAAAGTCGACACAGAAGTTCTACCCACCCACTCTTGTGTTAATTATGCAGCTTCACTGTTGTTGGGTTATGATGTGCTTGGCTATGAATATCTGATCAGACATGGCTGATCCGCAACTACAGATCCTTCACTATGGGGAAAATCCATCTGAAGAAGAACATGCTGCAGGCTGCCATTCAATGTAAAACAGAACTGCCACCACGTATGAATTAATAATACACTGCTTACATTTAATTGGACACCTCTGCTTTCCCTCCATATTGCCTCCCTCCCACCATTTCCCCTATTCTCAAAATATTTTTTTTCTCACCAGCAGAGGATTGTCTCTGAGGACTGCTAGGATTATAAACTCCAGGAGTAAAGCAAGAAGACTAACACCAGGAGCCTGCCTTCTCAGTTACAATGAGCAGCACTAGGTCAGATTCACCTTTTCTGTAACTCTCCTCTGTGTCCATGAGACTTAGATCATGTATTGATTCACCCCCATCTAATTTAGAGAGATCATATTAGATATCAGCAGTTCAAGATAAATGAAGAAAGAATAGTCAAGCCTGTGGAGAATACAGTATGCTTTTCTCCAAATATATTTTTGATCATTTTCTGAGTTTATGACGGCGGAGAGAGGAAAAAGGAAGACTTCTAATTACAAGCCTTATGCTGTGACCCTTTTGCTGTTACTGATGATGCTACCTAGGGTGTCTCTGGGTTGTGGCTGGTCAACCCCATTCCCTCTGCCTTCCGATGATCTAGGAAGCAAGAAAAAGAAGAGGAAGGGTGGCGGCACCTATTTATTTGTTTTAAAGACTTCTACCCACACATCATCCAAATGCCCCGGGATCATTTACAACAATAAAATATACAATCAACAATATGATATTAAAATCAATCTCAATAAAAACATACATCTACTCAGGGTACCACATTTCTGTAGTCCAAAGACTGAAGTTTATGTTCAAAAACCTGTTGAAAGAGACAGGTTTTCATCGGGCATCTAGAACTGAACAGAGTTGGAGCTGATCAAACCTTCAAGGGGTGTGTGTTCATAAAGGGGGTACCATTGCTGAGAAGGTGAAGGTAAAGGTAAAGGGACCCCTGACCATTAGGTCCAGTCGTGACCGACTCTGGGGTTGCAGCGCTCATCTCGCTTTACTGGCCAAGGGAGCCGGCGTACAGCTTCCGGGTCATGTGGCCAGCATGAATAAGCCACTTCTGGCGAACCAGAGCAGCACACTTCTCAGGTCTTGCTACGAAGACCTGCTGACAAATCGTGCTTCCTTGAGCTTCTCTTGCAGATTACCTCTCTTTTGCTTTGTTCTTGTTGTTTAGTCATTTAGTCGCGTCCGACTCTTCGTGACCCCATAGACCAGAGAACGCCAGGCACTCCTGTCTTCCACTGCCTCCTGGAGTTTCGTCAAATTCATGTTGGTAGTTTTGAGAACACTGTCCAACCATCTCATCCTCGGTCATCCCCTTCACCTTGTGCCCACCATCTTTCCCAACATCAAGGTCTTTTCCAGGGAGTCTTCTCTTCTCATGATGTGGTCAAATTATTGGAGCCTCAGCTTCAGGATCTGTCCTTCCAGTGAGCACTCAGGGCTGATTTCCTTAAGAATGGATAGGTTTGATCTTCTTGCAGTCCATGGGACTCTCAATAGTTTCCTCCAGCACCACAATTCAAAAGGATCAATTCTTCGGCGATCAGCCTTCTTTATGGTCCAGTTCTCACTTCCATACATCACTACTGGGGAAACCATAGCTTTAACTATACAGATTTTCATCGGCAAGGTGATGTCTCTGCTTTTTAAGATGCTGTCTAGGTTTGTCATCACTTTTCTCCCAAGAAGCAGGTGTCTTTTAATTTCTTGACTGCTGTCACCATCTGCAGTGATCATGGAGCACTCTTTTGCTAAGACCTCTCTTTTTTCTGCAGTTACTGCATTCAAAATGAGTTCACAACAGCATGTGTGTGTCTCTGTGTATGTGTGTGTGTCACAATGATTAAGGTCATTACAAAAATGAAAAAGACACCGACACAAATGATTGCAGGACAGACACTTTCAATCATCAATGCAATATTCAGTTAACAATTCATGACACCAACCAGAACAGCACTATAATGACAGGATTAAAAAGACAGTTGTGGTTAAGTTAGAGGGAAGCATTGCCTTTCTGAGAAATAGCACAGAGACATAAATGCACAACAGGAGAGGCTTGAAAAGCTATTCCTCTATGGAGTTTCTAATCAAGTCTCCAATGGAACTAACAAGTTCCTGTGAGGGAGAGTTCTTTACTTACTATATTTATATAAGGCCATCAAACAATGTTCTCTGAGCAGCTTGCAAATAAAATAACATACATTTAAAAAATATGAGATCATAAAATGGCAAATTGCAGCATAAAATTCCAGCAGAATGTCTTATTTAAGCAGATTGCTGTACTTCAGCAGGACACTGTGGGCTATAGACAGGGGTCTATCTATTGGCAATTATTTTTTAAAGTTCTGGATATAAAATCTAAGAGAGACTCAAAGCCAGAGAACTGGCTGGCTAGTTCAATTCACTATGTGAAATTCAAGAAAGCCGATATTACTTATTGGACCTCTTCAGATTGTCAGGGCAAATTGCTGCAGTCACAGTTGTAGTCACAGCTAGCAGAATGCCCTTGCTGGAGTCTGGATGATCCTTCTCTGGCTTTGGTGACCTCCAGGGGTTTTCTGGCTGGGTGTCACACTCCAGTGGGTGTTCTCAGGAGCTAGGGTCCCAGACCTAAGAAATAAAATTCTATCTCTGAAGCACTTACCAGCACAGACAGGATTTCTGGTGCCACACAGTCTAAACAAACCAAGGTCAAACACAAGAAATCAGTAGAAGTCCAAACCTGATCCAGAAGCAAGCTCAAGGTCAATATTACATGGTATTTTACAAGGTAGAACAGAGCAAGGAGGAGTGACTAGAGCCAGGGACACAGAACGAGGCTACAGGGAACAAGGAATCAGAGATCTGCAAGGGAAGGCTTTGTTCTCCTAAACCACACCCTAACCACAACTGCTGGTACTGAAGGAATATCAGGAATTGCTAACTTACTACTAGACCAACAACTCTTAGTCCATGGAGACATACTATGGCTCTTCAGCCTAGACCTGATGCTTCTAGTGCTGACACTCTTGAGGACTGGAGGCAACATTCACCATAGCATGTTGCTAAATTGGGGGGGGGGGGGCTGAACTTGGAAGCAAGGGATGTAAGTAAATGCTACCAACAAAAACAATAGCATGCCATGCACACTCAAAAACAGTCTCTCTTCTGAAAATTCAGTGGCTGACATTGTGCACATTTAACGGTGGTGGCATTGTAGTGGAACAAATTAATGGGAGCTGCCCTGTCCCTGGTGTATCAGAATGTAGGCAAATAATAGGGTTTTGAGATGATGTTGGATGAATGAGACCAGTTCGAAGGATGGAGCGCTGGACATGCCAGGTCCATTATGTAAAGGTTAGGGTAAACACCTGCAAGCAGAGCTGTCATTTTATTCTAAAAACATTCTTGGTAAATAATGCTCTTCTTCATGGGAAGTTGCTATGAAAACATTTTAGTACCCTCAATATAAAAACACAAAGCTCCAAATCAAAAAATAAAACTAACCACAGTCCAGCATAATTGTAGTGCGCCAGGATCAAAATCTGCTTTTTGTTTGTTCGATGCTCACCACAAGCCTATCTATAAGCCAAGGCTAGGGATTCTGTATCTATCTGCTGCAGCCAGCTGGCTAATGGCTATGGGTGACTATGGATCCAACAGGATCTGGAAGGACACAGGTTCTCCAGACCTACTAACTCCACCCCTATATCAAAATTGCTTTGCTGAATTAGCATTATTTTTCCAATGATGGTCAGCTCCTTGCATCTAGACCAGAGGTTCCCAAACTGTGGTCTGCAGTCTGCGAGTTTCATTCAGGTGGTCCACAGCACATCTGTGGATTTGTGGTTGAAGACAAGAGATGGCACATCCATCACATTAAATATTAAAAATGAGTGGGATTCACCTAACCAGCCCCAGCAGTGAAGCCATGTACAAGGACTTTTGCTTGTGCAATGGGGCTTTCCCCCTTCCCACCATGCATCCCCCAAAATTGCATTGGTGGGGTTGGATTAGGAGAATCCCTGGAACAGTACAGAAAAAAGGGGGGATCCTTCCATCCTGCAAGCTGGAATGCTTGCACAGATGGAACGACTGGAAGAATGTGACGTCAAATTCCACCCAGTGATTCTTAATCGTATTTTTATTGCTTCTTTTATTTCTTATACTGTATTTTACTGTATTCAAAATCTGTTTAATTCAGATGGTAATGCAATAAAATACAATATATAAGAAATAAAAGAAGCAACAAAAAGCCATTTAAAATCATACATCATCTAGCACATTGCAATCACTACAACAGGCAGAAAAATAGTTAAATGGTCTGCCAAGACCTTTACCAATTTCCAAGAGGTCTTTGAAAGAAAAGGTTTGGAAACCACTGATGTAGACTCTCAGAAGACAGAGCATGAATGCTATGACCTCCCCCTTTTGTTTATCATCAGCATTCCCTGCCTTATGAAAGCAATATAGAGTAAGTGGCATAAATGGCCAGAGCAACTTAATAAAGGCAATGGAAAAGCCATCTTAATAAAGACTGTCATCTCTAAATATTTAATATAATCTCTATCAATATTTAAATAAATGCCTTCAACAAGGCAGCCAATATTGACATGCTTTCCATTACAACATTGACTGTCACTTCTCCATTACTATAAAATGCTTCCAGTGCATTAATAAGCAGAAAGCCAGCAGTGCGCAGTGCTGAGGCCACAGAAAAATCACCACAGCATCCCAGAGCCTTTATTTAGTTATTAATCGGGAGAACTGGAAACCAGCATTGTCAAACACTTCTTCTTTAAAGCCTCCAAATTAGCTAAATCACTAGATTAGATGAAAAGAAAGAAATTACAGTGGTACCTCGGGTTAATAACTTAATTTGTTCTGGAGGTCCATTCTTAACCTGAAACTGTTCTTAACCTGAGGTACCACTTTAGCCAATGGGGCCTCCCGCTGCCACCACACCACCAGAGCACAATTTCTGTTCTCATCCTGAAGCAAAGTTCTTAACCTGAGGTACTATTTCTGGGTTAGTGGAGTTTGTAACCTGAAGCGTCAGTAACCTGAAGCGTCTGTAACCTGAAGAGTCTGTAACCCAAGGTACCACTGTACTTGTTTACCTGATCTTCAGTGGTGAAGCCAAATCTTTGTTTCCATCGATCCATCATAGCAAAGAGAAGAAAAGAATCCCACAAAGGCAGAATGGGCTGGGCTGGACCAATTTTGGAACAAAAATAGAAAAAAACAATTCAAGCAACTACTTTTAGGAAAAACATATAAATAATTGATACTATATGACATTCTTTAATCCTAACTCAGCACATTCACCTTACTCAGAATGCAATTCTTTGAATTTTGTTTCCTTTTCTATGATGGAAACAGAATTCCATCTTTTAATAAAGGGATCCAATGGATTCTGGCCTTGAAGGGGATTAATTAAAAGCCTATATGGTTAGGACAACGATTCCCTATTAACACCACACCTATCTTTAAAAGGTCTTGCATAGATTGAGTCGTTTTCCTAGTATTGGCACAACTGATGAATCTTCAAGGCCTTAATGATTCCAAAAGTGCTTACCCTCAGAATACTTAAATAACTATTCTATAGCTATAAGAATATGGGTCAGCACAATGAATAAAACATCCTTTGGCTCAGATAATGTTGCTGACTTTTCAGGGATTGATGATGAACAAGTGCAGAAGAAAACCACTTGTCTTAAATTTAAATGGGAATTGGAGCATAGTTCACTTGAAGGTTAAAAAGATGGCTGGGATTTTCATGTCCACCACCCTGCAGCTTTGGAAAGTACAAATGGCTAAGCTGATCCCAGAGCATAAAGAACATAAGACAAGCCTGTTGGATCACAATGCAGCATTGTGCTCTCAAAATGGCCAACAAGATACCTGTGTGGGAAGCCAAGCAAACTATACAAGTACTGGATTTCAATTGTGGGGCTAAAAGCAGTGGGTGGTTGTTGTTTCTTTGGAGGGGACATACAAATTAGGTAGGTCCACATTACAAAGAGACCAAACTAAATTTCCCCCATTTTTGCTCATACTTTTCTGCCCCAAGTCACTTTTTAAGCTGCATTTGTTTTCTTCCAGACAATGAGTTGCACTAGAAGAAAAATGGCTTTAAAAGAATGGACTGGAGGAGGAAAGTTGCTCACATTACATTTTAAATTGCACCACCCTGCAGCTTTACAGAATCTCATCTCGCTTGGCCTTCATTGTTTATAAGAAAAGGCACTCCACATGTCAAATGAATGAGTAGGCTAGAAAAGATCTGAGAAATAGCCAAATTTGGCTTGGAAAAGGAATTTCAGGTGGTCTTTCTGCCTGCCTGACATAAAAAGCCCCGCTGGTGTAGCACATTCATAAACACACACAATTCCCTTCATTAGTACTGTGTATAGAACTGCACATGCTGCATGGGAATACCGAGAGAAATCTCCGTCTAATCTGAGTAATACCAAACAGCAGCTGCAGAGCCAGCATATGTCAAGAGCTGATATTTTATAGGAGATGTTGCCTCCTTCCGCACTTCCCTGAAAACTTGTGGTAAGTGAAGGATGTGAGCTATATATTTTCCTTCAGGAAAGGAACAGAATAAAGAGCAGCAATAAATGAGCGGACTTGGATGGCGCGGATTTATATTTGGTCATTCTGCTATATATAGGATGGAGCTGTCAATCTCTATACATCAAGCAACTCCATCTCCAGCTGAGGTCCAGAAGCCATATCCCAAAGGGATGGAACTGTAGTTGAGTGTACTATACATTTTCTGCCTCTGAAGTTTTCAGAACTGTCCAATATGGCCACAAGACTCAGGAAAGCTGGTGCTGTGGCGCTAATAGATACACAAAGACTCTTTTTGCTGTCCATCTAGCCTAGGATTGTTTACTATGATTGGCAGTGGTTCTCCAAGCTCAAGAAGGAGCTTTTGCCAGTCCTGCTACCTGACATCCTTTTTACCGCAAATAGCGAGGACTCAGCTCTGTTCTTGTTGTTGTTTAAACAGTCTCGCTCCCCCTGGGAACAATGGCAGAGAAATAGAGACCTCCCTCTCTGTGTCCTAAGAGAGGGAAATCCAATACTTCCTTTGACCCCTGGGGCACCATCTCAGGGACCATAGGATTGCAAGACCTATATATACATATGACTCCTAAATAACTCCCCTTTGGAAAGTAAAGAAGTTAACATTTTGGGACGCACTGGATTCTTTAAAGAAAAATAGCCCTCCCCTACCACTCACTTTTGCAGGCACATTTAAATTCCCGGAGAGGCCATAGCCTGGACCATATTTTGAAATCACCCAGTGATTTTGTCCTTGAAAAGCAGCTTAAATGTTGGATGCTCATAGGCATTCTTAGATGTTAAGATGGATGTCTTCAGGCTGAAGCTATACGAACTGTTTCTGAAATCTGGCTCGGAGATTTTGAACAGCAGTTGCAAAGTGGGAATTATGCATACTAAACAAATGTAAAAGCAAGCAAACAGGCCTAGATCTCTAGTAGCATAGCTGGGTGCAGAAGCAGCCCCTAACGGCATCTATGATTGTCATGAGGAGCACAACCGCATCCAGAGGAGGCTAAGCAACTACTTCCTGATTAACCCCCCCCCCCACCATTAGTATATGTGGATTGGGTTTTAGTTTATTGGTCGCCATCCAGCTCATTACTGACTCTAGACATCTGGCCAGAGATTCCACAGTCTCACTAGGGTTTGAGGAAAATGAGAAATATAGCGCAGTGCATTCCAAAGCCTCACAGTAGTTCTCTCAGTGGCAGATATTAAACAACATGGGGGACAAGCTGGAATACGGCAGCACTCCACAGAAGAACTCCCATGAGATGAAGCAGCAAGCTGAGAAGCATTCAGATCCATCAGGTCATGCGAATGAAACTTGCTCAAAGAGTGCAGGAAGCTCCCTGCTTCAGAAATTCTGGCCACCTCACCTTAAAAAAACCGTATTGCAGAGTTGGAAGAGGTTCAGAAAAGGGCAACCAAAGTGATGAAGGGGTTGGAGCAACCCCCCTTTGAGGAAAGATTGCAGCATTTGGGGCTTCCCCCTCCCTAAAGCTGAGCAGTTGTGGGGAGAGCAAGAGAAAGAGACATAAAATTAAGCAGAGCATGGAGAAAGTGGACAGTGAGAAGCTTTCCTCCCTCTCTATTAGAACTCATGGGCATCCAGTGAAGCTGAATGGAGGAAGATTCAGGACTGACCGAGGAACCTACCTCTTTACGCAGCATATAGTTAAACTATGGAGTTGGCTTCCACAAAACAGAATGATGGCTGATAACAAGGATGGCATTAAAATAGGATTATATAGATTCATGGCTATCAACGGCTACTAGCCACAATGGTAATATTCCACCTCCAGTGTCAGAGGCAGTATCCGGAACATCAGTTGCTGGGGAGCACAAGTGAGGCAAGTGCTGCTATGCTAATATCCTGCCCTCCCTTGATAGGGCCAGCACTTTAAAGAGTCCTGCTGCAGTTCTCAGCAAGGTCCGGCACCTCTCAGGTGGGTGCCATTGCCATTATAAGAGAACAAGCACCTCTTTTTCTAGAAAAATAGCACTGCTAGGGATAATTATAAAACAGCAAATTATGATACCTTTAGCTCTCCTTTAGGATACCATAACTGACTAGGAAACACCCAGAAAGGTCTTAAACTTTTTCCTGGAACCAGGCATGGTGGGATAATAAGAAGGTGGATAATGATTTTTTTGTATGCCCCAGCAATTTTATATACAGTGGTACCTCGGGTTAAGTACTTAATTCATCCCGGAGGTCCGTTCTTAACTTGAAACTGTTCTTAACCTGAAGCACCACTTTAGCTAATGGGGCCTCCCGCTGCCGCCGCACAATTTCTGTTCTCATCCTGAAGCAAAGTTCTTAAAACGAGGTACTATTTCTGGGTTAGCAGTCTGTAACCTGAAGTGTCTGTAACCTGAAGCGTATGTAACCCGAGGTACCACCGTAATATTATGCTCACAAGGGACTTGGTCCCCATGAACTTAATCCTGCCCCCCCCCCCAGGGTTATAACTCTTTTAGCAGCCGGCTGTTAAGAAATGTAAAAAGGGCTGAGGAAGGAGAGGCTTGAGTTTCTTTATATCATTTGGCTAGCAGATTTCAGAATTCAAAATACTGTAATTATATTTTTGTCAAAAGTGAATTAGGAACCTTGATTTTCTGAATAAACATTTACCTTCTGCCTACACAGCATATATGTATTTTTTTTTTTGGGGGGGGGGGGTCCTAAAATACTAACAGTTGTAGGCTTCATGCCAAACTTTACTCCAGATCATATTATGAGAAAATCCCACCTCTTGGCATTCCATAATCCGAGTAATTCAAATTCAGACTGAAGAGGAGGTATCAGCATCAAGACAAGAGACATGCATTTTAAAAAGTTTTACCATTCAAGCATTATGGGCTACTTTGCACTGGACAGGATGGCACATTATTAATCCAAATTGCCTCTACTCCAAATAATGCAAGTAGGGGGCTTTAGTTATTAAGTGGATTTTTGCAGTGTTTATGGTTTTTGTTTTTGTTGTTTTTCTTTTTTAAAAAAAATCCTCACTGGGAAGCAACCAAGAATACAAGTACTGATTGTTTTATAATAGAATCCAAATGAAATGATTTGCCATGTGGGGCCTGATAATTAACTAAATAAGATTCCCTGAAATAAGCAAATCTAACTTGTTTTTATAGCTACATTAAAATGTGAATCTTAAGCAAAACAAGAGCATAAATCTTGCCAGAAGCTGCTGTAGTAAAAATCAAACTGGTTTCGTAGAAGTCAGAGTGCTTTATTGAAGGCTATAAAGCTTCCTCACATGCCAGCGGGGGAAAAAATTATGATCATAAAATCAGCTCCAGTTTAATGACTTGGTAAATGAACAGAACATTTTTGTGTGGAGTCATGCAGGCTCCCAACAGTTCATCACAACATCTCCTTCTCCTCACTGTTGGATAGCGCTGTGCTTAATTTTTTTCTTTTTTTAAAAAAAAGACTTTTAATTTCTAAAATGACTGTCTCACCTTAGTGAAAAGTTATCATATATGTATTTACACTGTGTATTTATGCTTGAAAGATTGCCTCCATATATACTCACTTGACCACTTCAATGAGTGCATAGCTAAACTGTGGCATTGCTCTCACAGGAGGCTGTGATGGCTACCGACTTGAATGGCTTTAAAAGAGGACTAGATAAATTCATGGAATACAAGGCTATGAGTGGCTCCTAGCTCTATGTGGAATGCTCACTCTCCCCAGGGAGGCTTGCCTGACACCATCATTATCAATCTTTAGGCGCCAGACAAAAACTTTCCTCTAAAACCAGGCCTTGGGCCTTTAAACTATTTGTGGCCTTTTTGAAGTGGGTGGGATGTTTTCTTTTTCCTCTCAGTTTTAATGTATCTATGTGGAGTTTTTTGTTCTGTCCATTTGGTTGTAAGGCCCTTTGGGTTGCCCTGGGGAAGATAAAATGACTAACAAATTAATTGATGATGATGATGATGGCCATGGTGGCTGTGTTCTACCTCCACTGCCAGAGACATTTGTTACTTTGCATTTCTTGGTACAGAAAGTAGGGACCTTTCCTATTCTACTTAATTCAAGAGGGTTCTGGAAGCCTCTGTGTGAAAGAAGCAAGCAGAAGGTTCATGATGTTTGGGTTATACCAGGGGTCAGCAAACTTTTTCAGCAGGGGACCGGTCCACTGTCCCTCAGACCTTGTGGAAGGATGGACTATATTTTTTTTGGGGGGGGGGGGCCTAACGAATTCCTATGTCCCACAAATAACCCAGAGATGCATTTCAAATAAAAGGACACATTCTACTCATGTAAAAACAAGTTGATTCCTGGACCGTCCACAGGCCAGATTTAGAAGGTGGTTGGGCCAGATCCAGCCCCCAGACCTTAGTTTGCCTACCCATCTTATGTTCTTTAGAGTGTCTGCATCTCATTTGTACCAAGGAAAAGCACTGAGAATGATTAAAGTCTTAAGATATCCAGGTGCAGATCCATAATTTACTCACAAATATTCTTGCCACTGACTTTAAAAGGTATAAACCAAAGTCAAAACCACAGTGGCATTAGGGATAGTCTTCAGGAAGTAGACCTGTTTTGGACTACACCACTTCATCAGACTGCAGGTAAGGGTCTCATGTGGCCGCCTGCTCCTCCACACAGAAAGAACTCTCTGCTTATTTTATTTTTTAAATCTAGTTCTCAAGGATAAGGCAGCCTAGAACACTTCTCCCTGACATTTAGTTTTTAATGTGGATTTGTGTGTATGTTTGCTTTTGATTTCTCAGTTTGTACTTTTTAAAGTCAACGGCATGGATGTTTGCAAGTGAATGATGCAGAGTCAACTTATGGGTAGCATAAATTTTCAACCATCCTATTACTCAGGCCCTAGACACGTGTGGCAAGGGTCATTAAGCTGAATAGGGAAGATAAAATATATCAACCTCCTATATAAAATATGTCAGCCACTTTGTGCCTCCCCCTCTTCACACTAACTGAAAGGCCACATCTTTATGTAAGAAGCTATCATTAAAGCGCGAGAGTTAGAAAGGGGCTGTTCTCACGTAATTGGCTCACAAATTATAGACTTTTGCTGAACATTTTAATGTAAAGTTAAAGTATCTTGGATAAAAGTGGTATAGATAACTGTTCTAGAACAGCCAGATCTGCCACTGGAAATGACAGAGTTGACTCCTTGTGTTCAAATGTCAATCACTATTATATAGCCATGTCATGAAGACAATCCAGGGTGAGGGCAGGAAGAAACTGACCTTTCTCTGAATGTGTAAATATTTCTGCCTCTGTTCCCAGCTTTCCTTTAAAAATTATCTCAAAGAGCAGAGGAGAGTTATTAATTTATTTATTTAGTATATAATAATATAATAATATAATATAATATAATATAATATAATATAATATAATATAATATAATTAATATACATCTTTAACAAGTATGGGAGACAAGATGGAAACCTGGCAGTCCAGTAGGTTAAATTATGGCTGGATCCTAAAGTAGCTCTTGTTGGGCACATTTGGGATGGCGGGGCCTTTAAAGGTCGGAAGGGGATCCTCAGGTGAGAGGATCTTTCAGGTGTGAGGGGTCTTTTAGATGCAGTAGCCTGGTGGTATTTCCTCTTTTCTTTTAAAATGGAACTAAGTATGCACCTGGGAACAGTGCTACATGATGATGAAAGCAGTGCTCCATTCTTGGCTCCATTTTCAAAGTCAGTGCAGCCAAGACCACCTGGTCAACTTGTTGAAATAATAAGTACCTCCACCTGAAAGTGCATTTTTTTTCTCTTTGGAAAGTTGCAGAAATCCCCTTCCCACCTTTTTTCCCAGGAGAGAAAGAAGGTGATAAAGGAGCTTCATTTACAGCTCTAGCATAAGCTCCACCGAATCAAGCAGTAGGTCCCCAGGCCCACCCTCTAGTACTGGTCCTCTAGGAAGCAGTGGGAAAACAACACCTTCAGTCCCCAGCCTGGGTATCTATGAAGGAGGATACAATAATTGGTGGCAACAATAGCCACTGAGAGGTCCAGGATAATTGGCAGAATTGTACCTCCCTTATAGGTCATCCATTCAGGGCATCCAAGACAATGTTGGTGCAAACACCAGGTCTGAAACCAGATTAGAATGGATCTAACTAGTTCCTGTAAGTGCATAGCAACCACCCACTCAGGCACTTTGCCCAAGAAAGGAATGTTTCATTTGCAGTTACTTGGTAAGTATTAACGTCCTTTGGGTTAAAGGAGAATTTATTTAGGAGTGGGAGGGCTTGAACTAGATAATTGACTCCTGGACCCAGCCAGCTTATCTACTCCTCCTATTCGGCTATTGATGCTGTTGGAGCTGGATAGCAATACTGGCTACTTTCACCTTCATCTCACACCATCACAACTTTGCAAGAACCAAGTCACATAATCTTTTCCAAAGCACAAATAAACTTTCAGGTGCCAGCAGGAGGCTAACACTAGTAAAAAAGAAGGGGGGGGGGGAATCCTCCAAGCGTATGCTCTATTTGTTCAGGAGTAACTTTGCATTCCAGGGCTATCATCTGATGTCTACATTTTCTTGGCTTTTCATCTTCTTGAAGATCACTGCAAATACTGATTTACTCAACACAGAGAGAAAACGACCTCGAGAAAGATAATCAAATAAACATTGCAATTGGAAGTTTGTGTCTCTGTGGGCTTCACACTCAGATGAACAACTCATTTTTTGGTCTGCGCTAGCATATCCCCATATTGAAAGCCAGGGAGCCATGAACACATAGCTAGCCAGCCTAAGTGAAAACTTTAGACAGAGTGCTCTGTGCAATGGCTGAGTCTATTTTTAAACTTACAAAGTCAACAATATTTCTGTATCTGAAATGGTATTTGTTTCAATCATATTCTGTAATGGAACAATCCAGACATGCTAAGCATAAAAATGACATTATTCATTAGAAGAAATGGGTTGAGTTTCAATACTCCCTGCCAAAGGAGCAAACACAGACAATGGGCAGGTCTTGCTTAAATAGGAGCTTAGAGGGTTGAAATTGGATTCTCCTACTTTATCTTCACAAAAAACCATGTGAGGTACAGCAGGGTGGGAAATAGTAACTAGCCCATAAGCTTCATGGATAAGAAAAGATTTCACCCTCACTCTCCCAACTCCAAGCCAGATATCATAGCCACCATACACACTGCCTCCTATTTACATTGAACTCAGTTTCTGAGTGATCCCTTCATGGATCACTGCCTTGCCGTGGCGAAGGGGCTTGAATAACTCAGAGAAGCTATGAGCTATGCCGTGCAGGGCCACCCAAGATGGACAGGTCATAGTGGAGAGTTTTGACCAAATGTGATCCACCTGGAGCAGGAACCGGCAAGCCACTCCAGTATCCCTGCCAAGAAAACTCCATGGACAAAGACAACAGGCATATAAAAGTTACGACGCTAGAAGATGAGCCCCTCAGGTCGGAAGGCGTCTAACATGCTACTGAGGAAGAGCGGAGGACAAGTACAAGTAGATTCAGAGCTGATGAAGCGGCTGGGCCAAAGCCGAAAGGACGCTCAGTTGCGGATATGCCTGGAAGCGAAAGGAAAGTCCAATGCTGTAAAGAAAAATATTGCATAGGAACCTGGAATGTAAGAACCATGAACCTGGGTAAGTTGGATGTGGTCAAAAATGAGATGGCAAGAATAAATATTGACATCCTGGGCATCAGTGAACTAAAATGGATGGGAATGGGCGAATTCAGTTCGGATGACCATCACATCTACTACTGTGGGCAAGAATCCCGTAAAAGAAATGGAGTGGCCCTCATAGTCAACAAAAGACTGGCAAAAGCTGTACTGGGATGCAATCTCAAAAATGATAGAATGATCTCGATACGAATCCAAGGCAGACCTTTTAACATCACAGTAATCCAAGTTTATGCACCAACCACTGGTGCTGAAGAAACTAAAATTGACCAATTCTATGAAGACTTACAACACCTTATAGAAATGACACCAAAGAAAGATGTTCTTCTCATTATAGGGGATTGGAATGCTAAAGTAGGGAGTCAAGAGATAAAAGGAACAACTGGAATGTGTCCAGAGGAGGGCAACCAAAATGGTCAAAGGCCTGGAAACGATGCCTTATGAGGAACGGCTAAGGGAGCTGGGCATGTTTAGCCTGGAGAAGAGGAGGTTAAGGGGTGATATGATAGCCATGTTCAAATATATAAAAGGATATCACATAGAGGAGGGAGAAAGGTTGTTTTCTGCTGCTCCAGAGAAGCGGACACGGAGCAATGGATCCAAACTACAAGAAAGAAGATTCCACCTAAACATTAGGAAGAACTTCCTGACAGTAAGAGCTGTTCGACAGTGGAATTTGCTGCCAAGGAGTGTGGTGGAGTCTCCTTCTTTGGAGGTCTTTAAGCAGAGGCTTGACAACCGTATGTCAGGAGTGCTCTGATGGTGTTTCCTGCTTGGCAGGGGGTTGGACTCAATGGCCCTTGTGGTCTCTTCCAACTCTATGATTCTATGATTCTAAGTTTGGCCTTGTAGTTCAAAACGAAGCAAGGCAAAGGCTAATAGAGTTCTGCCAAGAGAACAAGCTGGTCATCACAAACACTCTTTTCCAACAACACAAGAGACGACTCTACACATGGACATCATCAGATGGGCAGCATCGAAATCAGATTGATTATATTCTCTGCAGCCAAAGATGGAGAAGCTCTATACAGTCAGCAAAAACAAGACCTGGAGCTGACTGTGGCTCAGATCATCAGCTTCTTATAGCAAAATTCAAGCTTAAACTGAAGAAAGTAGGAAAAACCACTGGGCCGGTAAGATACAATCTAAGTCAAATCCCTTATGAATACACAGTGGAAGTGAGTAACAGGTTTAAGGATTTAGATTTGGTGGACAGAGTGCCTGAAGAACTATGGATGGAGGCTCGTAACATTATACAAGAGGCAGCAACTAAAACCATCCCAATGAAAAGGAAATGCAAGAAAGCAAAGTGGCTGTCCAACGAGGCCTTACAAATAGTGGGGGAGAGAAGGCAAGCAAAATGCGAGGGAGATAGTGAAAGATACAGGAAATTGAATGCAGATTTCCAAAAAATAGCAAGGAGAGACAAGAAGGCCTTCTTAAACGAGCAATGCAAAGAAATAGAGGAAAACAATAGAATGGGAAAAACCAGAGATCTGTTCAAAAAAATTGGAGATATGAAAGGAACATTTGGTACAAAGATTTCCATAATAAAAGACAAAAGTGGAAAGGACCTAACAGAAGCAGAAGACATCAAGAAGGAGGTGGCAAGAATACACAGAGGAACTATACCAGAAAGAAATGGATGTCTCGTATACCCCAGGTAGTGTGGTTGCTGACCTTGAGCCAGACATCCTGGAGAGTGAAGTCAAATGGGCCTTAGAAAGCATTGCTAATAACAAGGCCAGTGGAAGTGATGATATTCCAGCTGAACTATTTAAAATTTTAAAAGATGATGCTGTTAAGGTGCTACACTCAATATGCCAGCAAATTTGGAAAACTCAGCAGTGGCCAGAGGATTGGAGAAGATCAGTCTACATCCCAATCCCAAAGAAGGGCAGTGCCAAAGAATGCTCCAACTACCGCACAATTGCACTCATTTCACACGCTAGCAAGGCTATGCTTAAAATTCTACAAGGAAGGCTCAAGCAATATGTGGACCGAGAACTCCCAGAAGCGCAAGCTGGATTTAGAAGAGGCAGAGGAACCAGAGACCAAATTGCAAACATGCGCTGGATTATGGAGAAAGCTAGAGAGTTCCAGAAAGACATCTACTTCTGCTTCATTGACTATGCAAAAGCCTTTGACTGTGTCGACCACAACAAACTATGGCAAGTTCTTAAAGTAATGGGAGTGCCTGATCACCTCATCTGTCTCCTGAGAAATCTCTATGTGGGACAAGAAGCTACAGTTAGAACTGGATATGGAACAACTGATTGGTTCAAAATTGGGAAAGGAGTACGGCAAGGCTGTATATTGTCCCCCTGCTTATTTAACTTATATGCAGAATTCATCATGCAAAAGGCTGGGCTGGATGATTCCCAAGCCGGAATTAAGATTGCCGGAAGAAATATCAACAACCTCAGATATGCAGATGACACAACCTTGATGGCAGAAAATGAGGAGGAATTAAAGAACCTTTTATTGAGGGTGAAAGAGGAGAGCGCAAAATATGGTCTGAAGCTCAACATCAAAAAAACGAAGATCATGGCCACTGGGCCCATCACCTCCTGGCAAATAGAAGGGGAAGAAATGGAGGCAGTGAGAGATTTTACTTTCTTGGACTCCATGATCACTGCAGATGGTGACAGCAGTCACGAAATTAAAAGACGCCTGCTCCTTGGGAGAAAGGCAATGGCAAACCTAGACAGCATCTTAAAAAGCAGAGACATCACCTTACCAACAAAGGTCCACATAGTTAAAGCCATGGTTTTCCCAGTAGTGATGTATGGAAGTGAGAGCTGGACCATAAAGAAGGCTGATCGCCGAAGAATTGATGCTTTTGAATTATGGTGCTGGAGGAGACTCTTGTGAGTCCCATGGACTGCAAGAAGATCAAACGTATCCATTCTTCAGGAAATCAGCCCTGAGTGCTCACTGGAAGGACAGATCGTGAAGCTGAGGCTCCAATACTTTGGCCACCTCATGAGAAGAGAAGACTCCCTGGAAAAGACCCTGATGTTGGGAAAGATGGAGGGCATAAGGAGAAGGGGACGACAGAGGACGAGATGGTTGGACAGTGTTGTGGAAGCCACAAACATGAGTCTGACCAAACTGCGGGAGGCAGTGGAAGACAGGAGTGCCAGATGTGCTCTGGTCCATGGGGTCACGAAGAGTCGGACACGACTAAACGACTAAACAACAACAACAGTTTCTGAGTTGAATGTCTGAGTGAGCTATGTTTCAAATTCAGGTGTGTTCTCTTTGTAAAAAAAATACAGCTGCTTTATTAAGCATCAGTCTAAAGCTTTCCCCACCCCGACCCCTCAAAAAAACCTATTGGGGTTTTTTGGAAATACATTTGGAAATCTGAGAAAATGTCATATGCATCACAAACTATCCATTTCTCAGCAAGAAAACTGGATGGTGCTCAGAGAAACGTACACTCCCCAAAACAAAAAACAAAACAACCTCAGAGGCAAAACACTCCCCCTCCAAAGACATATTCTCAGTCATACAAAACAAAATAGGTGACACCCATGCCCTGCAACGAAACAAAATAGGCAAAACACATCCACTGAATCAAACAAACAAACAAACAAGGGGAAATAATCCCTCCCAGCACAGGGGAAAAAGAAGGGGAGACAAATGAAAAAGCAGGCATCCCCTTCCCCTTGAAAAAACAAGCAAAGTTTACACACCCAGGTCATGCCTCCATCCCCAAACATACCAGGCATGTCAGAGTATGCAAAGGGCATCCCAGCAACTCTGCCCTCTTCCACTCCAATGAAGAGTGTCTTTGGGTCCACATGAGGACCAGAAAGGCAATCTAGATAAAGGAAGGGAAGAGGGCAGGGTAGCTAGAATCATAGAATCATAGAGTTGGAAGAGACCACAAGGGCCATCGAGTCCAACCCCCAAGCCAAGCAGGAAACACCATCAGAGCACTCCTAACATATGGTTGTCAAGCCTCTGCTTAAAGACCTCCAAAGAAGGAGACTCCACCACACTCCTTGGCAGCAAATTCCACTGTCGAACAGCTCTTACTGTCAGGAAGTTCTTCCTAATATTTAGGGGCCTGCATGTTTCTTTTCAGCCACCACAACTGCAACCCAAGTTAAATAAACCCAACCCCATGTAAAAAAATAAAAAATAGAAATCTGGATTTGTACAGGTGCCTTTGCAGCTGCTGGGGGAGTGTCTGTGGATGCCATCTTGGAGACCCCACCCCACACTCAAGGCTCAAGGAGTTGCATGTGGACTCAAGTGATGGAGAGCGAAGCTGATAAAATGTTTGCACACTTCTTTGCATTTCCCAAGGAAATTCCAGTTTTGGTCTCATTTAAGTTGAAATTGGCATATCTATGGTGAGAAGATACAAAACAGCAGTTCAGTCTATAAATTCATTTCCCTCCTATAGCTTAGAAAAACAGCTGTTTGGGAAAGCTGAGCTCATAATTGATGGGAACGTCCTTTACTTGGTTTCAGTTGGCTTTAAAAGGCAAAGAAAAATATCCTTTTTGCAATTTCCCCCATTTGACTGCAAAGAAGATAAGTGAGAAGGCTTGGCGCTAACTATATATTGCTGCTTCGGTAATATATAGTTTGTGTTTGCTCAGATGAGGCACCAACTGGAGATCAGTTTTAAAATTTATAATTTATTTATTTTCCAATAAAAGCAAACAAATTGCCTTTACATTAGCAAAGGGCTTACAGCATGCAAAAGGCATTTCCAATTGTGTCATCTATATTTAATTCCTCCCTTTCAGCATTCGGGAAGCTGAAACCATCTTTGACCAGCTGGAAATCCTACACCATAAACATTTCTCCCAACACAAAGAGAAGTCTAAAACACTTCTTGGCACCAAGCTCTGATTGATTACCTAGCATGATTAATTCATTAACCACATTCAAAATCTATATTTTAATCAAATTCTAATTAGAGCTGGTCTCTAGTTATCACAGCTAATGGAGTATTCCAGCTCCCAGTGTGTGTGGTGCTGTGCTGGATTGTCATCAGTGGAAAGTGAGCCGTGTCAGCACCAGGGACAGCTCTGCCGTTGGACAGAGGGAAGCTGCTTCCTCAGACAGCAAATGCTAGCGAGGGAAAGATGCTGGGGAATACTGGTATATATGGCCACTGCTAAACTCCCTAGGGCAGGAGTAATGAACATGATGCACACAAGATGTTGTTGGAATGTAATTTCCATCACCCCCAGTATAACATAGCAGTGTAGATGATCAAGTTGAGAGACCTGGGAGGCGAAAGAGTGTATGGCAACAGTCATATTTTTGGGTGAATGTTGCCATACAGGTTTCTGCAACAGTCATTAAGGAAATGAGTTCATGTTATGAATGCGAGCCTCCAGGACTCTGTATCTGGCCCTCAGGACTTTCTCCAAGCCATGCCCCTCTCCCAGTTGCACCCTCCTCGATGTCAGGAGCCAGAGTTACTGGTACTGTACGTCAGCAATAAAACACACAGTGTCAGTGAAGTTAACCCTTTATTCAAAGAAACCAAAACAGTGCAGACCTAGTGGTCACAGCAACTTTTCACAGTAGGCCTAGCCCCAATGAGGCAGTTGCGAGGACTGAAGGTCTGTGCCTTCCCACCACTCTCTAAGGCTCCTCCCATGGTTCCCTTCCCTCTCATTGCCCTGCCCTCTTCATTCCTCTCTGTGTTCTGGGAGACCAGGAGGGAGGGGAGCTGGTTACAGCAGGAGGGGGAGACTCCCAGAAGTTTCAGCGTCCTTCCTCCTCTCTGTTTCCTGGATCCCCTCCTCCTGCCTCTGAGGGTGAACTGCCCTCTGCCCCAGCCTTTTCCTGCTCACTAAATCCTCTCACCTCTTCTGCTGCTGACCCCTTCTCCCCACAGTCTTCTCTCTCTTTTCTCTATGAACATTCACTGTTGTCCCACCACAAATTCCCTGGCTCTGAGCCTTCTTCCCCTGGAGGTTCCCTTGGGGGCTCCCCAGCAGGTGCCTCTCCCCACTCTTCTGCATTCAGCTGGTCCATGACACTGAGTCTTTTTACCTGGCTGGAGGACTCTGCTACTGCCACTTCTTGCTTGCCCTGGACACGGAGGTGTGTGTACAGCACAGTAGACTGCCCACAAAGGTCAAATTTATATGTTTGTCGTTCCACCCACTTTTGCCTCTGGCCCTACTCACCATAAGCATGTGGCCCCCAGAAAGCAGCCCAGCAAGGAATGCTGCCCTCAGACTGAAAAAGATTTCCCATCTGTGAACCAGATGGATCTTTGGTCTGATCTAGCAAGGCTCTGCTTCTGTTCTTGAGCTTGTCTTGTGACTCTGAAAAAATCTCCCAGGCTGTTTGGATGATGGAGAACAGCCCTGCCATGCATTACACAACCCCACTTGCTTTATATTTATCATCTCAACAAATGTGGTAAAGGAATCTGGTGCAATTGGTTTGATGAAGGATCACACAGCAAGGGGGAAATTAATCAGAATAACAGGGCCGTTTCAGAAATGTGTGAGAAACAGCAGATTTGTTACTTGGGGAAAAACATACTCTCCTTCATACAATGTTTTATTTAGAAAATTTGCAAATTAAGCCAGAGAAACAACATTAACAATTAATGGGACACATTAAAAGCAAATTCGTTTGATAGTGGGCTGCAGTTTCCCCAGCGGCAACTGCCGAGTTGGAAAAATTAGGCGAAAATGAAGCTGATATTTCATGGCCAATAAAGCAGCTCCTACATTGCCATTATCAAAGGGCCTGGGTGATTCTTGAACTAATCTACAACTGTCTTCCTCACTTTAGGTTTCCTAAACTGTCCAGGAGAACTCATTGCCCTCGGCTGCCCTACCCAAAATACACATCTAAAAACTTTTGTCGATTCTAAGGAGCACTTATCCAACACCTTAAACTACTGGGGGAAATGCAAATGAAGCAGATCCTTTTCGAGATGCCTTTTCTCTGTAGAACAAGACATGCCTATCTTTCTTGAGATAAGGACCTGGCCTTCACACAGAGCTTCAAAAGGAATAGGAATGAGGCGCAAGAGTGCTGAGGTGGCACACTGGACTGCACCACTTGAAAATGCAAGTTTGGAAGTTTTGAATGTTCCACATAAAGTAGAAAGCTATCACACTGGGTAGAAAGAATTTAGCTCACACTGCTTCCTACTCTCCTAGGTGTGTGTCTGTGTGTGTGTGTGTGTGTGTGTGTCCTTTCCTTTCCTTTCCTTTCCTTTCCTTTCCCTATCTGTGGGTAGAGCAGGAGGTCTAACCATGAAGCTTCCTCATTGTGGCTGTGGAAACCTTCATGCTTCAGTGGTGGTACCAAAATGCTTGTTTACAAAGCCATTGTACTACCAACTTTACTGTACGCTTGTGAAACATGTTCATTAAACTTCAGCACAGGGCTCAGGACTTGGCAGCTCTACCATCACCTATTTTCCCTCCCGTAGGATTGCCCAGGGATATATTCCAGCCATATGCACCAACTTCTAGGGGCTCAGATCCCTTTGCCCACCTCCCCCATAAAATATTTGAGACCTCTCCCCACTCCCCAAAGTTGATGGGCATTTCTCTCTTTCTTTCTTTTCCATCTTTGGACTTTGTTTCCCAACAAGTCCTGTAAAAGAACTTGTAAAAGGGTTGCTGGATAGCAAGAAAGCTGGGATTAGGCAAAAACCTCCAACATTGTTTCTTACAGCCCTTGCAATTAGAGCAGAGAGAGAGAGAGAGAGAGAGAGAGAGAGAGAGAGAGAGAGAGAATGCAAACTGCTTGCTCTGTGGGGCAGGTTCACAGAGCTCTGTTAGGGACGAGAGAGGACATGTCTCCCATTGCTTTTCATTTTTTAAAAATTAACAAGGACTCCTCTCAATTAAATTCTGCCAGACCCACAATTTCAACCACATAAGATGTGCTGTAAGAGCTAGGGGAGGAGGGAAAAGGAGAGGGACATTTTCCAGAGTTTCGCCATTCCCTTTCAAGTTTATTTTCTGCCATGTCTTCTTCCTCCCTGCTCCCTGGCCTTCTCCCACATCACTGTCCTTGTCTGTCTCCCCTCTATATTTTCTTCAAGTTGGCGCCTCTGATTCTGGCCATCCTACTCTACTCTCATTCCATCTTCTTTCTGCTGCTTTTGAAGAACAGGCAAAGAAAGCATTGGAACTGACACAATTGTGCTTGCTGGCACTTGTCCTCACCCCAACTTGAGTTAAAAATGGAAGAGGTTCATGGCACTTTGCTTTTCCCCAGTAGAAGGTATCCTACCAACTAGACCAAGCATGACAAACTGCAACAGACTACTACAGTCCTAAGAATACGATGACACTAAAAATATACTTGGAATGTAAAGTCAAAATACCACTCTTTGATCCAAAAAAAGAGGGCAGTGGCCCTCTAGAGCATAGGACTATGTGAGTCAACGGGAAAGTCAGGAGCACAAGAGAAATGGTAGTAGAATGTTAGGTACTTTGGAGAACAACAAAAAACAGGAAATGCTCAAACAAAGCTCTGTCAAGATAAATGGACTTCAGCTAGAACAGCAAAAATAGCCTGGAGCCAAGGGAATGGTGCTGCTTCTCACAGAACGCTAGGCAAGGGGGTTCTATACAGTTTGCCCATTTTATTGAATCCTTGGCTCCAAAAAATGATATAGAAATAGTTCAAGAAAGCTGAACACAAAACTATGCCTTTATATGTGTTTTGTAGTGGTGAGAGTTACAAACCTAATACAGTCCATGACTAAAAGGAATAATCCAGTGCATTCAGTGAAATATCAGGGTTTCAAGGAGATTATACCAAATCTAAATTATTAAAGGTAGATCTAGCAAAAACTATAGCCAGGCAGCTGAAGGAAATATATGGATTTGTGTATACTGATAAAATACTTCAGAGTTAGTATTTTTCTAAACTTCTGTCAGTAATATGGCATTAATTTTTATCCTGCTGCTTCAAAGCTTTAAAGGAACATGTTATATTGGGGAGGAAAATTAAATTTGACCCAGTCTGACTAAAAAGAAATAATAATCATGAACTGGAGACCAATAATTGATTTTCTAGTTCAAGTGCTACCAGTAAAACAAAACAAAAAACTTGGGAAGAGTTAGAGATATTATTTTTTAAATGGAACAATAAATCCCAAAAAATCTTGTATACAATGACTATGAAAGGCAAATCTCCAGTATGTTATTAAATGCTGGCAGCTCAGTTGAGGTCACTATCAGCCTAGTACCATTATGGTGGTGATAGTAAACCACTGGCTGAGTTTTGATCAAGATCCTCAATATAAACTAATTATAGGGTTGCCATATTTTGAAGAGCAAAAAAGAGGACACATTTGCCGACTTCTACTTTTAACTATGGATTGCTATGACAACTCTACCCATGAAAAAGAGGACAGGTCCTGGAAAAAGAGGACATCTGGCAGTTTTCAAACTGTGTTCTAGGGAACACTGAAATCCTTTTGAAACCTTCATCTTCATTGGGAAGATGAATAATATTAGGCAAATTTAGCTAAAAACTAAAAACAAAAGAACAGCTTTCCCAGAAATGCTGATCTTGGCATGCAAGGTGCAGCCACAGTAGAGTTTATTCTGCATATTGCTCTGTGGTGCCACGGGAACCCTAATCTGTAATGGGACCACAGGGCAAGTAGGATCAAATCTTCCCTGAATCACATGAACCCACATATTAGCCTACTTGGACCCTGAGATCAATGGCAGAAGCAGAATCTTTCTCACTGGCCCATGGGTGGGTATGGCTGTGGTGACATTGGGCCAGACATTATTTCTTACCCTAACCTACCTCACTGGCTTGCTGCAAGGATAAAAGGTGGCAGAGAATCATGTAGGCTGCCTTGAACTCTTTGGTGTAAAGGTGAAATATCAATGTAATAAGAATATAAGTATATTGTGCATAGAAATGCTCCCACTGCACTTTCCCCCAATTGCATTGGCTCTTAAAAGTGTCTCCACAATTGTAGATGTCACAGTGCAGATGCATCCACAAAGCACAGGGAGAGTGAAGGGGGATTGTGTGGAAGCAATTTGCATGTGTGAATCCACACCAAATGTATATGATCAGAATCTCTGAAAGGCAGTAGGGGCTGCTGGGGCAGGCCTCTTAATCTTTTGCCGTCAGCTCTAATGAGCACAGTTGGGCAGGGTAATTAGAGCTTGATACTCTAATAATCAGAATTTAGAGATTCCTAAGATTCCAGCAAGCTGCAGGGCACAGAGCTTTGATTTGGGCTGCTGTATAATCCAGCTCCATGCAAAGTACTCTAGAGGATTTTGAACTAGAAACAGTAAGATGTTTTTCCCCTCTGCTGCCTGGCTAATACCTCTTATTTTCTATTGAACTGGAAGGGAAAACGATGTGTGACAACCTTTGTAAGGCAAGCAAAATTAACTTCTATATCAAAACACACAAACTCCAATAACTTTTCAAATAAAAGCTAGTTTTAAGATGAATAAAACTAAGGCGCAATTAGAAGCTTGCACATGCAAGGTTTAGAGATTCTGTTTTTTAAAAATGAATGAGTTGAATGAAGTTATTTACCAAAACATTTTTGTCATTGCTGAAAGCCTCTTTTGCCTTTTAGGATACTTTTGGGAGACAGCTGTGTAAGACGATGAAGTATTTCCCTTATTGTCCTAGGTAGACATAATTTGCCATCACATATTTAAAAGTCACATACGAAAAAGTTCATTGTGTGATTTCCCAGTTGATTTACCTCACCTATGTTACCAGTCTATGAAATGCTGCCCTAAGTTTCATTTGCACTAAGTGCTGCTAATATATATAAAAATCTGAGTGGCTATTTTATATCATAACATCTTTACAATCGCTTTCTGATTCCTGATTGGTTGGGATCACTCTGTAAAGGGGGGGAGAGATCCCCAACAAGGGAGGGGGAAAACCCACCCACATACCAAACTAGTCACAGATTTAGGGTCGGGGGATGTCAATTAACAGGACTGAATAAGGTGGACAGTCACATATTTAAAGGGATTTGGAAAACATTTCTGCACATTCACACACAAACTACTTTCACTCTGAAAACTGAAAGAAAAATGGGTACATAGATGGTTCAGCCCTGAATTTTAATTTAGAAAATTAGTGCACTGCAGATGAATCAGAGTTCAACATCTAATTCCATTTGAGAGGAAATTAAATATCAACCGCTTTTGCTATTTTAAACCTTCCTGCGATGGTGAGTGATATAGCAACAGGATATCACAGATATACAGTACCTTACAAACAGTAAGGCCACACTGTTCTTGCAATAAATTACAAGAGCCTCTAAGAAAAAGTGAAAGTCATATGTTAAAACAGCATAACTGATTGATTTATTAAGTATGAGAATTCCTTGCAGATGACCACATTGCCTGGAGACAGACAGACAGGTCATGTATCCATAGTAGTGACCAGAGGAGAAATGACTTCTGAGACAGCCATAGTAGTAGCAAAACGAGATGCCTTCATCTGCCCTAGCTGCAATAAAAAAAATGTATGTCTCATATTGGTCTCTACAGAGAGCCAGTGTGGTGCAGTGGTTGAGAGCGGTAGTCTTGTAATCTGGAGAACCAGGTTCGCGTCTCCGCTCCTCCACATGCAGCTGCTGGGTGACCTTGGGCCAGTCACACTTCTTTGAAGTCTCTCAGCCCCACTCACCTCACAGAGTGTTTGTTGTGGGGGAGGAAGGGAAAGGAGAATATGAGCCGCTTTGAGACTCCTGAAGGGGAGTGAAAGGCGGGATATCAAATCCAAACTCTTCTTCTTCTACAGCCACAGCAAGTGCTGTAACTCTCCAATTGTTAGACTTGACCCCCAATGGTACACACTTCCGTTGTCTCCTGAGACAGATGGATGACAACAAGGGTGTCGGAACAAAGGGGGAAATAATATCATCCCTGATCTTACACTGCAGGATCTCCCCACTCTGCAAATGCCTACTGTTTCTGGAACTTCTGATAACTGAGGCATACCTTCTCCTATCAAAACTTCAACCACATGCCACTATTACACACAGATTTAGAGAACTGCTACGTGAGGCAAACAGACTGTCATCAGTTCTGATTGCATTTCCCAGGCTTAAAGTGGCAAGGAGAGGTGGATGAATCTGTCAGTTTCTGTCGCCAGATTCTGATTCCATGTGGCGGAAGATTTGGTATGACAGTGGGATGGATCTTCGTTGAACTTGTTCAAAGAGAAACAAAAAGATTCAGGAGGAAGCTCTGCTGGAAACTCAAGTGTCAAACTCTAAGCTCCCCCCGCCCCATCCCAATTTCAAAGCTAGATGACAGGTTCATGCAACACTTTCTTTACAACAACCTCCTCAGCTCAAGTAGATAATGTTTGTGATTATGGAATATGGCTCAACAGGGCACTAGGTGCTTCCTGCAGATAACAACAGTCTGAAGTCCTTGAAATTACTTAAGACCGTGCATTGCCAAAAATGTGTAGGCAGTCAGCCATTGTGTCTGTGGGGTTGGTAGTTCAACAGAAGCAAGCCATGAGCACTTGCGCCTTTTTACACAGCTTGTGTTTCATCCATAGTGAGGCTGTTGAAAAGGACTTAAGGGGCTCGCTTTCATTGTTCACGATGCTGTACTGGGGGTATCAAGAAAAATGAATACAACTACATAACTGTGCTCTTGTTCCCTGAGTATTGATAATAAAAAGTTGCTAAGTTGTTGAATAGTTCTTCAGAACAAATAAGAATATTTTGTAGAGGAGTGGTGACTTGAGAGGGGGGAAGGAGTTCTCAAAACACACTACTCATCAGGAAGAGACTAAGGAGAAAACAAAAATAATCCTACAAGCCTTGAATGTATTCCTTCTCATTAAGGGCGATGTGTGATCATAAGTTAGCACAGAAGGCTATAGGGGAATTAGAGGTAAAAACTGGATTCAGAATTCAAGCTATAAGATGGCAGAGCAGAGTTGCTACCCGAGGTGCATCTGATGTTATGGGGCTTAGTCCTGCAATCACAGAGAAGACGCCTAGCTGGAGTGGGTGCAGGAGAAAAGACAGGAACCTGCAAGGCAGGAAGTCAAAGCTAGCAGCTCTTGTGGTGAAGGAAAAATGCCTTTGCCTGCCAATGGCAACAGCTACCCACCAGCAACCTTGGAAGCCACTTGGAGAAGGCTTGGTAGGAGGAGCCTCGAGATGTGTTCACTATTTAAAACACATTATGCACCCCCTTTTTTGCAAAAATGTGCCAGTGCTCTTCCTGTCCTTTCCTTGCTTTTTTCCATCTCATAAAAACATTAGCCATCTGCAAAAACACACCAAAGGGCTGTTTCTTCTGCTTGCCGAGTGGATCTGCTATTGCTTCTGCCAAGCCACTCTTGGATCCTTCCTCCAGACTAGTAGTTTTGCTGCTCCTACAGAGCACAGTGGACACGGGTGGTGCTGTGGTCTAAACCACTGAGCCTCTTGGGCTTGCTGATAGGAAGGTCGGCAGTTTGAATCCAAGTGACAGTGGTGAGATCCCATTGCTCTGTCCCAACATCTGCCAACCTAGCAGTTCGAGCAGACCAGTGCTAGTAGATAAATAGGTACCGCTATGGCAGGAAGGTAAATGACATTTCCATGTGCTCTGGCTTCTGTTACTGTGTTCAGTTGCACCAGAAGCAGTTTAGTCATGCTGGCCACATGACCTGGAAAGCTGTCTGTGGACGAAAGCCAGCTCCCTTGGCCTGAAAAGTGAGATGAGCGCCACACCCCATAGTTGCTTTTGACTGGACTTAACCGTCTAGGGGTCATTTACCTTTTACTTTTTACAGAGTGCCAATACCCATTCACTCAGCTGCTTCGCTTCCCCCTGCTTCCACACAAAGCCCTTTGCAGGGTTTGTGAGGGCACAGGAGAGAGCCAAAGCAAATAAGTGAATGGATCCATGAGATTTGCTGCTGGGCAAAACACCGTATGCTAGTTTGGAGGGCAAGACCAAGAACTCAGCTACATTGGCATAGAAAAAGCACTTTAGATGTGTTGTTTATGCATTCTAACACTGTGGCACCAGATGGCACTGTGGAGTTCCATTTTTGCTAACCCGATTTCTCATAAAAAGTTTGAAACCTGTTTAACTGAAACACTTCTTTGATGTGTCTAGATCCAGCTGAAGAGAGGACTAACAGAAGCATCCATGGAGTTGCTTGGGCACCAGAAGAAACCATGTAGCTGCTTTTTTTTTTTTTTTTTTTTTTTTGCAGGAAGTACATGGTGCCACTTGGGGCAATGAGGAATAGTGTAGGGCTTAAGAGAAAAACCAGGAAGGTAACAGCAGCAACCAAGCAGCTAGGGGCCTGTATAGAAAGTACTCAGGGGCCACATGTGGCCCGTGGGTCACAGTTAGGGGATCACTGGTTTCAACCATTCTTTGTTGTCTAATTGTGCTGATTTTGGTTGGTTAAAACAGGTAACTCTTGTGATGATGACCTGCTCGTTAGTGGAGGATTCCATTCGCTGGGTCTGCTTCCCCATCACATTCCCTGTGGGAAACATGCTGGTGAATCACAGCCCTGCAGCCAACAGCAGTACTGAATCCTCCTGTTTTGGGAGGTGCATCGTCCGCTTTCCTCACTGCTGAGAGGTGCTGCAGAAGCACCAGTGGGCAAGGCTGGTGGCTGCACTGTGTCCCACCTGAAAGACCTCAAGGGGCAGCTGGGCACCAGTGGGCACAAAGAGCACTAGGATCAGTTGAAGGTGGAAGAGATCCCAAAACCCACCCAGCCAGCCAGACTTGGTGCCATCTATGGGCTCTGCTGCAAGGAAAAGGGGCGTCTTGGTGCTTACATTAAAGGCAAGATTGCTTCCCCAACACATTCCCTACTGCCTGCTTCTCCTTCATCCCATCCAACACCCCACCCCATGACAACCCCAGATCACACTGGGTGGTCCAACCAAAAGCAGGCTGATCTGGGTTGAAGCCCAACACTGTCCAAATCAGCTTGAAACAGTTCAGTCTTTGGCTCCTTGCAGATTCCTGATGCAAGGGTGGCTTAGGCCTTCCTTCTACCATTTGGAATGTTGCACCCTTATTTTCTCCCATCTGTAAAATTGTCAGAGATAAATGTGGCTTAAATATAAATTATTATTCTACTTTTTTGCCTTAGTGATATGCAGGATACTCAGCTGAGTGTTTCTGATGCTCTTAAATTGTGAGGATGTGACTTCAGTGCACATACGACAAACGGTGATGCTTCACTAACTGACATTTCCAGAAATGAGGGAAGCCATGACCATATTGTTTGAGCCTGAATAGAAGAATTCTGAGATGCCTTTTGCGAGCATTGCCTGCTTTATACGACTAAAGAATCACAAAGCGGGTTTCTAACAGATTGGGATCTGGCTTTCTATGGTCTGAAGAGCTGGTTCCTTCATGTAACAAAAGCCTCCCCCAAATTTCTTCACAATCCGATTAGTCAGAAAAGCATCTCCTTCACAGCAGGGCTGAGTCTGCATGAGGAGATTTATCTCTAGTTAATTAAAGATCAGCGCAATGTGTGTGTTTTTTTAAGATGATGAAAGGTGACTTCTTCATGCTGAATTGATAAGAACCCAATAGGAGGCAGCTATAGAAAGGTGAGGAGTAGGGTAGTGGGCGGCATGTCATCTGGCTGTGCAGGGAAGTAACCTTTATTAGCAAATCAGAGAAATTCTGACTTCACCTTCTTTCACATTATGTCAGAACATCTGACAGTCTTTATAGTCTCAGATCTAATACTGTTTTAAGATGAAAGCTACCTGGAGTGATCAGAGAGCCCGTGAATCAGTCAGACAGTTTCCCTTCCCTGCTGTGCACCATTTCTTCCTTCTTGGTGCAAGCAGCACATTTTCCATACCTAACCCTAAACCTTTTCCTGAAGGAAGACAACAATTGGCCCTAAGTACCTATAATTAAAAGGGACGCAGGTGGCCTAGGGCTTGCCGATCAGAAGGTCAGTGGTTCTAATCTCCATGACGGGGTGAGCTCCCGTTGCTCAGTCCCAGCTCCTGCCAACCTAGCAATTTGAAAGCACGTCAAAGTGCAAGTAGATAAATAGGTGCCGCTCCAGCGGGAAGGTAAACGGTGTTTCCGTGCGCTGCTCTGGTTCGCCAGAAGCAGCTTTGTCATGCTGGCCACATGACCCAGAAGCTGTATGCCAGCTCCCTCGGCCAATAAAGCGAGATGAGCACCACAACCCCAGAGTCATCCGTGACTGGCAGGGATCCCTTTACCTTTACCTATAATTAGGTAGGCACTGGGTCACTCAATCAGGTTTGGAGCTTCTGAATGTTTAGCTTAGCTCACATATTTTTCACCTTTTGGTAAGGATGGATGTGAACCCCTCCATCATAGACTCAGGATGTTTCCATGTGTAGATAAACCATATATCATAAAGACACTACAGTCTCTGGTGTCCCTCATTCTGAAGAAGCACAAACTCTGGGTAAGCATCTGGAATGCCTGGAATCTTGCACCGCTTGGAGATTAGGGCTGTGTTCAACAATATATTAATGAAAATAATGGAAAATCTGCATTAAATTTGGGGGAACTGCTTGCATAAAATGCTTATATTAGTCAGAATATGTACCAAAATGACTATTTTAGGAAAACATGCATGGAAATGTATACAGATTTATGTGTGGATTTTTAAAAGAAAAATTAACCAATTGATCTGGAAATGGCATAAATAAAACATAAAGTAGGAAAAATGACAAATGGCGAGAAACAAAAATGGAGAGATTCATCCATTCATACCTGTGAGACATACATGTTTGATAACAAGTGGAAACTGCAAAATGTGAATATTAAAACCTAAACCATATATTTGCCCAGATCTACATACATATCGAATCCAGAAAAGGAAATTGCACACAGAAGCAGGCTTTTATAGGAGGTCCTCTGCTTTGCACATTTCAGTCCCAAAGTTGGATCAGGAAGATGATGAGTGAAGATGGGATTTTCATCCAAAAGTGAATATGTACCTTTGACACATGTTTTATTTCTATCCCATGTTTCTTTAAACAATTCAAGATGGCAAACAACACACTAAAGTTAAAGCAATATATCCAAAATTGTCAATTTAAAATTACCCTAAAACTAAATAAAAGGCAAAACTGATTTGAACAGCAGCATGGAGTCTAGTTTAAAAGGCAATGCCTAGAAGCACCTGCTTAGAGATTGGATTTGGCTAAGCACCAGGAGGGGAGCCATGAAAGGGTCAGACACAATTCCTTTGACTCAGCATTCCATCATCTTGGTACCACAATAGATACAGCCCTGTCTCTTCTGCCTACTCATCACATTTCAGCAGGACCTCGGTGGGCAATTCCATGTAGGTAAAGGCTGTTCTTTATGTCATCTAGAGATTTAAATGTCAAAATCAGCATACTGAATTGCACACAGAATGAAATTGTTAGCCACCGCAGGTTGACATTGTATGTTCTGATCTACCTGCTCCAGCTAACATCCTTGGCAGCCACTTTCTGGTCTAATTAAATTTCCACCTGTTTTCAAAGGCAACCCCACATAGATTGCATTATGGTAGTGTAGCCTGGCAGTGACTAGAGCATGAATTAAGCAACAGCAGCTTGAGGAAAGCGCACAGCTGGAGCGCCAGCCAAAGCTAGTAAAAGGCACTCATAGTCACTGCTGCTACAGCTTGACTCTCCAGGAATATCTGAAAGCTAGAAATCCGATTTTTAGCTGGAGAGCAATCCCACCACAACAGACTGTACTCCTAAGAGACTTAAGGAGTTTGGTCTTTGCAAATTCAAATATGAACTGACCTGATCCACACCTCTACAACTGATGTGTGGAACAGAATGAGACTTTGGAGTCGCTGTGGATAGCTCAACGAAGATGTCAACCCTGTGTGCGGCAGTTTACATCTGAGAATAACATGGCTCCAGGCAGCTGCTTTTACATCTTCTCTTATCAGTATTTACATTGTACACCTTTATGTCACTTCCCAAATGCATGGGTTAAGCTCTTCCATTTTTATTTTATTACCTCTGGTGTAGTTTTAAAGCACAGATATAGAACACATTATTGCTTATAATTTATAATTTGCAATTATTAATGAGAAGGAAGGGTGTTTAGTAAGACATGCTGGCTCATAAAGATAATTCTCCATGTTGGCCAGACCTTTCTTCCCTAGCAAGGGGAGGACGCCACCCCGACACACACCCTTGCTGCCCCCCTCCACCAAAGCCTTGCTTACCGAGATCACATGGCAGCGGCTTCTGGCTGGGTCTTGTGAGATCTTACTGGAAGTCATCATCACCGCTTGTCCTCACTTCTCCCATGTCACTGCCTCATGGGATTCCACCACTCAAGGTGGTGCCTCATGGGTGGGTGAGTCCTAAGCACTTGGCATCAGTGGCGTAGCGTGGGTTGTCAGCACCCGGGGCAAGGCAAGTAATTTGCGCCCCCTAACCCGGGGCAAGGCAAGTAATTTGCGCCCCCCCCCCGCTGCACTGTCTCTCCCCCAGATAGTCCCTCGCTCTCTCTCCACACAGCACCGCACGCCTGGCACCCTCCCCTCCACAGTGGGCGGTGACCCGGCGGCTCGGATCGGATTCGCACAGCCAGCACTGCAGTGAGAGAGAGTGAGCCAGGTAGGGGCAGAGAGCTGCGAGTGCAAGCGCGCGCCCCCCCAGATGTTGCGCCCGGTGCGGCTGCCCCCACGCACCCCCCCACGCTACGCCACTGCTTGGCATCACAAAGTGCAGGAAGACATCGGATCCTGGAGCAAAAAAGGAGAAGCCCTCATGCCTTCTACCTGTCAGGCTTCAGGGAATCGGCTTCCTCCCCCCCCCCCCCCCGTAACAGTAGATAAGCAGACCAAAGGAAAAGGAGTCTTCTTACCAGTTAGAAACTTTAATGATCACAACAAGAGAACAAAGAACCCATCTCCTAGGAATGGCGGTGCTCCCAATTAAGAATTCCAGCAGCCCCTTACATCCCTAGTCACCCACGTCACTCCTACGTTTTGTAACCTGAGCTTGTACCCTCTGTGCTTTCTGTTTCTCAGCTCTTCTTGATCTTGGGGAGAGCGGATGGATGCTTTCCAGAGACAGTAAAGCTGTTAACTCTCTCTCTCTCTCTCTCCCAGTGTTTCTTCTCCTAGCTGTTCCCCATCCGGTATTTCCCAGCTTCTGCCATCTGAACTATGTCCCTCTGCACAGGGGCGGAACTTCATGCTCCGGCACCAGGGGGTGGAGAGCAGGCAGGGGCGTGGCTGGCGTGTGTTATGGGGGTGTGGTGCACGTCTAGGGGCGTGGCATACCACCTGCGTGGGGGGGGGGGCTGCCCCGATGGCACCCCACCAGGATTGCGCTGCTGGGGGCGGTACAAACCACTGTTCCAAATCTATACAGTCCTCCTGCTCCTGGGAATATCCAGGATCCTGATCAGAAGCAGGAGGAAGGGGAGGCACCCATTCCACCTCAGTGCTGCTCTCCTCAGCACAGTCCCTGACACTACCGTAGCTAGCAGGTGCCAGCAGGGGCTCACATGTAGTGGAAGTGCCTGCTTAGGCCTCAGGTTAGGATTTCTCTGTCACTGTTTCTGCCTTAAAGACCACATAATCATTTCAATCACCTTGATATATTCTGTATAGAGGAAAAGCAGATCTGCCTCAAAATCAAGCAGTGACTATGTTCTTCCAGAGTTTGTCAAAACTTCTGATCTGGTAAAATATTTCCCATGAGCCCTCCTTTCTAGGTATGCTACGGAAAGCTACCTGTATCATGTTTGCAATACCCATGCAGAAGGTTGACCATCTGTATATGGAACACCCATTATAGTAGAGAAAGATGGGAAATCTAGGGCAGTGAGAAGAGATCAAAATCCAGGAGAGGCTGAAATGAATATGATGTGATGAACAATCATGGGCGGGGGGAATATTGAAATCAACAACCATAGAAGAAAATATTGTCACCAAGGGAAATCCTAAATTACATTTTGCACAGTGTTCTTGAAACATCTTGAGCTTTGGCCAGTGTTCTTCCATCCAAACCTGAGCCTCCTCAGATTGCTCAACCAAATTGTCCTATTAAAATGTTACCCTGAAGTTAGATGAGCTATTTCCTCACAGTTTCAATGAGAGGCTTGTTGCCTTTCTCATGCGATCTATTTGGCCCATGCCTTGGAGAGCCTGCCAGATCATAACAGATATTTGTCACGGCTCTGCTTATTGCCATTAGAGGAGAAGAAATACTGGCTGTGACTCGCTAAGACCATTGAGACTGTTTCTTCAGGGACAATGTGTCATTTCTTCTTGAGTGGCTTCAACTTCTTTGCTTCATTAACCTTGCCCAGAAGGGCCTTTAGCAAAGGGCTATTATATGCAGGAAGACGCTGCTTCTTTAACTCTGCTTGGCATTAGTCTTGCCTCCTACTCACCATTCTGCCTGAACTACTAATCATCTTATGGTTTGTTAGAAAGATAGCTTTGACTGGAGTTTATGTGCATCATTTAATAGTGCACATTTCTTAGCTACAATATTATATTTACTGCTGATTTTATGGGTCTGCGTTCGGAAGCGTTGCCCACCGTTCTGGGGAAGATCCTCTTCCTTCCTCTGTCCCAAAGCTCCTAAGCCTTCTCCACTGAATGATTTAGGCTAACATAGCCTGCTCATGCACACAATCCCGCATTACAATGTTCTAAGGGGAATAAATGGGTATTTAGAGGCTTTCGTTTCAATTACTGGTCTTTGTGATGTTAAAATGAATTACAGTACCTCACATTGTTAGAAGTATTATAGTTCGTGCCATTACCCTTTATGGATTTTTATACAGATTGTGCACGGATACATTATCTATGCTTGGCTCACCCCTCCCAAACCACTGTCTTAACCAACCCTATCCAGACCTTTCTAAAGTGAGGTCCATCTCTGAGGGCCTTCTGGCTCTTCCCTCACTGCAAGAAGCGAATCTACAGGGAACCAGGCAGAGGGCCTTATCGGTAGTGGCGCCCGCCCTGTGGAAAGCCCTACCATCAGATGTCAAGGAAATAAACAACTATCTGACTTTTAGAGAAGATCTGAAGGCAGCCCTGTCTAGGGAAGTTTTAATGTTTGATGTTGTTGCTTTTTTATTATTGTTATTGGTGTTCTGTTGGGAGCCGCCCAGAGTGGCTAGGGAAACCCAGCCAGGTGGGTGGGGTATAAATAATAATAAATTATTAAATCATTATATCAAATGCAATCAATTACATATGGCTCTCATCAGTGTGCAAGAATGCAACAATACCATGTAGTGAGTTGCAGTTTATGAACCAGTGTTTGTATGTCAGGCTTATCAAATAAGTCAGACTTATCAAAAGCCCTAGTCCAGTGTCCATCTTCCCTGATCAGGAGCACATCTGTCTCGTTTGGATTGAACTTCAGTTCACTGGCATTCCGCAGTTCCTTTTTCATTCAAGCGTCAACATTAGGATACCACCAAGTCTGCTGGATTGAATTCAATGCTGAAACAATCAAAGGGATGTAATCTGGGGAAATAAATCATCTTTGGCTGCCTGTACATTGTTCTTCCTCTACCTGACCACTTTTGACCTGTTTCTTGTCTGCCTCTTCTGAAGTACCGACTGTTGGTTATTGTTTGAGACAACAGATATGCTGGGATTGATGGACGATTGCTTTGACCCACAACAGCACATCTGATGTTCTCAAGGTTATATTTTCCCCTGCACAACTTCTAAGAATGCTGCCCAGGAAAATCAGATATCACCACTGAAATTAAACAGACAGGAAACTGCCAATAAAAGACTGCAGAAAGTTTTCTACATTGATACTCATGCTTAATTTGCCAAATTTGGGTCAAGCAAAAGATGAGACGATAGGATGAGATGATAGGATGCCGTATCAATGCTCAGAGTGCTTCCTTTTGACTTATCTAATTATACCAATACATTTTGTTGCAAATCCATGAAATAGATTAATTAAATAGGAGTGTTTATCTTACAATTGACACAGCTATGTTTTGTAGCGAGAGGCCTTTAAATCAGATGTCATGGCTAAAATTAAACTAGCAGAACATTGGGTGATATCCAGTTAAATAAAAGTAGATAATAAAAGAAATGAATAAAAAACAGCTTTTAAATACAAAGTAAGAATTAGAATTTTTAAAAATACAATGTATCAAAATTACATATAGGAACAGATCTTTGACATTATAAGGGTAAATAGCACAATATATTTAATGATAATGCTAAATCTTGGGCAGAGCAATCCAATGGCACCTCTAACACCTGCCTGATGCCATCATATGTCTGGGTTGTGGCCACGATGTGGACAGGCATGTCACTGAAAATGATGTGATTGATATGCTAAGAACTGGAGAGTGCGATTCTATTCTTATTCTGAATCCTCATTAGTGGATTCAATTAAAGTCAATGGAATTGCACTGCTGTACAAAAGAATAGTTTTGAATTTTCAGACCTGCAGGGCTCTTTCTTCTGTATCTCTAGAAGACATCCTTCTCTTGCAGAGTGATATGCTCAGTAAAAATGGCACTCAGACTGGTTGATTGAAAGTTTTAAGTTCCATGACACTTTTTCATGATTCCCCACCCCTGGAAAAAAAAAATAGCAGAAGAATGCATTATTCCCTCTCACACACTAAAACGTACGTTCTATACAAAGAAAACTTAAATGTCATGTACTTAAAAAAACCAAAAACCTTGCAATTTTTTAGTTACATCTGAAGTGAACAGCACTACAAATTCAAATTGAGCAGATGGCTGTTGGAACAGGACGTCGTTCTTTAATGAAACAATATTCAGCAAAGCACAATGCATTTCAAGCTGAAATAGCTCTTCATGGGGAGAGTATTGGTTTGATTGAAAATCTCTTCTTAAATGCCAGAAGAGGAGCTCTACAGACTCCCCACCCGCTGCCGCCCTACAAGCAATGATCTCAATAATTTTAAAAAGGGCAACCCAAGCATTTTGGTGCTTGAGTGATACAGTGTGGAGATCAGAGTGCTCAGTCTCCCTGAAGAAGTTTTCTTTAAAAAAGTGATGAACACCAGCAAGAGTGAAGCACATACCACTTAGCAATTTCATGAACATTTTCCTTTCTTTTCTTCTTAAAAAAAAGGGACTTCTTTGAAAGCTGTACATTTCATTTGACCAGCATCCTAATACACATCTTCTTTTCTTTCCTTTTTGTAATTTAGGAAATAGCAATGATTCAGCAGCACTTTTAGCACAGCTATCTTTCACTACCTGGGGATATGTTCCTGTGTAATGGGTGCTAGATGAGAACCAGCACAAATATATCACCGAGTGAAGAGGGCAGGGGGTGTTACCAGCTGGAATGATCCATGCATCATAAAGCTATTCTGGAGATCCATGCATAGTACAGTTATGTGGGAAACAGTATGATGTTAAAAGGATGCTTCCTTGGAAAGCAGTAGAAATTATGAGGAAGCAGTCAGATCATTTATGCCCCATACCAACAGAAATGTAATAACAAGCAAGGTTAATGTTTATTTTCCCTCTAACTGCTGGTAGACTTTAGCCATGAGATATCCAACAACACAGCAGTCAAATAATTGAGCGGGAGTTGAAATGAAAAGCAATTAAGTTGCCTAGAAACATCTGGCTGGTATTGGGAACTTGCTATCTTTTTACTAGACATGGAAAATCAAGGATTCTGAAGCTATATCTTAACTTTCAGTTTTATTGTTTAACTTTTTGTTTGTTTGAGCTATGTATATTTTTGCCCCGGGATCTTCAGGTGAAGGGGACATTACTGTATAAATAAATGAATAAATGGAACATGAATCCTTGTTGTTGCTCTCAATTCACAAAGTAGCAGCTCCATACAGTGACCATGAGCGTTTCTCACCCCAAAGTCCAGGGATGGCCCTTTATATTAACTGCACCACAACCTCTGCCTTCCCTGTCCATTGGCCATGGTGGCTGGAGTTGATGGAGGCCAATAACATTAAGGAGTCCCACAGGATCCCCACCCTAGCCATGGTCTTTTTGATAGCTTGGATAGCTTCTGTGGCTGAACCAATGAACAAAAGGAATATGTGGCACTGGTTTGGAGACTCTCCCTTTGACTGGTGACAATCCAAATCTCAGATAGTTCTCAGTATTGCATTGCACCATGTGCCACCACTGCAGTGTGATAATGCGTTCAGTGTCTTCCATGGTGAATATAAAGTAAACCTCACAGTTCTACTGTGGAATGAATTCTGTCATTCCCTGATCATCCCTGGTCATTGGCCATGCCATGTGGCTCTGAGGGAACTGAAGCCCAAGAACATCTGGAGGGCTGCATGTTTCTAATATGTGCTCTAGATATTGATGAGAATTAATATCTCACTCTTACTTGTGGTGAAACCTGAACCTGACATTGTGTTTCTGTTAATACTGGAATTTAGGGACTTGGGCAATGGGAGCAAATGTCAAGTGATGACAGTATGGGGCTTCCATGCCAGCTTCTAATTATTTTCTTGTTCTTCCTCCCCATAGCTCCTCTAGTATTTTCACAAACTCCTGGTCTTATATCTCCGTCTACAGTTCCTGGTGCTGACCAATTAAGTTCAAAACCCTTGACAATCCGAACGCTGCTTTAAAAGCAACCCTATATGTACACTAAGCCTTTCCATTTTTAAGTTGTTAGAAAAATTATATGAACATGAAGAAATGTAGAAGACCAGGTACCACAAACTGTACTGCATTGTCAACAGAGGCATCCTTATGGTTATAAATGCTGTAAGCATCCTCAATGAAAAATGGTCACTTGGCATTCTGGAGTATGCATAAAGGCAATGAGCTATTGCTCCTTAGTCAGATAAAATGAATTACCCACAAAACTAATATGCTCCAAAAGGGTGGGGGAAGTGGTAGTGCTATAGATAAGAGAATTCTTGCTTGTTTTAGTGGCAACTTTCCATAGCAGAAATTTAGAATAGGCATGAGGAGCAGATAAAAGGGGGATCACATTGATCATTTAAATGTCGGAAACATTTTCTGACTGTAAAGATTGCAGGCCTCAAGTGGCAAACCAAAAAAAAAAAGGTTATAGTTTTAGGCTGTCAAATCCCCTTCTTGTCTAAAAGATGTTTGGCGAATATGCTTTGAAATTTGCTGCAGGTAAAAGTGTCAGCAAATCCCACAAGAAATCTATTTTCCTAGATAAGGAGCTGAATGTGCTTCAAAGATTATTAATGAGGAAAGTAAAGGGAGTCTTTTCCAATGACTTTAGGGGGCAGGTGGAGGAGATTGCAGCAAGAGCAGCAAGAAGAAGTTCACTATCCCACACGTTTGTGCTACAGTTGTCATCACATGACCAGGTACCAGAGTGGGGAGTGGGGAGACCTCTATGCCTTCTATCTCTCACACCGAGGCAATAACAGCTACCAGGGAAATGGGTCAGAGGGAAAAGAGAATCTAGGAGATTGAAGATGAGTGGGGCTGAGGGCCTATCTGGATGGGAGGGAGGAGGGTGAAAGGGTGAAATCCAAACCAGAGAAGAACTTAGGGGTATATCTCACCTAAGACATATTAGCTCCAGAAATGTCTCTATCAAGAATAGAAAAATGAAGTGTTCATGAATTAAACAACAACCACTCTAACATAACCACTATCATAAAAAATATGGCCTGATTTTTACACCATATGTAAGGCATTAGAGCCCCTCCTCTGCTGGCACCATTATCTGGTAGCAATAACTTCCCGCACCAAAGAACACCGTAATACACCAAGACTACTCTACTTATTTAATTAATGTTACTCAGACTTTTGTTCACCTTTTATGTTTACTGTAGACAGATTACATTATAATGGTTTCAGACAGGACAGGCTCCATAATAGATCACTAAAGGTATTTGTAAGAAACTGAGAAACTCTTTGTGATTTATACCTGTAGGCTTGCCATATGTCAGGAAAATTCCCGACATGTCCTGGTTTTTGGATGTAAAAATGGTGTCAGGGGGGATTTTTGTTGAAGGTAAATGGTGTTTTCATGTACTCAGGCACTTGTCGCAGTCCTCCATGCGTCAGTAGTGGTTTAGTCATGCTGGCCACATGACCCAGAAAACTGTCTGTGGACAAATGCTGGCTCCCTTGGCCTGAAAGCGAGATGAGCGCCACAAGCCCATAATCACCTTTGACTGGACTTAATTGTCCAGGGGTCCTTTACCTTTACCTTTTTGAAATATGGCAACCCTAATACATGCCTAATGTACAATGGCTTATCAGCCAATTGACTCTCAGGCACAGCACTGCACATTTCTCTCCTGTTGAGGGTGCATATACAACAGACGCTCCCACAGGGTTCTCTAATTTCAAACTAGCAAAGTGTTCCCATGTAGAATGTACTTACTTTCTCTCTTAAAATATAATGGCACTCATTCACTTCTGTGGAAGGAAGTAGCTTCAAATGGAAACACATAGGAGATGAAGCAATATTTCAGTCTGCCGTCTGCCCCTTTAGTGGCACCCTAATGTCAGGGGGAGGTATGCTTTCTCCTCACCTCCACTGTGTCCCTAACTGCAACCACTTACTTTGTTCCCACAGAAGTGAACAGCTGCCATTAATGTCTAACAGAGAAAATAAATACAGCTCATCATAGTGACAGGAACTTTACTAGTAATCACTTAAGCCCTCTGGCTATTCTTTCCTGTTACAAACTGATGCTTTTTTCTGTCAGGAAAATTTCAAAACATTTTAAAATAAAAACATAATGGCATAAATCTGAGTTACTATAAATACGAGGTTGTCTAAAATGTATGTGAATACTAGAGTCATCACAGTTGTAAAAATAGCAATCCTGAATATAAAAACCTCCTTCAATATTCTTCAGCTGCCAAGACTCAACTTTGTTCCTGAATTTATATTTGAAGCAATTTTCTCCTATTCTGTACATTTCCCTTTGAAGTCCTTACCGATCAGGTATCTTTGTTGGTAACACTGATTAACTTTAAGGTGCCATAAGATGATTTGTTGTTTTTACTGATTATCTCTGCCAAAGGATTTCTAGAATACTATGGCCCTTCCCTGAATTACCATCAATGTTAATGCTTTCTCTGAAGTACCAGTTGTCATTTCAGTATCAAATTATTCTTGAGCAAGGATGGGAAACCTGTGACACTCCAGCTACCATCTGCTCCAGCTACGATGGCCAACGATAAAGGATAATGGGAGTCATAGTCCAACAAAATCTACAGACCAGAGGTTTTCCACCCCTGTTCTAGAGTTATCTTTTTACCTACATGGTATCCTGGTTAAGACAACTCAAGGTTAGGGATGTAGTCCTCCAATCCCAGATGCTATCCTGTGGACCATTTATTGTTCCTGGTCCATGACTGTTCGCAATCCGCAAAGCTGCATCTTTACTGCCCTGCTGAGTTATAGTGGCTAACATTACTGCTGGCTTCTAACTCAACAAGAGTTTGATGGTAGGTATCCAACACAACTTCCAGTACCATTGATGTTTATTTCCATATGTTTCCTAACTGTTTCCATTCACAAATCAGTGAATCAGCTAATTGCCCATGAAGTAGCCACCTGCTCACAGGGTTATTGTCTGTCTGGGATATAAGTGATGAAAGGACAAAAATAAGATGGTGAGCTTCAACATAGGCATGGTGGTGGTGCTTGCTACGTTGAGCTGAATAGAATTATTTTAAAATATTTTGTTATGGTGAAACTGAATACACTAACCTACCTTGTAGTTTCATGGAGATGAGAGAAATGGGACACATGGAAAGTTTACTCCAGCTCCAGCTTGATTATTACCAGCAATAGTGCCCTGGAGCAATGTTTTGTTGTGCTTTTATGAATTACCTAAAGATATTGTTCAGTGTTTGGGTTGACAACCGTGCACCACATTCCTCTGACCTGACTCTTAGTGAGTAACCAAGTTTCCCTTGCATCTGACTGTGACATGCACACTAGTCTTCAGGTGTCCAGTGGCCACCACACATCATTCACAGCAACCCTGCAAGTCAGTATTACACGCTTCAGTTTTCCAACCATCACAAGGTCATACATTGAGCTTCATGGTTAAATGTGCATTTATGTTGATATATCAAAAGACATAGTCTGGTTATGGTTCCAAAGCATACCTTGATTTGAATTTGGTTAGATCACAGAATTTACATTATCCAGAAAAAAATAGCCTCTAATTATTTTTTTTAAAAAAACTACAGAATCTTATTGTGTTGCGAACAGTAATGTAATGTTTGGTGAGGACCAGTAGAAAACAAAAACAATTTAGGCTGCATTCCTATGTAGACTTACTTCAGAGTGATTCCAGTTGAACACAATGGGTTTACTTTTGAGTAAGCATGTACAGGGTTCCACTGTTGGCTAATCTGGAAGGATAGGCATATCTTTGACTACAGATCCAGAATTATAAGAGCATGCACTCATCTTCTGTTTTATTGTGTATTTTAATTACGGGTATTGATTTTTTAATATTTGTGTAATAGTTTTCATACTTGAAAACTGTTTAGAAGCCTATTTTGGCATTAAGCACTATATAATAATCATAATTATAATAAATTTGTTGTTGTTAGAACCTCAAGAAATCAATATTGCAGCTGGATGCAGTCCACCAGCATTTTGTTAAGTGTTGTGATTCAACTTATCTCATTCTGTGATTGTAAGTTGTTTTAAACTGTTTTTAAAATTGTGTTTTAAATGTTGTAACCTACCCTGGGATTTTAGGGTGAAGGGCAAGTAAATACCACTACTACTGATGATTATGATTTTTGATACTGTGATGCCCAAGCCCTCTCACCTCATTCATCATGCTTCCGGCATCAGACTTCTAAACATCATTCTTCTTTTGTCATTTCACTGATTGGGTTTGCCAAACTGCCAATGCAACAGACGCCCATAGAAATTAACCTAAGTGGAATAAAACCAACATTAATATTGACCTCATTTCATTAAATGGTGTTGTAAAGTTCACCAACCTTTTCTTCTTAAAGAAGAAGAAGTAAGAAATCAGTATAAGAGAAAGCCAGTGGGCATTTGTGTGAAAGGCATCAAGTTGTCACTCAGGATAAATGGGCCAACTGTGGCAGAATCTGCCAACTTTAAAAACAAAAACAAAAAAACCCCAGAAAAGTAATTGATGTTCCTTTTCTCTTGTAGCAATACTGAATGAAAACAAGCAGTTTGTCTAGTAATTTAATATAAACTAATACATTGAAATATGAAGAAAAAATCCTGGTGTCTCTAATTTATGACAGCATCACAGATTTGCTTAATTTGGGAAGGCAATAGAGCAGTACAGCTGTCTATGATCCTGAGGGAAACCTAATTGAAATAAAGGAACTTTTGAAAAAGTTGAAAAAAGGAGGGGCACAATAAAAGAAAATATGCTGGGAAATGCATGACATTTTTTTATAGACAAAATAATCCTTCCCACTACTTCTGATGACTTGTCTCTTTCCAATAAACCACTTCCAGCTTGATTGACTGGTTTTGTTGATGTTGTTTTGAAAGAATCTGGCAAATTACCCTGCAATAAAGTGACATTTCTATTCATACTTGTAATTGATCAGTGCCATGTTTTTTTGTTAGGCTTCCTTCCCCAAGCCTCTCTTCCTGCATGTTCCTGGTACCAGGGTGCCAATGGGACAGAACAGCCCAAATCATTCAGGCTGGTAATAAAACATCATTAAACCTACAGATCTGAGTGAAAATGCCACTTTGCTATCTCCTTCCCGGGCTATAAAAGATTCCTTATGATTGAAAGGACTTCATTCTGCTGCGCCGTTAGTTGCTTGTCCTCCACAAGCCGCTCCGAAGGCCGAGAGGATATTGCTCATCATGATGAGTCTTTATAGCTGATGGCCCCTACCCATTACTCAAGGTAGCGAATCTCTTTTATGTGCTGTTGCATCTACCCTGCAAGCGCTTTTATCTGCCCTCTGATGACTACAAGCACACATCACCACTACAGGCCTCTCTGCCCTAGAATGTGCTTTTCTGTTGTCGACATGAGCAACATGCTGGTACACAAGAATGTGTATGGTTCTGGTATGATTACCTGGGAGAAATAATGAATTAAGCATGAGTATTCAAAAGCCTGGATCATCAAAGAGGCTCACATGGTAAACATTTCTAGCTGTAGGTGCACCAGTTTCTCTGATGAAAAGGAGACAACCAGCACAGGAAAACATATACATCCTCAACAGGCAGTGAGATTAGTTTCTGAGAGGACTAATGATGCTGACCAATGCTCTTTCTGGACTGCAAAACAGACTAATGAGATCTTACAGTGCAGGATGGAGGCAAGTTCTTGTGTTAAGAAATATTATAAAATATTGACCAAGCTGAAGGGAACTGAGAGCAAAATGCATATCTAGTCAAACTCACTCAGGTATGAAGGCGGCAGCCTGGAGCCATACTGAATTCACACTTCATATATAATATAGTGTATTATATTTGGTAATTCAGAATGCTGACAAAAAAACCCAACCCATTACTGTTTGTTCCCACTTCCTTAATGTAGTCAAATGATAAGAATGCTATTGCCAGTTTATTTCCTTTAAACTTCCCCCTCATTCATGAGGTGACGATGACAAGCTTTTCTTCCCTGACCTGTTATTTAGGGCCAGCCGAATACTAAGACAGAATGAAACCGTTTCAAGCAGTGGGCGAGAGAGGGCACCGTTTTTGCTCATCTGCTCATTGCGCAGGGGCCAAGGCAACTCTTGCTCTCACTACAGCATATATTTAAAGCAAATCCCCCCCCCCCCGCACACACACACATACAAGAATCCTGGGGGCAGAACTGTAAGTCTGTGAGGGGTAAACCACTGTTCTCGGGATTCTTTGAGGGAGGCATTCTGTAAATGTATGGTGTGTTCAAATGGACGTTTATATATCTTTCAACATATTGGGTGGGGGGAGCCAGTAAGGCTTTTCAAACTTAGACTTTTTAAAATAATGAAACAACCAGACTGGAATGGAGTCAGAGGAAGCTGCTCTGATAAAAAGACAGTTGGAAAAATATATACTAACAAAGCTGTAATCGGCGGATGAAAGTACGTGATGTTTGACACGATTGAGAATCATGGACTCAGCGTCAAAATCAAGGTGTGGAAAATATGGAAACAACGAGGAGAGGCAGGACTGAGATGTGGAGATATGCTTCAGAGATCCAGACCGTGGGGAGCTCTGAAAAATTAATACAGTGGTACCTCAGGTTAAGTACTGAATTCGTTCCGGAGGTCCGTTCTTAACCTGAAACTGTTCTTAACCTGAAGCACCACTTTAGCTAATGGGGCCTCCTGCTGCCGCCACGCCACCAGAGCATGATTTCTCTTCTTATCCTGAAGCAAAGTTCTTAACCTGAAGCACTATTTCTGGGTTAGCAGTGTGTGTAACCTGAAGCGTATGTAACCTGAAGCGTATGTAACCCGAGGTACCACTGTAATTATAATTTGGTCTTTTTTATTTTAGGTTTTTTATTTTAATTGAAGTATTATGATTGGATATATTAACTGGATGTTTTCTATTGGAAAATCAATAAAAATGATGATGATGATGATGAAGATAACAATAATAATAATAATAATAATAATAATAATAATAATAATAATGAAACAAAGGCACTCTCCTGGCCACTTAGCCCAGAATGGCTGGCTCTGAAGAAAGACTCCCTTGGCCATTTCTCAGAGCAAGGCAGGTAGAAGGAGTTGGCAGAGAAGCAGGCATGACCTCTTGTGGATTTTTTAAAGGAGATATCTTGTGCACTGTGGATTTTTTCCAGGGGATATTTAGTGAGACCTATCAGAAGCACCATAGAAAGCATGGGCAGGTCTTTCTGACGCTTGCTCTAGGGTTTCAGAAAAGAGTCCTCTCCGGTCCTATATGGGGGGATACAGGAGATGAGCCTGGGGTCATTTGTATGCAATGCTGAACCACTGTGCTCTGCCTTCCGCAAGTCTCAGTCTCTCTCTCTCAGCCTCAGCCCCCATCCATTTGCAATTATAAGTAAGCTAAACAATCAGATGAAGCCAATAGTTTTATCATTTTATTATTACTATTATTTTCTGCAAAATAATTATTTCAATCTGAATATCAGTGTTAACCAGAAAGCCTTGCCTTACGAAAGCAAGAAAAAATTATATAAAAGAAATGTCATGTTAAATTACATCATAAGTAGATTTCCCCTGGTGGGGAATGAAGATTATAATCATCTTGTTTTTAGCATTTCTCACACAAATACATGCAAAATCCTGTTTTAGACATCTGGCGTTGCATACAAGAACATCCTATTTATTAAAAGAAACCAAGGTTTGTTATTTCAAAGGACACACTATCTACTTCAGATGTGCTTATAACAGATTAAAAGATGGCTGCAAATGGGTTTGAAAAAGTTTCAATGACAGCTGCTCTGAATTTTCAGCTTTTCTGAAGAAATTACTGCTTTTTTGATTAGTCCATGGTTTTGTACTAAATGCAGAGATACACTAATATTGGCTATTAAGTTTTATCAAACCATAGCCTATGCTGCTTATTGAGCTTGGAGGAACACTAAATTATAATTTTAAAAACACTTTCCATTTTAATAAAAAAAAATATGCCTTAACCAAAATGGAGAATTATATTTGCACTTCAGGTAATTTAACTCAGCCTTCCTTTGAGCTTCTCATCTTATTTTCCATATCCCTGGTCGCTCCTCCCGCTCCCCATGAGCTTTCATAATACACTTACAGCTATTATCCTTTCACCTAAATAATCCCTCATTTTTCCATTTTGGGAAGCAATGATGGCTGAAAGACTAACCCAGGCTGAAACCTTTAATGTCTTCCTCGAATGGGTAATCAGTGGTGATATTTGGCATTCAGTTATGTTGACCTTATTAGAATTGTCAGAGGTTATTCAGGTCCTTCACTTTCTCATTTCCTAACATGAAAATGCACCTTTAAAATACATTACCAGATTGCAAAACCTTCGGAATAATCTGTGGCATCATCCACTCAGAGGTAAGCACCTTAAAACCCCATTTGTTCCAAAGGAAGAGTCGAGCACGTGCTTAACTTTCTGATTGAAATTAAATAAACTTAATTTTAGCCTGACTATGCTCTTGATTATTATGCTTGGGAAAATATTCCAAAAACAAACAGGATCTGCTTCACCATGGCATTAATTTAAATAAATGCACAGGTCAGAACATATATAGCTGGATGTTTCATTGACATACTTTCCTGTTTCCACTATTGGGGCAAACTGCGTACTGGCTGCATTCAGATGATCATATTGCAGCTTCTTAAGAGAGATGCAGGTGGCGTTGTGGTCTAAACCACTAAGCCTCTTCGGCTTGCTGATCAAAAAGTCAACGGTTTGAATCCCCAGGACAGCATGGGCTCCCACTGCTCTGTCTCAGCTTTTGCCAACCAAGCAGTTTGAAAGCACACTAGTGCAAGTAGATAAATAGGTACTGCTATGGCGGGAAGGTAAATGGCGTTTCCATGCACTCTGGCTTTTGTCATGGTGTTCTGTTGTACCAGAAACAGTTTAGTCATGCTGGCCAAATGATCTAGAAAGCTGTCTGTGGACAAACACCGGCTCCCTTGGCCTGAAGCAAGATGAGCACCGCACCCCATAGTCGCCTTTGACTGGACTTAACCATCCAGGGGTCCTTTACCTTTACCTTTTAAAGTCAAAATATGCACTAGACTTTTGCCTTCAAAAGGAGCCACAATTAAACTGAGGCGTCTTGAAACACTGGTTAACTTCCTACTTTAAACAAGGCTCATGCACAGGGCTAAATCTATCATTTTTAGTTCCTCTCCTTTTCTCATTTTCCAATCTTAAATTTTCTTCTCCACATTTTCAGGTTTGCAATTTTTTTAAAAAACACTGTCATAAAAAGTCATCTTCACTGTGAAAAATTATCCTAATATACACATTATTGATGCAATTTTGCCTAATATACACAGTATTGTAAAGCAATTTCCTCTAATATAAAGCAATTTAAAATGTTATTTTCAGTAATATATGCATTTTTATGCACACTTTACTCTTTTATATGCATTTTTGTATGTGTTGGGATTAGGCTGGAGGACTGCATTGCAAGATTTGGACAAGTAGGAATTTCCCATGATGGGCAACTGCTCAATGCATACTGAATTGAATTTTTCACACATCCCTACTCAAGCAAAGGCAGGAGCAAAGAGGATCTGTGAGCAAACAAAAGACTAGGGAAGCTGAGATAGGAGGATTCAAACTGGGCTGCTATAGTAGGAAGTTGCCTTGCCCTGATTCAAACTATGGGTCTACCTAGTTCAGTGTTGCCTACACTAACTGGCTGTGGCTCTGCAGGGCTTCAGACAGGGGACACCCCCAGCCTTACATGTCTGGCATTGAATGTGGAAGATGTCTGGCATTGAACATGGAAGGTTCTGAATACTTCGGGTATGTTGTACCACCAAACAACAGTCATTCCACAAGTCCTGTCAGTGTAGGGTCCCCTCTTCATTTGCATAGCTCCACTGTGTCTTGGTCACTCTGGAAGATGATTGGTTCCAGAGGTCACCTTTCCACTTGGGAGGGTTTTGCAAATTTCAAGTATCAATGGTCTGATCACTCATGCAGCTCCTAATGTAACATGTGCTTTGGCTCCTAAGTACAGCCTGGATGTTGTTGTTGCCTCTTTGCTGATAAAAGAGATTCGTTCATCTGCCCCAGTCCTAATCACAAATTTTCTAGCTGCTCTAAAAAATCTAGTTTTAAATAACCGTGTAAGCTCTCCATGGGACAGGGTTTTTTTGAGCAGGCAGGGGAACCGCTTCAGAATGTATCTTATTTTTTACATTTTGGTCTGGCAGCTTTAACCTGCTTTCTTGACTTAAGTTATAATTCACTCTAAAAAGTCTACCAGCCCTTTTTTCTTTGAAGGAAAACTAAATTTGTGCTGATTTACTGTTCCCACAGTTCTCTGCATCAGAATGATAAAAAGCTCAAAATTTCTAGGCAATCCCAATTTCTTCCCTCTCCGTTAGGCATAACCTGGGACAAAAAGGCTTTGCGCAGGAGACAAATTATTATTATTTTGTTATATAATGTATTAAACATTTTCTCATAAATTGTTCAAAGCACTCCTTTTTTGGTGAGGTGTTTTTTTAAACAAGAAAACAAAATGAGAAGGGGGAGGCTGACCAAGAAGGGCTGCCAAGTCTCTGCTGACCATTACACTGCAGTGCACACTTAGCTATGCAGCAGTTCCCATTTTTCATCTGAGGCCCTGCATGCTGCCTCTCTCCTCCCTTGCTAGAGCAAAGACACCCTCCTATTACTGCTTACACAATCAAAGGATTAATCCAAGGCTAGAGTTCAAATTTAGAGAATCTGCCCAGAGAGATAATGTGCAACTCCTCACTTCTGTTTCATCTCAGGATGATTTTCGACAGCGTGCTCCTTATCTCAATATGCAAAGGTGGAATGAGCTCAACTCACACATTGTTTCAAGGCAATAAGACAAATTTAAGAGTGATTTAAGGTAGTGAGTAAGAAGGTGTGGATAGTAAAGCTGGGATTTCCTGCCTATGCAGATGTCTTCTGCTGTCCTTCAACACAGGGTTGTCCACTAGCAGCACAACCACCAGCCCATCCTGATTTCAAGGAACCACGGGAGTGTGGTTGTGGGGTGTGGATCAGATTGTGTGCCATTGAAGAGAAGCCACAACTGGAAAGGTTGGGCATTCTTTCGTAACATACCCTCTTTGCATCCTCCAAACTCCGTCACAGAAAAGATGTGTGGGCTCAAGTCTGTGAGCTAACATGATGTTCTCTGCAAGTCTCCGTGAACTTTTAGAGAGGAGGGAATATACATAGTGAAGCAACCCATTCCTGCCCCACCTAAGTCACATCAGAGAAGACCCACTGAAATCAGTGGACTTCAATTAGCCAATTCCATGTATTTTAATGGGTCCACTCTGAGTATGACGGAGCTGGATGCAACCCAGTATATTCATCCGCTCCCCCCTGCCACAATGCACCATGCTGCCTCTTAAAAATCTATGGGGTAGGTGAATTATATCCCAAAGCTGCTTTGACATTTTACATTACTGGTGCCTCATCGGTCCCATTGGTGCTTGGAAGCATGGCTAAGCACATCACACCCCAAGTCACCAGCAGTCTCATGCCTACTGCATCAGAGGGGACCCCTGCCATCTCCCATTCTTTCATGCATCCTATCAGCTACTGACAAGCAAGCACAGTCAATTCACCTGAGGATTCCTTGGCCAATATACTAGGGCTCAGGTACTTCAAATATAATGCCAGAACAATATGGCACTTCATCCTTCCCATCTGAATTTGGGCCTGAAAATCCAAGGAAAAATGTGATGGCATGGAGGATAAGCTATAGGCAAGCATAGTTTGAGGCGCTGCATAACATAATTACTTATCACATGTTATGTTTGTTAAGGCATTAACCTTAGCTTTCGATTTCCTAGCTTTCTGGAGCTGAAGCCAGCATGTAGATAGCCTTAACTCTGGTTTTAAACTGGCAAGTATTTTTTTTTTAATCATTGAATAACACTGGCATTGAGGAGAAAAGCTCACTCCCGTTTCCAATCTGCTGCATAACTTTGACCTTTTCCATTTCACCTTGATAACATTTATTAACCACTGTGAGGCTGCCTCTTTCGTTCTCTTCCTTTTTGCTGATTTATAGCATTCAGCAAATGGATGGGTTGCCTTCAGTTTGGAGTGTATTTGTCTCAGACAGCAAACATTATATCAGCTTTGACACGTAATGTATTTTATCAGGTGAAATCTCTCCATAATGTGTGCAATGAATCTGATTCCGGCTTGATCCAATTTGGCCAAGTGATGCATGCAGCTGCAATTCAGCATCTGAAAGATTGATCAGATGGGTAATTTGTTCTCTTGGAGCAGACATGAGGCTAAGGGAGATGCGCACAGGAAAATCTGATACACAGATGGCAGCAGAGCAAACCACAATAACTTTTTCCTAGCCCACTGCTACCTCCTAATGACTGCTGCTGCCAGTTGTCGACACTGCATGTGAACAAAACAGCCTGTGCATTAGGAACACATTGAGGGAAATGGTGTCTCCTAAAGAAAGTTCAAATATTTGCTCATTCTTCCATGTGGAACAGCCCTGGGGATATCAGCTGGCCCATCCCTAGTTACAGTTGCCTCTTCCCAGCAGTTATTTATATGAGAGTTACAGCTGGCAAATGTAACTTTATTTGTATGACTCCATCCAGGAATTCTTGAGATGCTTTGCATGGATGCTTTGCATGGACTTCCATTTGAACCAGCCTATTCATTTCATGGACTCAAATCATCCATTAGAATCAATTCAGGATCATATATCCCAGATTTTTGCTCTGGCAAGAAGTCATAATTTAGCTTTTTTCCCCAAGGTGAAAGGAATCCCCCTTCATATTGACTCACCTTCAAATCAACCAGACTCCTCAAATCAACCAGACTCCTCCACAGCCTTCTCAGACAATTTGCTTCATCCTGATAGTCAATGTAACCCACTTCTATTGAACTTTAATGTCTACCTCCCCCCAAAAAGAGAGACTTTGGTAAGTTTTTCTTGCTAGGTTTGCAGAGACCTTGAGGAAAGATATCCTGCAGGAAGAATTTGTTTGAGTTTGTTAACTGTGTACAAATACCTTGGTCTGGAGCTGACCTGCCTTCTGATCAATGGGAGCAGGTATCAGGCATCTTTACAAATGACATGTGCTACGTGAGGGACTCCTTTGTTTGGAAATTCCCCACATGTCTGCCTCTCCTGTCTCTTGGAAATATATTAATTGTTAAGGAATGGGAGGGGGGAAAGATCAAAAGATCTACATCCTTTCCGATTTCATCTTCTCACCATTAACATAATAATCTCCCTCAGTTTTGTCAGAGTCCAGGGTAGATGTGGCCCTACCTCATAATGTTACTGATGGGACAGATAATCCATTGATCCTATAATTGACCATGTTTTCCATGCAGCATTTACCACCTTAGAAAGCTCTTGCAAGGCACACTGGGAGTAAGTTCCTTTTAAGTCGGTGGGATTTATTTCTGAGACAACGTGCATTGTATAAAGATGCTCATGACGGAGAGGGGAACCAAAAAATGGAAAAGGGGGAAAGAAGGTAATGTGACAGAGGCATCTTGTGGATTTGTGTTATATATATATATATATATATATATATATATATATATATATATCACATTTATTTTATAGGGTCTTAATGTTTCACTGCTTGCCATAAGCAAGATTTATTTAAAATAAATAAATAAAAACAAATTGGTTTAAAAAAAATCCATTATGCAGCTGAGCACATATATAGAGTTCTAAATTGGTACCCTCAGAGATGAGATAGGATAACTGCAAAGAGATTTATAAATTCCCTCATTGGCGCTTTCTCCAAAGGAATTAGGTGGGGATCATTTCCCATGTGGATAGGTTGCTCATTAATTGCTAATTTTGGGATTCCTTGCAAGTTTCTCCAAAGCATCTGGCGCTGGCCATTGGCCAAGGCAGAGTTTCAGACCAGATGGATTGCTAGTCTGATCCATTAGGGTAATTACTATGTTCCTGAACGTAGCAGGGTTTTCCCCCCTTGCGTCAAGAACATTTGGTGGTAAGCAAAAGGGGGGGGGGATCACAGATGTTTTACTTGTACAAATGCAGAGTGATAGTAATTAACTGCAGACCAAAAATCCTCAGCACCCGTCACATAAACACCCGCTCCTCTTTCTGTCAGCATTAATGGGCACACGGTCAGTCGCCAGAATTGTGACACTGGTAGTTCTTGTGGTGTATTTGTTTAGGCAGTTACCGCAAACCTGGATAACAGCCTGTGGACTGGAAAGAGGAAATGGAAAAGGGGGTAGCGGGGAGGGGGAAGCAGAGAATACTCACCTCTGCAGCATCTCTTTCCAAGTTCACTCAGCTTTAATTTTAATCTTCACGGTCTCCAAGCATTAAGCTTAAATGGGCAGACTGCTGGTGTGCATTTATCCAAGGAGATAATATGAAACATTTACAGGATTTTACTCCTGCTGTTATTGAGAGATGTTAAAATAAAAGCCCCCTATGAGACTTCCTCAAAGTTAATGAGAACTGAGCTGACTGTCTATTGACTTAATTCACGGTCCTTATTTTACGAAGCTCTTGCTTAAATTACTGTCTTTAGCTCATAACACAAATATCAGGAATCCTGTATATTTAGTAATTGCTAGGACAGCCCAGTGCAAATGAAAACGGTGCTCTTGTACCTTAAAATTTGCTTTTAAAAAGCATTTCAGGTTGGGCCACTTTTTCTTATTACTATATGAAACTGCACATACCAAAGTTTCCTCTTCTAAATCGCTATTCAAGAGTTCTCTCCTTTTTTCCACTCTTCCTGGGCAGTTAGTCAACCTAATCAAGGCTACACTTTGTCCAGAGTATTGCCAGCATAGTGCAGTCAACAGAGCAGGGATAAGGAATTTTTGGTTCTCTAGATGTTTTTGGACTCCTCAGCCACAGGCAATGTGGTCAATGGCCAGTGATGATGGGATTTATCATGTGGGGGAGCAGGGGTATCACAGGTAAGCAACCTTTGGTATACAGAATGGAAACTAGTGAATGTGAATAGCTCAACTCAATTCGCTGGGGATGGTGGACAAATTGCTATCTCAGATTTTTTCAATTTCATATATAAATGTAAAGAGAGGAGAAAAGAAACTCTAATGCATTTTGCACACTTGACAGGTGCTGTAGACTTTACATCCATAACCCAGTATTAATTTAGGTATTCTCAAAGGCTTGTCCATTATCCAGTGGCACTTCTGACATGTTTTGTAGGAGCACCATGTCCTTGAACTTTTTTTATTATTAACTATCCTTGCTCCTGTGCTTTTAACAGAAAGTTTCAGAAAGGTTTAATGCTTTTTTACTTCTTTTCATGACATGATACCATTCTTAGTAATATTTTGAGTTGTTTTTAGCATTTCTTTTACTATTTATTTACTTTATTGTTTTGTTGGCTTTGAGTTTATTAATAAAGAAGTAGTGGACTTTTCTTTGATAGAGGTATTTAAGAGGAGGCTGGAAAGCCATCTGTGGTGTAGAAGTTGCAAGCTTCCCACATTCAATGAGCAGGTCCAGGGTCCCTTCTAGCACTAAAATTCTATGGTTGAAATTCAGCATGCCACTAAGGAGATTGTTCCATCAGTGCACTGATGTATTGTTCTGCTGTGCACTGTTATGGAGGTACTCCCAATCCTTCAGAGCAAATCTGTGTTAGGGGTAGGGGGTGAAGCCTCTTTGCACTAGCAGGAGTCCTTGAGCTGGCTTCCATTAATGAATCCGACAGTACAATTCTATGGAAAATGGAGTCAAATTGTCTATATTTGTAAGTGATTGATTTAATTAAAATTTATTCCCTATTCACCTGCTATAAAATGTATGGCTCCAAATATGCTACTTAGTGGGAAGGGAGAAGCTAACTGCATGGAGTGGAAGGGGAAACTGTGGCTCCTTTATGTCCCTGTATACCTGGGATTTAAAGTGACAGGGCAGATGTCCATATTGGAACCTGCAATTTTACCAGTCTCTCCACCCCTATAGTAGTGTCAATATATCATACAGCTAAGATTGTCATCTTCTCCTGCATTGAAACCTTTGCACCATTAACAGCTGTATGATAACCAGATGTTTTGTTATTGTAACCTCACTCCCTGCATCTAGATGCAGTGGCAATGAACTGTCTCCTTGTCACACAGCTATGGACAGACATTTGTCAGAAAAGGGGCCATACTGGCAACCCTGCCTAAAACTGTACCACTTCTATATTGTGTCCAGAAAATGAGGTCCAGCTCTGAGGGCCTTCTGGCAGTTCCCTCATTGCAAGAAGTGAAGTTAGTGGAACCAGGCAGAGGGCCTTCTTGGCAGTGGTGCCCACACTGTGGAACACAATGCCCCCATCAGATGTCAGTGAAAAAAATACAACTGATGTCTTCTAAAATACAACTGAAGACACCTGAAGGCAGCCCTGTTTTGGGAGATTGTTAATGTTTGATGTTTTTATAGGTGCTGGAAGCCATCCAGAGTAGCTGGGGCAACCCAGCCAGATGGGTGGGGTATAAATAATACAATTAGTAGTAGTAGTAGTAAGTTGCACCTAGATGAGGTTGTCCAACTTCCAAACAAAGCACTAGGAATCTAATATATGTATAAGTAGAGAGTCTATTGTACAAACTATTGCATGATAGGTTTTATGATTTTGTTTTGGTAATTTCAGCTCGATAGAATCTGGAAGATACAAGTTGCAACAATGGAGGTGCACAGCAGAGAAGGCTAAGCAGGATGTTCTCACTTGAAACATTTATCCCTCAGCACATAGCAACTGATGCTGAACAGTCTGTGTAAATTGTTTGCTAGGTAACAAATTATCCCATAACAAATGGTTGCACACAAAGTGCTGTGCAAGTAAACAAAAAGCACGTATGTTGGAGGCAATATTATGCACAGTCAAAAATAGAAACAGGCTAGTCAAAGGCAGGCCAATAGAAGAGGGGAAACCTGCAAGCATTGGGACTCTTACTCTTGTGCCATTTGCCCTACTCCCTGTTATGAAGTGCCCTTGAAATATTTGGCACAATATATCACTGGCCTTTCTTTTGGATCTGTGTCTATACAATATTATAGCCCAGAGTTGTACAGTCTGAATCATAGCAGCTCTCCAAGGTCCTGAAATCCCTTTTAAACCACAGAAGCAAAAAACTGAGCCTGAGTCTTTATGCATGTGCTTTACAGGTATTGGGCTCCTTCCCAAAGAGGTTAATAAAATTTAAAAATAAAAATAAAAAATGAACACATTACCATACATTTCTATCACTTGTAACACAAAACTTAAAAGAGAATAGTGATAAAGGAATGTTTGAGGACTCAGGAAAGGAATTCAGTGGCAATTCCTTCTGTATTACTCAGGGCTTGAATAAGGATAATGGAGGATTCACTTACGAAAAAAATAATAATTTAGAGTTCCAATAATCTGAGTATGTTCTAATCTTCTTCCTTTTCACCTTCTCAACTTGGATTTTAACATACCTGTTTTCATCAAAGTGCATCTCTTGAGTTGTTATTGTTATTTCCATCTATAGAGCACTTACTCCTGGACCACCGCCTTGCCGACGTGGGGATCCAGGGCACAGTCCTTCAATGGCTGCGCTCGTTTCTCTCTGGTTAGGGACAGTGGGTGGCGCTTGGGGGGGAATTGTCATCGCGCCACTCCTTGGCGTGTAGAGTGCCCCAGGGTGCGATACTCTCCCCGATGCTTTTCAACATCTTTATGCGCCCCCTCGCCCAGCTTGTCCGGAGTTTTGGGCTGGGTTGCCATCAGTATGCCGATGACACCCAACTCTATCTGTTGATGGATGGCCATCCTGACTCGGCCCCAGACACACTGACTAGATGTCTGGAAGCTGTGGCTGGATGGTCACGTGGGAGCCGGTTGAAGTTAAATCCTTTGAAGACAGAGGTCCCCTGGTTGGGACGGGACGATATGGGATTGAGTGGGCAACTCCCATCTCTTGCGGGGGTGCAATTAGTGCCAGCACCATCCGTTAAGAGCTTGGGTGTAATCTTCAATACCTCCCTCTCTATGGAGGCGCAGATTACAGCTATAACAAAGGCGGCATTTTTTCATCTCCGCCAAGCTAAGCAGTTGGCTCCTTATCTCTCTCACCCTGACCTAGCCACTGTGATCCACACGACAGTCACCTCCAGACTGGATTATTGTAACTCGCTCTACGTGGGGCTGCCCTTGAGACTGACCCAAAAACTCCAGCGGGTGCAGAATGCTGCGGCGAGACTACTTATGGGGTCTTCGCTGCGAGATCACATTCATCCGGTACTATACCAGCTGCACTGGCCCCCGGTGGAGTACAGGATCAGGTTTAAGGTGCTGGTTTTAACCTTTAAAGCCCTATACGGCCTAGGACCCTCGTACCTACAAGACCGCCTCTCCTGGTATGTCCCACAGAGGAACTTACGGTCTGCAAATAAAAACATCCTGAAGGTCCCAGGCCACAGAGAGGTTAGGCTGGCCTCAACTAGAGCCATGGTTTTCTCAGCTGTGGCTCCAATCAGGTGGAACGCTCTGTCACAAGAGACTAGGGCCCTGCGGGACCTGACATCTTTCCACAGGGCCTGCAAGACAGAGCTGTTCCAACAGGCCTTTGGTCAGGGCACAGCCTGACTCCCTCCTCTGGCAATCTGCACAGAATATTGCTTAACAGTTGCCATCAATTTGCTTTTATTTAATTTTTATAATGGAATGTTTTTAGAATGTTGGATTATTTGATTGTTGTAAACTGCCCTGAGCCCGGCTTCGGCTGGGGAGGGCGGGATATAAATAAAATTTATTATTATATTATTATTATTACCATCTGGTGTTCTAAGAGTGGTTTACACACACACACACACCACACACACACACACACACAGAGAGAGAGAGAGAGAGAGAGATAACAATAAAAACAATATCTAATGGTTTCTGTAAAAAGACCCGCAACATCCATAAACTCAATATCAATATAGAAGCAGAGAGTATTGCAAGGCAGCATAATGTAAAATGCCAACCAACATAAAACACACTATTCAGAAAATCACCAACACACTCTTACTCCTATTATTATTATTATTATTATTATTATTACTATTATTACTATTATTACTATTATTATTAAAATTTCTATACCACCTTTCATCCGAGAATCACAGGGCAGTTTACAATATAAAAACACAAAAATACACACCATAGTACGAAACAAAAACAATGCCCCCTCACAATTTAAAAGGCCATAGATTGTTTAATTAGCTAAAGGCCTGGGAAAAGAGGGATGTTTTTGCCTGGTGCCTAAAGATACGTAATGAAGGCACCAGGCAAGCCTCACTGGAATCATCCATTCTTATACATTATCTCTGTCAACCAGACACTCATACACAAACCACTCATACTCAGCTGCATTACAATTCACAAACAAAGGATTCCTGCCCAGCATACCGATATAAGCTACTCTCCCCATCTCTAAAGCACTAATGCCCCCAAACCACTGGGCCATCGAATACCTCTCTCTCATCTCTCATCTGGAAGGGATCCAGTTCTACACCAGAGCAGGTTTTCACCCCAGGGAGGTATAAAACTGCTTCTGTCCAAATGCTTCCAACCACATAATCATACCACACATACAGGGGTGGCCATAGGGGTGGCCAAGCTGGGCAATCATCCAGGATGTTGACCTGAGCAGGGGGCGGTGCCAAGTTGAACTGAAGGGGAACTGCGCTCAGTAGCTATTTTTTTAATGCACCATCTCCAGTGACCTAGGGTGGCAGAAAGCAAGTGTCTGTAACATTTAATCAAGATTCTAAAGGTTGTTTGGATACTATATAAACACTCTTCCTTCAATTAGCTTTAAAGTATGTTTCTTTTTCAGGTCCCACTCTGATATCATTTGCCCTGGGTAAAAATCAGTGGAATGCAGCTTTACTTTGAAGCAGCATTACTGAGGACATAGCACTTCAAATACTATGAACCTTATAAGCACTATATATGTAATAATACATTACATATAAGAGGTCAGCTGCATTCCTTTTTATTTATAACTCTATTATTTGTCAAGATGAAAATAATGGTTACTGTAAAATAAAGAATGCTTAGTAAAAGATAGCAACTGATGCAAAACAAAACAAAAATATTAGAAGTAAAAGCTGTAATAGTTCTGCTGTGCTGCATTGTGTACTGCCACAGTTCAGAATAAGACTTCTGGAGTGTTGACTTGTGCAAACTCTAGCACAGTGGCTGAGATATCAAGATTCTGAGCAGTGCCATGCTTTGTGGTTAGGACAGCATGTGATGTGAGCCTCTCGTCTGCCATTGTAGATCACGTGCACATTTTGGTGGGCTTCATTTTTGAAAAACTGTGCTCACCACTGGCAACTGTAACTGACAGTGTCAGGATAATTCATAGTGCTATCCAGATGTTTGGGAAGACATCAGTCATTTTAGTATTGTGGATGTACTGCATGGCATCTCATAGTGAGCCTTTTCCAGGAGACAGAATGTGACCAAGGTGGCCTTGCTTAACACAAGGATCTGCACCACTGATGGTGGGGTGGTTGCCATTGGTGAGAGCTCTGTGAGTGGTAAGTGTCTCTTCTGGTTGCTTTTCAAGAATCTCCATATATTCCAGTGAGATTCAAGATGCTTAAATAGCTCTTCAATTGAAACATGAGCAATGTTGAAAGGAGTGTACAGGAACTCCCATTTGAAGATTTCTTCTGGGCTACTGCACTCCTCATTGTGAATCTGACCCTCATATTCAAACTGCCTCTTCTTGTGGCACTTATATGGGGGCTCCTTATAAGTAGAACCAGCATCAAAGACAGTTCTTTTGCTGTGTTAACTGCCTCTGCATAACTGCTTTCCCTGTATTTCTTCACAAGGGAGGTAGCAGTTATGATGTTCATTGTAAGTCATTGCAGAGGTGACCCTACAAAGCTGTCCATGGGTTTGGTTGGGTGGCCAAAAGCACTCTTCGGCCAATCAGTGCTGGTAGCAGACCCTAACATCACCCTCACACCCAAAGTGGTCCCAAAGGCCACTCGAGTTGTTGCAGCAAACCAGTGGCTCTGCTGTCCTCTCCACTTCAGCATATTGGGTGTAATGTAGAAATTGCTCATGGGGCTTATGTGATGGCAAGTTTGACTCCGAATGTAGTGTGAGTTGGCCTGCTCTATCTCATTATCCATTGACATCTTCTTGGCCAGGATATTGTGCTCTGGCTGCTCGTCCTTGGCTGAGAGGCACAGAATGAGAGACCTTTTGCTCTCACCCTTTGGCTTGCTCCAATGGCTCATGCCATTGCCAGGCACGAGGTTTAAATAAAGTATCTGGAGAAGAAAACTGTTTCTTATTATAGTCCTCATCACAATATATCAGTTAGGAATAGTTCACACATTCAGACTCATCGCTGGATGAGATTCACATCTCAGATCAAACACAGCATACTGGGTCCATCCATTTCCCCACAAATGCAATGTTTTTCAATGGAATCAATTTGCACATTTACCTGTGAGCCAAGGAATAAAAAGTAATCGCCTGATATTATGTGCCTTTGGGGGCCGGTTTTCAGTCTCTAAGGCAAGGATGGAAACCAATGACCCACCAGATGCTATTGGACTCCAACTTCCATCAGCCCCAGTCAGCATGGCAGAGGGTCAGGGGTGATGGGAGTTGTAGCTCAGCAGCATCTGGCGGGCCACAGGGACCCCATCCCTGCTCTAAGGTGTAATGGTGCACTTCAGTAGTAGATACTGAGCAAACTTGCTTGGAAGTAAGCCTAACTGAACTCCATGGCCTTTGTTTCTGCATAAACATATTTCTGATCAGGAAGCTTGGCTTTTCTTGTTGTTTGGCTCCCCCTCCCCCGCTATGTACTAGCTTAGCTAATCTTTTGGAATGAAATATGCTATAATTGATCACGAAATAATGGGCAGGCAAACAGCAAAAAAATACCTCCCACAGAAGCCAGGCCTGCTGCTAAGGAGAGAGAAAGAAAGAAAAAAAGCGGAACAGCTGGCAGAATTGATTCTTTGAGAGAACTGAGCAAACTGCTTTTGCTTGAAACTTGGTTTGAATTTGGTGACTTGAAAAAGAAGAAGCATCCAATGTGAATTATTGTCCTTCACATATGCTGGCGTCTAATGTGAAAGATCTGAAGGGCACATGTTCCCCTGTGCCTCTGAACATGTGCAGTTCTCTCATCGGCACTTATTGCTCTTGACTTCCCAGAGAGAAACTGTTCCCCAGGAATGTTTACTGGAGTGTGTTCACTCCAGCAGCAGAGACTAGGGAGGGATATACAATTAGGAGTGTAGAAACAGAACACTTTGAACAAAATACAAGCCATAGTTTGGTGTGATTGTGGAGGCAGCAAAAATTTGACTAGTTCTTGAATATTGCTTTGGGGTATCTTCCCTAAAGATGCATAAACAGAGTTGATGCAGATATTCAATATCTTCCTAGTGAAGTGCAGCCTAAATAGAGAAACAAGCTCCCATAAAGAATCCAATGTGCAAATAAGTGCTCCCAAGCATACACAGTGAAGAACCATATGCCATATGGATACCTGGGAAATCAAGATCCCAATCTTGTTCCCCCCCCCCCCCAATTGAGCCAGGAAGCATTTGAAAATACTTATCCCTGACTTCCTGACAAAAAAACTGGAGGAGCAGCCAGGCACAATCTCCCGACAACACATGCATAGAAGCTCATTTACCATTCTCATCTGCAGAAGACCTTGGTGATAAGGACACCGCTCGCTTCATCTACATCCACTGAGCATTATGAAAAGTTGCCAACATTTCTAATTACTTGGTTTTCAAAACAATTTTTGCTGACTTACCAGGCCCTGCTGATTACTCTGATTCAGCAGAACTTAGAATGCTATCACAGTGGTGGTCAACTATTAGATACTGTGTGTGAATGGAGTTGCATATCTGGGAGAGGTGTGTGACTAGCAAATGTTAGCAGTGTGCTTGTATGAGAATAATGTGTGGTTAGTGTGAATGGGTACATGAGACAGAAGAAAGGGGTAATGGGCCCAGAGGAGGCCTATGCACACCAAAACCTATCAATGAACGTAGCTGTACCTTTGACATGAAATGTCACACCAAGGGTGTGGTCTCCTGGGGTCAGAGCTCTGGATGGACCTGGTAGGATTGCACTCACTGCAGTACAGCATAAGAACATAAGAAGTTCCCTTACCAAAGCCCACCTAGTCCAACATTCTGTTTTCACTTTGGGTAACTGGATGCCTATGGGAAGCTTGCAAGCAGAACCTGAGTGCATCAGCACTCTCCTGACTTGTGATACCTAGTAACTGGTAGTCAAAGGCATAAGTTAAAGCATAAGCACTGGCTGTCTATATGCTACCAGGCCAGGTTCAAAAGTTCTTGTCTTAATTTGCAAGGTCCTTTGGGCCTAGGACACCTCAAGGACCACCTGATTATTTATGTCCATGCCTGTTCACTGAGGTCTTTGGGGAAGGCACTGTTAGTGATCTCCTGTTGCTCAGCTACAAAACTTATATCCACCATAAGTCCACTCATAAGTTTGATTTTATTTATTATATTTCTATGCTGCTTTTCATTCAAATGAATCCCAAAGCGGCTTACAAACAATAAATACCAATAACATAATAGGTAAAGGTAAAGGATCCCTGACAGTTAAGTCCAGTCGCAAACGACTCTGATGTTGCAGTGCTCATCTCGCTTTACTGGCCGAGTGAGCCGACGTTTGTCCACAGACAGTTTTCCCGGGTCATGTGGCCAGCATGACTAAGCCGCTTCTGGTGAAACCAAAGCAGCGCACAGAAACTCCGTTTACCTTCCCGCCAGAGCGGTACCTATTTATCTACTTGCACTTTGATGTGCTTTCGAACTGCTAGGTTGGCAGGAGCTGGGACCAAACAATGGGAGCTCACCCCATCACGGGGATTTGAACCACCAACCTTCCGATCGGCAAGCCCAAGAGGCTCAGTGGTTTTAGACCACAGCGCCACCCGCGTCCCCCAATAACATAATAGAGCATCACAATATAAATCATATTAACAAATTATCAGGGAAACAATTACAACCTATAAAATACAGTTAACAAAGCAACAACTAAAAAATAAGCTAAACATCACAATTAAAGCAAAAGGTATATTATATGATTAAGAAATCAATACAGCATTTATAATCTATAAAAGAATATTAACAACCTTAACAAAACAGCAGACAGAGTCTCTTTCCCCTCACAGTTCTTCCCCTGGAAACAACTCCCTTATGAAGGCTGGAGGGTGGGGCAAGGAGAGTGAGAAAAGCCATTTCTTGCTGGCTAACACAGAGTCTCTCTCCCCTCGCAGTTCTTCCTGTGGAAACAGCTCCGCACCTTATAAGCTAGTGAATGTTGACTGCTATAAAGAGCCACCTAGTTTCCGGATAAGTGAGAGACAGTCTGGACTAATCCAGAATTGGAGAGATAAGTAAGGAAATTAGTCCTCTAGATAAGGGAGAGGGAAATTATAAAGCATGGGGAAAGCTCTGTTTAGAGATGAGGTTTGAAATGAGATAGAGAGTCAATGAGGCAAAGAGATAAAGTCCAGCTGTTAAGAAATGCAAGGAGATATAGAGGAGAAATAAGAATGTAGTGACTTAGGTATATGAAAGGAAAGTGCAGGATTTTCAGGCTACAGAATGCTGGCTTCACTACCAGTCCCTTGTGGAACTCCAGACGTGAAGAAATAATGTTGTGCTGCAGAAGACAGCATAGGTAATTAAATACAGTACTTAGTCCCCAGTTCTAGAAGGCGACTAAGTTCTACTTTGCCCAGAAAAAAAAACCAAGGAATTGCACTTCAATCCCATGTGCTTGCTTAGTAAACCCTACTGACCACACTGTGACTTACTTCGTAGTCACTATTTATACGACTTGTCTGTAGATCTGGGGAATGTCCTCATTTAGCAGAGAAAGCAACTGGCTTCTGTAAGCCTTACCTCTCTAACAAGTGAGTGGTGACTAATTGAGGGTTACCTTTTAACACAACGATGGAGCACTGGGATTTAGATGTGTGTTACAAATTTAAATAACAAAATCACAGAATAGGAAGGGACCCCAATGCAATGCAGGGATCTCAACTAAAGCATCCATGACAGGTCATCCCCCCTCTGCTTAAAAACCTCCAATGAAAGAGTCCACAACCTCCCAAGGGAGTCCATTCCACTTTCAAACAGCTTTTACTGTCAGAAAGTCCTAATGTTTAGTCAGAATCTCTTTTCTGGTAACTTGAAGTCATTGGTTTGAGTCCTATCCTCTAGAGCAGGAGAAAACAGGTTTGCTCCATCTTCCATTTGTCAGCCCTTGAGATATTTGAAGATGGCTATCATATCTCCTCTCAGTCTCTTTCCTAGGCTAAACATACCCAGCTTCTTCAACTGTTCCTCATAAGGCTTGGTTTCCCGACCCTTGATAATCTTGGTTGCCCTCCTCTGCACATGTTCCAGCTTGTCTATATCCTTTTTAATTTGTGGCGCCCATAGCTGGGCACGGTCCTCCAGGTGTGGTCTGACCAAGGCAGAATAGAGAAGGACTATTACTTCTCTTGATTGAGACACTATACTTCTGTTGACGCAGCCTAGAACAGCATTAGCCTTTTTTGCTGCTGCATCACACTGTTGACTCATGTTATGCTTGTAGTCTACCAAGACCTCTAGGTTCTTTTCACATGTACTACTGGTAAGTCAGGTATCCCTCATCTTATTTTTGGCAGCTGGTTCTTCCTACCTAAGTGTAGAATCTTACATTTGTCCCTATTGAAATGAGTGGCATCAATGTTAGGGCATTAGGTCTGTCTCCTGCTTTTAGTGCAGACTAATTAATGCTTTTAAATGGAGGAAATTATTTTTCCTGAACTAAGGAAAGGGCTGGAGACACCAAATCTGCCATGTGTTTTTTGGTAAACACATTAGGTTCTACCAGGTAATCCCATATTATGTCTTTTTCTGCATCACTATCTGGATGGACCTGCTAAGATTCATTATCAAGAGAACCAAGCTGATACCAAACCTCTGCTTCCTCCTAGTCTTAAGGCCCAGTGGACCAGATCACAATATTTTCTCCAAGCTATTCATTTTGTCCCAATGCTAGGGAACATAAATATGGAGAGACAGCTTCTGAAGCCAATACCAAGTCAGCACAATTTCCTAATTTTGCTGTGGAAAGCACTAGCTGATGCTTTCTGTATTGCTGATTTGTCTTTTGGGACGAGCTCCTGCAGTTAATCCTTTTGATGCTGGACTAATGTTTGCATTTTTCTGCTGACACTTCAAAAGACTTGGGGCCAAGTGCTCAGTGGGTATATACAGGCTTAGCTCCAAAACAACTCAAGGTGAAGATCTGGCTTATGATTCTAGAAAATGGGTGGATGCAGAACAGGCCAGTAGAGGACAATTTAACTGTTAAAACAGCCAGGGCTGCTTATGGGAAAGGAATGATTGGGACTGTATCAGGGCCACTGGGCTCCTCAAGGGAAGGTCATACAGATATCTGGTCCTACAGATAGGGGAGATTCTTGTAGAAGTTCATGTTCCTCAGGCTCAGTTGTCTCCTGATCTCCAGCAGCGGAGCTCGTCTGACTACTTAGCAGGAGACTCTGAAGCTTCTGACTCCAAGTCTTGGTTCCTGCTGGACTACAGAGTCATGACCCTGGACTTGAGTTAAAAAGCAACACTAAATCTTCATCAAATTAGTCTGAGGGCATTTTCAGGCATTTGCCTAATCAACCAAGAGGCTCAAAGTGTACCC